>NW_008334003.1:686974-731256 GCF_000622305.1 Nannospalax galili
TCTCTCTGCAGGTTATTTGTCATATTGATCAGTGCCACATGCTGCCTTGGATGTAAAAACAACCTTTCCTGCAGGTAGTGCACCTATGAAGATAATAACAGTGGCTGTGGGGGAGCATCATCTATGCCTTGCATTGCTTTATTCCCCTAATTTTTCTAACCTCTACACTACCTAGAAATATGTCACTTTTGCAGTAGATTTGTGCAGGTGAAACCTGCCCAAGGCTCCAGCTTTGATAAATGGAAGGATACAGCAGGTTGTGGGAGAAGTGTATACGTGAACAAATGTAGATGGTAAGTCCAACACTTTATGAGCGCAAAATTAATAATAGCACTCCTATACACACATACGTAAGGAAGTCGCACAATAAAAGCTTTCAACAAGTGCTGACAAGTCAGATGGAAGACTTACCCTGAAACCAGACTCCTCAATAAAAACCTCATAATTATAAACAAGCCTGTCCACAAAGCACAACATATCATAACAATTATCTGCAGCTGGTAAAAGACCTGATTAGAAAGTTAAAAGTAAGTTTCCTCAGGTAAGAGTTCTTTACCTCCACAGCAGGCAACCATCAGGTTACATGTATACCTGAATTGAGAGGTGCTCTAGTAATCGTAACAGCCGACTTTGGTCCAACAGGAGACTGAATGATGGATTTTGGGTCATGTTCGTTGTATACTGAGACTACCTATTCTATGCAGATTCTCTGTTAGGCAGTGCTGTATCGGCTTATTCCCTCTACATTCAGGGAACAGTTAACTGTATTTTATTTTTATTGAAATGAGACAAAATAGTTTCCTGGATTTCCCACAGCCATTCAAGTAGTAAGTTCTCTGACAACGGAAATTCACTCACTCCCTTAACTGAAAGTATAGCCCTGATGAAGGACATGAAATTCAATTTTTTGTTTCAACGTATATTTTTTATTGAATTTTTGAGCACTTCATGGAAAACATCTTAATCATCTTTATACCCCTATCCACACCTGCCCATAGTCCCCCCCAACACACTAGATTTCATCCATTCTGTTATATATGTTAAGGCTTATCAAGAAAAGTTTGCGTACCCATATGTCCCTCAGTACAAGTTCATCTACTGGAGTCTAGCCTAAAGTCTCTCCTTTTGAGATCAACTCTCCCTCAGCAGTAATCAGCTGCCAGTAGTTCTTTGGGTAAGGCTGGGACCCATTTCCCCATTTCTATGCTGAGTTTTTGTCTGACTGAGTTTGTGTGGGTCTTGTGCATGCTGACACCATTGTAAGTAGTGACACTTTTATCATGGGGTAATCAACAGCTGTCTAATTGGACTTAAAGCCCTCTCAATGACAGGGAACTCATGTGTGGCACTGCAAACATAGCCAAATACACATGGTAGGAGAGATCATAGATCCTAGAGAAAACCCCATATCTGTCATATTCCTAAAATATTTTTATTGATTTTTTGAAATTGCTTACAGTGTATATTAATTATACTCACCGCCTTCTTCCCCTTAACTCCTCCAAGCTCCACTCCCATCTCCCTATCCATCCAATTTCATATCCACTTTTTAAATGTTTAATAACTCATTGACTCCAGTTTGTGCTGTCCATATACTTCTGGATTGTGGGGATCAAGTCCTCTGGAGCATGGATGACCTACCAGGAGTCCCACCCTTAAAGAAAATTGACTCTCCCTTCCCTAGAAACTATCCACTTCCATGGCTCTCAGTAAGGGTTAGGGGCTCATGAACGCCTTCTCACTCCATGCTAGAATGTTGGTTAGTTTTGTGTGGGTCTTGTACAGGCAATACAGCTGCACAAATTCATGAATGCAGTGGTCCTATCATGTCTAGAAGACACCGTTTTGCTCTGTTCCTCTTTGACCTCTTGTCTCTTAAAAATCTCTTCACCATCTCCTCTGCCATGGCCTCTGAGCCTTGGGGGATGTGATAGAGATGTTCCATTCATTGCTGAGAAAGACATGAAATTAATGATTATTTCAAAGCTGTCAAATAGGAGACGGTTATAGCTATAAACCAGAGCCTATTGAACACCTGATAGAATGGATAAAAGAAAGTTCTTTACTGCCACTCAATTCTCAGTTATTACATGATGTACATTTCATATTAAAATTCTATTTAGTCTATAAATTCAACTATCCAGATTTGCATCAATATGTCAAATATACACTAATTAAACTTTGAGATTTCATATGTTCTTCCTTCAGAGTGCCCCCATGGCAGGGTCTTAAGGTCCAAAAATAGAATGGAATTTCCATAAAGCTACAGCACTAGTATTTAGACAAGTTCTTTTTTACTTTGGTGCCTATTTTGTTGAGACACACTCAGAGGAATAGAGGTGAAGAGAAACTCAGGATAGGAATGAGGAGGAGATGAAAGAATTAGTAAGTGCAGATTCTTGTGCTCTGAAACACAAGTATTCGGTCTGTAATTAAGTTATTGTTATTAATTGTTGTGCTGGGGGTTGAAATAATGGCCTGGTGCTTGGTAATCAAGTGCTTTACCACAGAGCTATATTCTCATCCTGTCAACTCAGTTTTTAAAAAATGAGGAGTGGCTAATGAAGAAATTGATTACAGTCGACTCTTGTCTCCTAGAGTTTCATGACTCTCAGAAAGTTTTTATTATACTAAACCTTTAAAAAAAAAAGCTTTAATGACATATGGCAGCACAGGGGTTCGCAAACTTTGTGTGAAGAGTCAGAGTGAATTGTTTGACTTTTGCAGGTCATTTGTCTGCCAAGTTACTCAGCTCTTTTTTTGTAGAACCCAAATGGCGACTGCCAATCCAGTATATGAATTAGAATCCCTGTGTTCCAATAAAACATTGTTTACAAAATCAGGCTACAGAAGAGATTTGACACAATAGAAACAGTTTGCTGATAGTGTATGGTAGAGAGAGTTCCATACAGCTGGCCCATTCTAGCTTAGTAATGGGGAAATAATTTTGGTTTCTCTTTGCTTTGTCTTTTCAGATAGCGTCTCATTTATGCCATGCTGGCCTCAAATTCACTATATAGCTGAGAATGACCTTGAACTAATCCTTCCCTGCTTAAGTGTTAAGATAACAAGTATGTACCACAACACCCAATTTTATTCAGTGCTGGGAATTGAACCCAGGGCTTTGTGCATGGACACTAGCCCTCTACCAACTGAGCTACATCCTTAGCTCATGGATTTGCTTCTTTGGGGATTTTTGTTTTGTTTTGAGATGTGATGTAGTTACCTTATCTGTAGAATGGGAATAATAAAACCTGCCTACATGAATCATCTCTGTAACCATACCACACTGTCTGACACCTAGTAGGTGCATAATAAATGGTACCTATAGTAATTATCACTCTTAGTTCATTGTTATCTTAATTTCCCTTAGGTTTTAGATGATTTGTTTCTTAACATGTATTTACAGTAAACTAATGAGAGCTGTTGAAGGCACCTGGAACTGTTTTCTGGTTTATAACTAAACTTCAACTGGACCTGGAAAACTCTGCAGATGTAAACTGTGTTTCACATTACTGGTTGAATACTATCATCTTTCACTTCTGTGTTTTTTACTTTAAGTCCTCTTAAAAAGAATCATAGAGATATGGGTACATGTGTTTGCTTTACTTCTTTATTTTGTTTGTTGGGTAATCATGCATATGTTAATTGGCAGTCACTTTGGCTCTCATTGTCCCCATGGCAATAAGCTTCTGTTGACTTGAATTCAGACCAATCCTGGTTGATCTATGAGTGGGAAAGCCCTGTGAGTGGGAAAGTCCAGGTGTGTCAAGCCTGGCCTAGGGAGCCAGCAGGGGTGGATGCACCTGCTCTGCTTGAAGAATGTTGGCACGTGGGCATGGCTCCTTCTCTGTGTGGTTATGCTTTCCCTGTGAAGGCTACCAGTTGATTTTTGCTGTGGTGCATAGTCCCACATCCTGTAGGCCATGGTGGCTTTCTGCTATGCCATTTCATCTCATTTCTAGAGATGGGTTTGGCTTATAGGAGTGAGACTTTTTTTTTTCTTTATAAATTTTCCTAGAGGGAGAGACGGTCATGATCACAGCTGAGGGTCATGAGTCATTATAGACTTGAACTTATTCAGACTTTTTTAAGTGAAAGAGAAAATTGCCCCAATCACAAGAAAAGCTCTAGAACAGGACCTGGGTTGTTGATTTAAACATAAATGCAAACATGACATATTACATTCTTTTGCTCCTGCCAGTGGAAGAGATGCTCAGTTCTTCCTCTCTTTCCTTGAACCCCCCTTTGTGCCTCTACTTTCCCCTATATTTTCTTAAATGAAAGATCAAGAAAAATGAGAGCAAATCTGTTGTGGGCTGATTTGAGTCATAAAGTTCATTTAATAACAAAAGTTGGGTCCAAATTAACTTTTCTGTTTTTGAATTGAAATAATGCATGCATCTGTTAACCAATCGAAAGCTTTAACTGTGAAGCTAATGTGTGTAACTAGCCACTGAGAAAGATTCTAAAACAACCAATAGCATGCGTGGCCACTGTTAAAAATCTTCATATACTGTACATTTGGATGCCATAAGATAAAAAAGGCAGCTGAAATAAACAATCAAAACATTAACAAGACAAAAATTATAAAATTTAATTTAGGTCAATATAATTCTGGAGGTATGGTGTAATAGTATTTCAGCTTCAACAGAAAACAAGGTTGGTCTGTATCCTAATTGCTTTGTCCTGGCTGTTTTCTTCAATACTGTACATGTGGAGCTACACCTTTCTTCCAGAGTTATGTTTATTCTGTAGCTTGTTTACCACATCCTTAAGGTTTATCTAGATGATTTTTTAGTTTACTTGAAAGGGTTTGTAGTTGCTTCCACATAACAGGAATCATACATCTATTTAATGGATGATGTTTCTTCCATAAATCCTCTGGCTTCATCTATACATTTCGGGAGTACCATGGATATTCTTTTCTACCTAGGGTCTATTTCCATGGAGGCTTTGCTGCATTGAGACACCTGGCCATGTAGGTTTCATTGAAAATCCAGCAGATGCTAATACTACTGCTGGATTCTACTTGGATAAGTTGCTATTAATCCAGATGTAGGATGGGATTTGAAGGAGGCACTTACACAACCTAAGATTCCTTGTGGCAATTTGGCTTTAGCTCCTTTCTTTCTCCTCTTTTACTATTCTCATATAACTGTTTATGTACATGTCTGGCTTTCTCACTTTCTAAGGGAGGGTACCATAGTATCTTTGTATTGTTTATAGCATCTCCTCTGGCCCAGAGCAATCACTGAGTGTATGTTACACTTAACTAGAAACTCTCATTTAGATTTCTGTACCTGAACAAGCCACTTTCACTTATTGAGTGAGATCAATAAGAAATATAGGTTTTAGGTGCCTTCTCTACTTTAGGGTGGAATGGCCAGTAATAGCTGCTATACAAGTTCAGATTTTCTGTTACCAGTCATCCCTCAGTGCTGGGTGACTCTTATTCTGGCATGTTTGGGCAGGATTCTTTACCTGGTTTGCATAATCTATGTTTGGGTTCTAGTTTCAACAAGAATTGTTTACACACATTTACTTAATTTTAACTTTTAGACTGTAATATGTCACTGTTCTGTTTTTCTAATATATCACCTCCTTTTTGTTTAAGAAACCGGATGAGTATCTTTAATTCATGCTGTTCCTGTTAGTGTGTTTTAAGATTAATTTTAGCGTGCTTGCTCTTTAGCTTTCAGGACATTCAAGCTGTTTTCTAGCCATATTTCCTGTATAAGAAAATACAGACTATGCTGCCACAAAGGGAAGTGGAGATTAGGGGGACTACTTAAATCATTCAGAAAACTCATATCCTGGTTTGAAAGTAAATCAAAACAAGTTATTTGGATGATTTTTTTGTCACTGGTTATTTTACAGTCAGTTTACAGGATGGCGCATTCAGTTCTTGTTCAGTTTTACATGCTGTCAACAGTGGTTCTGAAAAAAACCCCAACAATACATATTTGGGGTGTAGTTTAAAAAACGGGCTTAATAGAATTATTTTTTTTTCTACAGTTAGGCAGCATGAATATGCTAAGCTAATAATAATGAACTTTGGACAGTGTTTTCCTAAGAGTAGGATATGAAAATTAAAAGAACCCAAAGAAATCTTGCATAAGTGCTTTGAAAAGTTCTTCTACTTTCCAAAAACATATTTCTTAAGGATTTTCTATAAACAATATTTTCTGACAGGAAGCTTAAAGATGTAAAACATAAAGAAAAACTTTGGGGAAATACTTTTACGGTTTCTTACATCCACACTGTGATAGCTGTAAACAGTGACTCTTCATGTGTCCGTTCTGGATTCCATAAAAAATGCAGTACAGTGCAGGAGGCATGAGCTTGCTGCCTAGAGGGACATGCAAAAATCAAGGCTTTTTCCAAGTTAGAATTCATTAATTTCATTTAAGTACTCACTCATATAATTATTCAAAAATAAAGTATCTGTGAGGCTTAATTGTATTATTCCAGTACAGATTTGAGAAACGCGCTCAAGATAGAACTCAAAGAAACCACAAGTGTGTTTTACTTTAACTTTTCAGCTGCTTGTCTTTAAAATATTTTAGTTTGAAAAGCATGACTCTAAGATGAATACGACTTTTAACTCGGAGTCTGTAATAAAGCTGTATTTTTGTTCATTCTGTTTTTATTTCTTTTTTCCTTTTAAATCGTTGACACATTTGATGCAGACAGACAAGTGTGAAAGCTTCTTGTTTGAGATAGATAAGAAATAATTTCTATTAAGGAACTCACAAGAGAGTATATTAGTCATAGAGGCCAGTAGTCTTGATGTGTTTTGTTTTGAATTCCCTTGCCTGTGTATATTCATTGTCCTAGTGCTGGGCTTTATGGAGGCAGTGACTTTCAAGTGCTAACACATTTGAAGTCATATACGCCTTCTCTCCCTCTCCTGCTTTCCTCCTCCTCCTCCCACAAGTCCCCTTCACTCATCCTTCTCTTTTCATGTCAAAATGTACATAGGTGGTTTTATGCAGAAGCATATTTATTGATTTATTTAATTGAGTTGGGAATTGATCCTAGGGTCTTGTGCATGTTAAGTAGTAAACATTCTATAGCTGAACTACATTTGAAGTTCTAGTCTAATATATTTGAAGTAACATAATGTTTAGAATAAAGTCCTCATTTGCTAAAGTTAAAGTGTATTTGTATGCTTATACCATTTATCTATACTCAGTTATTTCTAGAGTTAAAAGAACATTCTTTTCCTCCTTTTACATGTAAGGGTTTTAATGAACACAAGTTAAGAATTTAAGAAATAATGAGCTCATTGCTGACTTGACGGTTTGGGACTGGAACTTGCTTTGGAAAAGATCCAGGCATTGGTTATCTGAGAAAATTTACAAGAGCATGGATATTTTTCCTTGTCACTATTTATCGCCAATATAATTTAAAATTTCTTTGTTAAGTAATTAATGGAAACAATAGTAAAATATTTTAAATAACAAAACCTTAAAAACACATTTAGTGTGCTGAAGCGAAGAATCATTGAAAGCGAACCCCTTAATGAGACCTTCATTGTTGCTGCATGGTCTCCTCCACCTCCATTCTGCAGCGAAGTCTTTTTTTATTTTTATTTTTTGAGACAGGGTCTAACTATGTAGACCTGGCTGACTTGGAACTTGCTATATACACTGGCTTCTAATTCCAGAGATCCGTCTGCCTTTGCCTCCCCAGTGCCAAGATTAAAGGCATGTACTGCCACACTCGGCTGAGTCTAATACTTTCAGTGATTCTTGGCCTTAACAAATTAGATGAGTTTTAAAGTTTTTGTCATTTAACATATTTTTAGTGTGTTTAGTAACTGGCCTGGGGGAGACTGTGTTATTTTAGTAGTTTAATCTCACCTCAACATCCCATCCTCACCCTCCTGTGAGGACCTCCTCAGATTCTTCCAGTAGGCCTGTCATTTAAAAAATTTTTTTTAATGAGCTTTTGTACATTTCATACAACAGTTCTTAATCAAATTTAGAGCCCCTCCCCCATGCATACCTCCTGCCCACCAGACCACATGTATTCCACCATACATGTTACATTCTATCCAGTCAAGCATTTGTACCCAGATGTCCTTCAGTGTAAATCCATCCACTGAAGTCTAGCTAGTCTATCCAGAGATGGTAAGTAAAGTCTGCTTTCCCTCACCCAGTAGCAATCTGTCTCCAATAGTTCCAAGATTAGGGCTGGCAGGGCCCATTTCCCTCACTCTACTCTGGGCCCTTGTCTGATTGAGTTGGCATGGGTCCTGTGTTCAATGCCATCATTGCTGCAAATTTACATGTGCAAACTTCCAGTGGCCTGAAAGCCTCTGCTTCCCTGTGTTCATAAACTAGCCCTGGCTCTTACAATATTTCTGCCCCTCTTCTGCAGTGGTCCCTGAGTCATGGGTGGGTGAGGTTTAATATATGACACACACTCTGCAGTCTCTTATTTTTAAAACTTGACAAGTTGTGGCCTTTTGTGTGCATCACACTCTGTTGTATAAGGAATCTTCACTGATGTGAGTTGAGAGATGTACTAGTTTTCTCTCTATCCTCTGTTTCGGTATGTTCCATGAGCCTTAGGTGTAGAGGTTACCCATGAGCCTTAGGTGTAGATATGTCACCTAGGACTGGGCATCACTCAGATGTCTATTCTCTGTGTGTAACCAGTTGTGGAATTCTGCATTAGCCTCCATCTCTTGCAGAAAGAAACTTCATTGATGAGTGGTGTACCGTATACTTGTCTTTAAATATAAGGATCCATATTTAGCATATGGTAAGAAATTTCATTTGTCTAGAGATATGACAGAGGTAGGGTTTTCTCTAGGATCTATGACCTCTCTAGCCATGTGTATTTGGCTGTATTTACAGTGCCACCATGAGTTCACTCCCGTTGAGAGGACTTTAGTCCAATTAGATAGCTGTTGATTACCCCCTAGACTGCACCAGTAGAGGTAGATTGCTGTGCCAGTTGTTATGGTTAGTAGGCTTTAGGGCTGGGTTGGATCATTGATAAATTTTCTCCCTTAGCAGCTTACATAGTATCCTCTAGAAATACGAGAGCTAAACTTCAGGTTGAAGGCTTCCAGGTCAGTTCCTGCTCTATTGCTCCAAGTCTTATTTCCGAAGTATATGCTGCCTTCAGCAGTAGGGTCTTATCTTCCAGTTCTGGGAGATAACCAAGTTCTGGAAGTAGCCTGTTATTTTGGGAGTCTCTTGGACTACTCTGACCAACCACTCAAAGGGAGGTCTCTCTTGTCTGACACTGTGTTCCTTGCCTTAGAGCTCCCAGGTGTACACATGCACTAATGTTCAGACACCATATGTGCAATTCTCAGGGAGTTCTGGAGGCAACACATTTCCCTCTGGCTTCATCTCTACTCTCTCTTCCCTCCATCTGACCTCTCTATTCCCTCCCCAGTCCAAGCACCCTTATTATCCCCACGCTCCTCCAAATGGCACATGCCTCCCACTATCTGCTCTCCCTGAGTTCCCTCCTCCCCCATCATGACTCCCTGCCTGTCCCTCCCTCCTCCCCTCCCAAATGGACAGTCCCACTTTCCCCACCTCTCCCCTAGTAACATCCATTCCCTACTATCCCCCTCTTTCAGGTTCTTTCTTTTCCTTTACCTCCGTGTTTTCTTTCCATTTTCCTGGCTCCTGCTGTTACATAAAGATATATACTCACATATGAGAAATTGGTTCTATGATCTGCAATGAGGGAGAACATACATCACTTGCTTTTCTGCATTTGTGTTACTTCACTTAGTATAACAATCTCTAGTTCCATCCATTTACCTGCATATTTTATTTCATCTTTTCTTACTGCTGAGTAGAACCCCATTGTGTAAATGAACCCCATTTTCATTATCCATTTGTCAGTTGAGGGATATTTAGGGTGTTTCCATTTCTTAGCTATTATGAACAGAGCAGCAACAAATATGGATATATAGATATCTCTACAGTATGATGAGTCCTTTGGTTATATGCCAAGGAGTTAGGTATAATCGGATCATATGGTAGGTTCATTTTTAGTTTTTTGAGAGTTCTCCACACTGTTTTCCATAGTGGTTGCATGAGTTTTCATTCCCATCAGCTGTGAATGAGCGTTTCCCTTTATTGACATCCTTGACAGCATTTGGTGTGTTGTGGTCTCTCGATCTTAGCCAGTCTGACTGTGGTAAGATGGAATCTTAAAGTGGATTTTATCTGCATTTCTGTAATTACTAAGAACATTGAGCACTTCTTAAGGTGCTTCTTAGCCATATTTACTTCTTCATTTGAGAACTCTGTTCAGATCTATAGCTCATCTTTTTATTGGGTCATTTATTTTCTTCTTTTTTTTGAATTCTTTGTATAGTCTGGATATTGATCCTTTCTCAAATGTGTAGCTGCTAAAGATTTTTTCCCACTTAGTGGGTTTCCTCTTCACTTCCTTGGTTGTTTCTTTTGCTGTACAGGATATTTGTAGCTTTAATGAGGTCCCACTTGATTGTTGACCTTAATGCTTGAGCAGCTGACATCTAATTTAGAAAGTCCTTTCCTACACCTATATCTTGGAGGGTGCTGCCTGTGTTTTCTTATAGTAGTTTCAGAGTTTCAGGTTTTATATTGAGGTCTTTGCTCCATTTGGAATTGACTTTTGTACAGGGTGAAAGATAAGGGCTCAATTTCATTCTTCTAAAGGTGCAAATTCAGTTTTACCAGCACCATTTGTTGAAGATGCCGTCTTTCCTCCACTGTGTGTTCTTGGCACCTTTGTCAAATATTAGGTGACTGAAATTGCACGTACTCATGTTTGGGTCTTCTGTTATGTTCCATTGATCTACATGCGTATTTTTGTACCATGCTGTTTTATGACTTATAGCTCTGTAATATAATCTGAGGTCTGGTGTGGTGATCCCCCCCCAGCATTGTTCTTTTTACCCAAGGTTGCTTTGGCTATTCAGGGTCTTTTGTGATTTCATATGAATTTTAGGATGATTTTTTTTTCTTGCTCTGTGAAGAATGTTGTGGGTATTTTGATTGGCATTGAATTGTATCTATAGATCATTTTTGGTAAGATGGTCATTTTTACAATATTAATTCTACCAATCCATGAGCATGGGAGGTCTTTCCATTTCCTCTGTCTCTTTCTTTAAAAGATTTAAAATTTTCATTGTAGATATCTTTAATGCCTTTGTTAGTTTATTCTCAAGTATTTTATTACTGTTAGAATTTCTTTATTTGTTATGGGTCTGTTAAGGCTGTTGATCTCTTCTCAGTTTAACTTTTGTGGTGTCCATGACTTTGGAAATTCATACATTTCTTGTGTATTTTCAACATAAATGTAGTATAGATTTTTAATATATTCTCTTACAGTATTCTGGATTTTTTTGGTGTGTGTCTGTTGGAATGTTTCCCCTTTTGTCTCTGATTTTGTTAATTTGGATTTGTTCTTTATTTTTTTGGTTAACTGGTTAAGGGTCTATTTTGTTTAACTTTTCAAAGAACCAGCTCTTAGATTCATTTTTCTTTGTTTCTATTTCATTATTTGTTTTGATTTTTGTTATTTCTTCTTGTCTACTAGATTTGGAATTGGTTTGTTCTTGCCTTTCTAGAGTCTTGAGTCATTTACATGTGCTCTTTCCATTTCTTTTTAATGTAGGCACTTAGAACTATAAACTGCCCTCTTAGAACTGCTTTTAAAGTGCCCAGAGGTTTCGTTGTGTTGTGTTCTCATTTTTATTTAGTTCCAGGAATACTTTCATTTCTTTCTTAATTTCTTATTTGACCCATTCATCATTCAGGATTGTGTTATTTGATCTCTGTGAGTTCATGTAGAGCTTCTTTTGGTGTTGAGTATAAAGTTTATTGCATTGTGGTCTGATATAGTGTATGGAATTATTTCAAATATTTTTTTATTTGTTGAGATTTGCTTTGTGTCCCAGAATGTAGTTAATTTTAGAAAAACTTTCATGGACTGCTGAGTTGAAAGTGTATTCTTTGGTGCTTGGGTGGAATATTCTGTAGATATCTGTTATGTCCATTTCATGTAAGATGTCATTTAATTTGGAGGTCTCCCTGTTTATTCTTTGTCTAGTTGACCTGTCTAATGGAGACAGTGGGGATAATGACATCCCCTACTATTACTGAGTTGGGGTTAATCTGTGTTTCATAGTCCTGGAGTACTGATTTTATGAAATTGGGTGCATTAGAGTTTGGTGCATATATGTTCATGATTGTAATATCTTCTTGATCGATTGTTCCTTTTATTAGAATGAAGTGACCCTCTTTATCTCTTCTGATTAGTTTTAATTTGAAGTCTTCTTTGTCAGATAGTAGAATTGCAACACCTGCTTGCTTCTTAGTGCCATTTGCTTGGAATATATTTTTTTTTCATCCTTTCACCCTAAAGTAGTGTTTCTCTTTGAAGGTGAGATGAGTTTCTTGAAGACAACAAAAAGATGGATTTTCTTTCTTGATCCATTTTGCTAGCTTTTTTCTTTTGACAGGGGAGTTGAAGCCATTGATATTTAGTGTTATTTTTGAAAGATGTATTATTGGATACTGTCATTTTAACTTCTTTGTGTTTGTGGCCCTATTTTGTGTTTCTGTTATGTATTTCTTTGTTTTCTTTCTGTAACTCATTCATACCTTTGGTCTTTGTATTTTTTGTAGGACTGGTTTGGTGGACATTAATTCTTTCAGCCTATTTGTTTCATGGATAATTTTCTGTTCCCCTTCAAGTATGATAGATAGTTTTGCTGGATAAAGTTTTTGGGGTTGGCATCCATGGTCATTTAGAACTGGGAATACTTTGGTCCATGCTCTTCTGGTTTTCATAGTTTGAATCGAAAAGACAGATGTGGTTCTCATGGGTTTTACTTTATTCTTGTTGTTTTTTTCTCTAGCAGCTTTCAGTATCCTCTCTTTGTTCCGTACATTTAATGTTTTTACTGTGATATGCAGTAGGGAGTTTCTGTTCTGGTCATGTCTAACTGGTGCTCTGTGTGCTTCTTGAATCTGTATAGGTATGTCTGTCCTTAATTTTGGGGAAGTTTTCATCTATAATCCTGTTGAAGAATCTGGTCAGTGCCATAGATTTGGTCTTTTCATGTTGTCCCACATTTCCTGCATATTTCATTCCTGTGTTTAAAAAAATTGCTTTAAGGAGTCCAACTCTTGGGCTGGAGAGATGGCTCAGCAGCTAAGAGCACTGACTGCTCTTGCAGAGGACCCAGGTTCGAGTCCCAGCACACACAAGGGCTATCAACTGTCTGTAACTTCAGTTCCAGGGGATCTGACACCCTCTTCTGACCTCTGAGGGCATTTCATGATATGGGTGCACCTACCTACATGCAAGCAATACACTCATACACATTAAATAAAAATTAAAAAAAGGGGCTGGAGAGATGGCTCAATGGTTACGAACACTGGTGTTCTTGCAGAAGACCCAGGTTTGAATTGAAGCACCCACATGGTAGTGAACAACTGTCCGTAACTCCAGTCCCGGGGGGATCCGACAGCCTCTTCTGACCTCCGCAGGCATTGCTCAACACGGGTGCACTTTCCTACATGCAGGCAATACAAGCATACACATAAAATAAAAATAATAAATAAAAATTTTAGAAAAGAGTCTAAATCTTCAACTTTGTCATCCAGTCTTGGTATTCTTGTTTCCATTTCGTGTGTTCTGCTGTGAGGCTTCCTCCTGTTGTTTCCAGCTGGCTTATTGAGTTTTTCAATTCCATGTTCATTTTGGTTTGGGTTTTCTTTAATATTTCTCGCTTGTAAATTCACTTTTGATATTTTATTTAGCCGTGTATTTGTATTTTCTTGAGCTTTCCTCACAATTTTGTACCTATCTTCTTAGTTCTTTGAGTTGTGTTTTCTTTAAGTCCTTTGGTCATGTTTATGATTATTCTTTTACTTCTGTGTCCTGCGGCTCTTCAGGGTGGTTTTCATTGTTGTGCACTTCTGTAGGACTAGCAGGTTTTGTTGGGGACATACTGTTGTTTTTTATATTATTTGTGTTTCTGTACTACTGTTTGGGCATGTGGATGTTCTGTGTTGGTTGTGTGCCCAGTAGGGACTTCTATTCTGTCCTAGTTTAATTGAATTTTGGTTTTGTTTATATTGTTTATGTAGCTTGGTTGCTTTCTGCTCAGGTATGGAAAATAAATTGGTGTGTCTTTCAGGTTCTTGCAGGATAGTAGGCTGTTCTGGGTAGTTGGTGGGACAGGGTAGTAGGCAGGTTGTTTAGGGTAGTAGGAGGGCTGGTCTGTGTCAGACAGATTAGGAGCCAAGGAAAGATGGGGATAGGGACTGTTCTAGTTTGTTTCTCCATTGCTGTGACAAAATACTCTGACTGATACCAAACTGGGTCACAGTTCATCAGGGAGTCCAAGGTAGGAACTCAGGACAGAAACCTGGAGGCAGGAGCTGGAGCACAGGCCATAGAGGAACACTGTTTACTGGCTTGCTCCTCCGGCCCCTGCTCAGCCTGCTTTATTATGCAACATAGGCCCACCTGCCCAGTGGTGACACTTCCCACAGTGGGCTGGGCCTTCCCACATCACTCAGCAATCAAGAAGAAGCCCCATAGTCATGGCCACAGGCCAGTCTTATGGAGGCAAGTCCCCAATTGAGGCTCCCTCAACCCAGGTGTGTCAAATCGACACTAAAGCTATCCGGTAGCACAGGGACCACCTGAGGAGTGACTTAGAAAACTATGCTAGGGGTTTTAGCTAGTCTGGGTCAGGGAGCTAGTCCAGAGATCTGGCACAGAGGAATTGGAAAGGGACTTGGACCAAGGCTAGCAGACAGGGTGGGGGTGAGGTAGACTGGAAGTGTTGAGGCTGGAGGGGAATGGAATAGAGTTGCAGTGGGTGGGATATGACTTACCAAAGTCCTAGGTGGACCAGTCTGTGTCAGGCAGAACAGGAGCCAGGGGAAGATGGGGGTGGGGACTACCTGAGGAGGTTTAGCTAGTTTCGGTTAGGAAGCTAATCCAGAGATATGATGCAAAGGAATTGGGGCAGGCCCGAGTCCAAGGCTAACAGAGGACAGGGTGGGGTCAGTAGGTCTGTCTTTATGGATCCATTTTTATTTTTCTTTCAGTCTTTCCTGTGTTCATGTTTATGTAACAGTAAGATTCACCTCTCCATTCATGAGGAACAACCTGTCACAGTTTTGGCTATAAAGCCTGTTGTAGTCCATATCTCAACACTTATATTGGTAGCAGTATTGCTATAATCTGTTGATTGTAAAGTTCTAGGAGATAGAACCCAGCATTATTTTTTGTATAATGAAATACAGGTCACTGTTATCAAAGTGGAATGGTAGACTAAGGCAGATATTTAGAAAATTCATGTAGTTTCCTAACAGAATAGTCTATAAAGTACCTGAGCAATTAGGAATGATGTACTGTATAGTTTCTTTGAAGCCTCAGTTCTTAAGTGAAATCCAGATCTCTAAGCTCTAAAAGTTTTGTCACTCTATTTGCTATGCATTGACCTGTGATTCTTCTCTCCTCAATTTGACTCCCTGACCCCTAGCACCTCAGTCAATGCAGGTGTAATTACTTAAGATTAGGTCATACTGGAGTAGGATATGGCTTTGATTCAAATGGCTAGTGTCCTTATGAGAAGGGGTATGTTGGCCACACAAGTGGAGTATGATACATGAAGACTGAAGTTATGCTGCCATAGTCAAGTCGTGACCATGAAGTAGGAGACTAACCTGAAGAGATCCTTCCCCAGAACCTTGAGAAGAAGTATGGGCTCCTTGATTTCAGACTTGTAGCTTAAGAGCTATGAGACAATGAATCTCTCTTTCCTAAGCTGCTCAGTTTGTTCTACTTTGTTACGATAACCCTAGAAAATTAATACAATATTTTAACTGTGATGATCAAGTTATGTAAACATGTAATTTTCTGTTCTAATTCTCATGAGATCTTGCAATGTACATAATAGAGTCTTATCTATACAAATTAGTAAACTGAAGCCTAGAAAAATCAAATGACAAATTCGAGGTATTGGGGCTGTTTCATTATAGTGCCAGTGTTTGTCACCAAGTCCATCTGACTCCAAAGTTGCCATCATCCCATTCCTGACTACAGCCTATGTGTTGAGAAGGTGCTCATGGCTAAGCTCAGATTATCAGTGTGGAGGCCAAGAGAAGCTTTATCAAGCCAGGCAACCACACAATACACTAAATGTAGCAGGATTGTTTAGAGGAAGCAGGAGGCTAGAGACAGCGGTTGTGCCAGAATGCCGCCCCTGTAGCTGGATATTTTCAGTATCCACATCCACCTGAATATGGAGATAAACAATCTATAAATTAATATAATACAAAGCTCTGATGTCACGTGATTTGATTTTGGGGTTTTTTTAGTCAGGCGGACAGGGCTATTAACACTTTAATTATGCATATGGAAGAAAATGAAACAGTCAAGAGGTTCCCTGACTCCTAGCCCACAGAGTAGCCCTGAGTGCCAGGATGGATCTGTTTTTTTCCAGTTGCAGTCCAACTTTCATTTCACTTCCTGCAACAGCAGTTTGCTTCCTCTGATTTCTTAGCCAGTTCCGTGTGGTTTCATAGCACTCCCTCTTTCTTATTAAACAAGTGTCTACTAAAGAGAAAACTCATATGAAAACAAAACAAATGGAGCAGAGAGCGTGGTGATAGCAGAGATGGAATACAGATCATCCTTTAATCTAGTTTCGGAGAAGACTTTGCTGCACTGCATCCGGAAAACTTCTTGATAGTATCACACAAACATTTCGGCCTTGGGACAATTTTTTGTGTACCTGGAAAATTTGCTTAGAAAGAAACAAGAAAATTTGTTTAGTTCCACTGTGTGAGCATGTGATAATGTGTGGGGAGAGTTTATCTTTCTGCACCTACTGCCAGAGGGTGACAGATGACACTTTCTAGGAGCTTTGAACTTCTTCCGTTGAAATCTGACTAAAAAGACAGCAGACACGGAGCTTAGGTTGTTTATCTTTCTGCACCTAACATTCCTTAATTTTTTGGTGATTAAGAGATGGTGCCTTATTTTATTTAGATTCTAGATTTCATTATTCAATACATTTTAGTTTTTTCCTTTGAAGGATAAGAGTTATTTAGGTCCTTATAAGAACCAGAGCTATAATGTAAAATAGTAAAAAGTCAGATAATCCTACTTAAGACATTGTTGCTTCCTTTTTTATTAGGATAAAGGGGTGACATGGAAAGTTTCCTCATTTCTTCCCTGCCCCTCTACTCTTTATGTCAGAAATTGAAGGCGGGTTGTACCACAGGATCCACCCACTTTCCCGGAACAGCACATGCACTACTCCTTTTAGCCTCCACCATACAGGACACAAATCAGGTGCTTTGTGCTCTGATTCCACAAAAAAAGAGTGGAAGTGCTGGGGCATGAGCCTGGTCTGTGGAAAGTGAACAGGGCTCTGTGGCTGGACCAAAACTGCACTGTTCTCTGCTGCTCTTTGAACTACACGAGGAATGCATCCGTAGAGCTTCTGCTGCACAATCAGCCCTGCTTAGAAGAGTGAAAGATATTAAAAAAAAAACCACAGTGAAGCCCATTGCTTTGTTTGTGAAGCTAAAAATTAATAAAGGAGAAAAATAAAAATACCAAATTCCCAGACTTCCAAAAAGCCAGCGGCTTCCCTTTACAAGAGAAAAAATCTCTCCCTTCATCCAAAAAGTGTGGATTTACACATGTAAAAATATGCATTTCTACTGAAATTGTTATGGTTTACTCATGTATGTAGTCAACTTGGTATGTTGTCTTCACATTTATCACACAGCAAACATTTAACAGAAAAACTAGACTTTTGTTCAGTGTCATTGGGTGAACCAGGTTTTCTTTCTTTTTCTTTTCTTTTCTGAAACAGTGTCTCACTGTGTAGCCCAGACTGGCCTGGAGCTTGCCATGTAGACCAAGCTGGCTTTTCCTCTGCCTCCCAAGTGCTGGGATTAAAGACCATCATGCCCAGCCTTAAGTTTTGAAAAGATTGTTATTATTATTATTTTTTTGTGAGCTAGGTTTTCAGTAGAGCCAACTTTTAAACATCTCTCCATGTCAAATTATAATAAATATTTGGAATTTACTGTTGCAGTGTCCGCTGTACTTTTCGTAATAGTGGCTGAAATAGGAAAATATTGGTGGGAAAGGCCCTGAACTCATTCAGTCTTGCTATTTATTTAGTGTTACTTATAATATAGGGAAAGAACTCATAAATATTGCAATATAAGTAACTGTTTCAAACTAAACATCCTTGTTTGCAGGCAATCTCTGTAATTAAGCAAACTGCAGTAGCAGTCCTAGGCCAGTCATTTTCCTCTCCCTGGAGAACTCAGCACAAATGCATCCCAGGGGCTTCTGTGTTATGATTGTGAAAGGTCGAAGAGAAGAAAAATTGTCTTTTATGCTTCAAACCATGGAGATAAAGTGTGGAAAGACATCACCTTCTAATAGGGAGAGTGACTGGATCAAAGAAGCAACTGGCTTTAGAAAATTCTGCCAAGTTTTGAGTCAGGATTCTGTTCAGAGATGAATATAAAAGCACCTCGGTCAGGCAGTCCTGTGTGCTTTATTACCACTGTCAGTTAAAACCCTTCATGTAAAGACACTTGATGACGACTTACAATAAAATCACTGAATCAATTTGACTTACAGTTTTCTCTAGTTGAGAAGAAAATTCAAAGATTCAAAAGCAATTGTTTTCATTCTGAAAACAAAACAGAACAGTAATTCACCGAGAAGCAGTAGGGAGTAGCCCTGATTCCTGAGCTTTAATTTATGGGTGACTAAAGTTCAGCTTTCTCAACACACCATGATCTCAGTGCAACTGGCCAAATTCCATGGTGGATAATCAGATCTATCTTACCAGGGCACATTTGTTCTGGGAATCTGTGAACCAAGTTGCTGTGTTGTACAGAATGATCAGACTGCCTAGATTGCTGGCAGGACTAGTTCAGCAGGTTCCGCAGTGATCTCATTGCCTGCTCAATCTTGGCTGGGCCTGGTTGGCACAGGGAGCCAAGAAATGGCCTGACTTTGAGTATCAGAAGCTCCTTTTTCTGTTTTCTAAATTCTTTCTACCATCTCTCTTGGGACTGAAACCATTCACAAGTTCATTCATTCATTCAATGAATATTTGCTGAATACTGGTGATGTTTCAGGAACTGACCCGACACTAGAATATAATAGTGAAGTACACATTTTCTATCTTCATGGGCATATAACACATGTTTATAATAGGAAAATGATGTAATTCAGAGATCTCAGTAATTCATACCATTAGTTTTTGCCTGTAAAAAGCAGAAGGTTGGGCAGGCTCCAGTGGGTTCACCCACACCGAAAGGCATTTAGGGACACAAATTGGACTCTATAAGTCTCTCTCTCCCTCTCTCTCTCTCTTTCTTTCTCTCTCTCTCTCTCTCTCTCTCTCTCTCTCCATATATATGCACTAGAGTACATGAAATTGGTGGGGGATGGGATCTAAGTCAATATATTGTATGAAATTTGCAAAAATTCAATAAACGAGTAAAAAATGCAGAAGGGAGTTGTGTGCCTTTAATCCTAGCACTTGGGCAAAGGCAGGTGGATCTTTGAGATCAAGGCCAGCCTGGTCTACATAGTGAGTTCCAGGCCAGCTGGGGCTATAGGGAGACTGTGTCTCAAAGCAGCAAATGGATAAATACTTCTTGGAAAAGGATGATATAGGAATGGATTTAGATACCCCAAACATCACATGGATGAATGCATGAAGTCTGTTCATCTGTTTCACTGAGTTCATCTTCCTTCTGTGCCCAGACTCCACACTGCCCCGTGACCAGAGCACTACTCCAGTGGTTCTCAAACCACGCTGTCTTTGAGTGACTTCACAACATGCTCAAACTCAGTGATAAGGTAGAAATAACCTTGGCCTTGTTACATTAGGGAAAGTGTAACAGATATCACTGAATTTGCTTCTCAAAAAGCCCTTATACTTCTGCAGAGTCACCTGAATTCTGACTTTCCTTCATATAATCATGTAAGAATGTTCATATTTAAACTCTCCTAATCAATTATGCCCAGAAACTATATGGTCTGATAACACATGACCATGGCTATGAAATGTGCACATGCCTTGCAAATCAACTTACAATAGAGCTTTATGGTACTTCTAGTAATAGACTTTGTTTTTAAATATTTTTTATTAATAGACTTTCATTGCAACTCTTTTACAATATTTGCTATACAGGACAGGACTTGTAGTCCTCTATGTTTTGATTTTAAGCTCTTTTTCTTCCCTATAGTTGTAAAGGGTTATCAAGTTTATATTTTGTTTATGAAAACTTTAAATTACTTGTAGGAATAATATCCATATCAGTCTATTAGTTAACAAAATTTTTTAAGCTCCCATTTTTTTCCTAGGCTTTGACAAGATTGTGCAGGGTGATTGACTACATTTTTCTCACGTTTACTAGTGGTTTGAGAATTTTATGTCCTCTGTGAATTTTAAGCAGAGGCTATTTCCTAGTCTTAGATTTTTCTTATATTAAGAAGGCACTGATGCTGGTTGAGATATGAATTAGTTTAAGGTTTTTCCACTTAAAATTTTTTTTATTTATTATTTTTATTTTATGCGTATGTATGTATTGCCTGCATGTAGGTAAGTGCACCCGTGTCGTGCAATGCCCATGGAGGTGAGAAGAGGCTGTCGGATCCCCTAGGAGGGGAGTTACAGACAGTTGTTAGCTGCCATGTGGGTGCTGGGATACGAACCCGGATCTTCTGCAAGAACAACCAGTGTTCTTAACCACTGAGCCATCTGTCCAGCCTTGGTTTTTCCACTTTTTAACGTTTTTCTGTCATAAATTTTTATTCATGAAGAGCTATCTGAATAAGTGTTGTTCTTACTGAAGAATTATACCCACTTGTATGTACATAGTGTTTTGATTGCCTGCAAATCTATGCTGTATTCAGTTGCTGGGCTCATATTAATATATGATCTAGACGAAGACTGAGTTTGACTAAAACACCTACAATCTCGTAGGTGAGAGACTTGCCTCTTGTAAAATGTGACCCTACTTCCTTGCTCCGTAGAGTGCAAATGTCTTTGTTTACACTTTATTTAATTGTTTTTCAGACTAGTTATTCATGTACCATCTTTGTGGTTTTTTCCCTAGTCACATGTTGCCTATACTGTCATGCTTCTGAAAATGTACCATTATTTTAAGCTTAGTTAAGTTTTTTTGGTAATAGAAAAGTATTGTTAAATCACTTGATGTGATAGTTATAGAAATTTCAAGTATACTTTAATATAAATACACGACTGCATAGTTAAGTATTTTTGTCAATAATCATCCCCATATCTTGCCCCAGTATTTCAGACATCATAGGGAGGCTCTTCCTGAAAGCTCTTTATTGAGCTGTTGCTTATGGAGCATTTTATATGCATGCCTAACTTTATCTCATTTTCACAACTCTTCTCACAGGCGTGTATACCCCAGAAATATGAGGCAGAACAACAGCTTTCCCATTTGCTGTTAGGGAAACAGAGCAACAATCCTGATAGAAAGCATTAATGCAATTACACGTATTTCAGCAAGGATGACTCTTCTTTCCAAGGATCAGTTAGAGAAAAACATGTTTAAATCCCCTCTGCACCAGTTTTCTATTGTTCTGCCACACTTTGTCACAGTAATACCCAATTTGTTATCATTATTAATTTTTTGTTCTTTTGATACAAGGTCACACTTTGTGGCCCAGGTGAGCCTAGAACTCACTATGTAGCAGAGGCCGACCTTCAACTTGTGGTGGTCCCTTTGTCTCAGCTTCCCAAGTGCTAGGGTGACAGATGTGAGTCACCACACTCAGCTTCTGCCTGATTTATTTTAATTTTGCAGTTGTTCTTTGAAAAATAGTGAATAAATAAATATCTTAATAAACATCTTGTCATAAAATATTAGAATTATTAAGCTTCTTCATTTCTTAAAGGAAAAATTGAATCCCAAGAAAAACTGGAAACAATTTTCCTTTTGTTTTAGGATTAGTATTACCATCACAAGAATTACACTATGAATCATTTCTTGTTCTTTTGGCTAAGGTTGTGTGAAGAGCTATACTGGGGGCTAATATTTTAGGGACATACCTGAGTTTTGCTTCAGTGTATGGTGAACTGTAAGTATAACTCATGCCTTATTTGGTTTTCGTCCTGCATTCTTTCTTAGCAGACTGTCTGTTCTTGATTGGTGTGTCATGATTAATTTTTTTATTTGCAAAATGGTATAACAGATCCACATAAACTTGTTAAAATTTTTAAGACAGGGTCTCATGCAGCTCAAACTATTTATAACTCATTGTATAGTTAAGGCTGGCCTTGAAATCCTGATTGTCCTGCCTTCGTCTTCTAAGTGCCGAGATTACTGGTATGCACTATCACATCTGTATCATAAACTTGCCTTTTACTTGTTCTTTGTTATGAACTTTCTAAATATATGTCTTAGTTTTTTTTCCTTTTGCTGTGATAAAATACTCTGGAAAAAGCAACTTAATGGAGAAGGGGTTTCTTTGTCCTACAATTCAGGTTAGACCATCATTGTGGGGAAGTCAAGATGACAGGAACTTGAAGCAGCCAATCACAGTGTATCCACAGCAAGAACAGAGCACTGGGAACAGTACACACAGGCCTGTGCTCACTTTCTACACTTATGTAGAATCCAGGATCCCCTGCCCAGAGAATGATGCCACTCACACTTGGTGAGTCTTTCCACTAATCAAGGTAATCTCCCACAGATATGCCCCCCAGCCAGCCTAATCTAGACAAACCCTCATTGAGATTTTGTGGAGTTGATAATGTCATTTAACTTTCTGTTATTTACTCTATAAAAATGTTAAAGATAGGGTACTTGAGGGATATTTAATGAATAATAAAGACTTAAGAGAATTGGAACAATATGCTGTCCATTGCCACTGTTACATACTCTGGGAATAGACAATGTATTTCAGAATTGTCAAAATAGGAATGATGAAAAATCTAGGGTTCTATAGACTGGATTCATTTGCTATTTTAATCTGCTTATATGGCAGGAACTATAGGACATAGTGATTATCTTTACCAATTATTATTATTATTATTTTTAAGATTTATTTTTATTTATGTATCTATGTGTGTATATGTCACATGTGTGTGGCCTCAGAGGCTAGACGAGGGCATCAAATCCCCTGGAGCTGCATTTACAGGTGGTTGTGGAGCCACCATGTGGGTGCTGGAAACTGAACCCAGGTCCTCTGTAAGAGCAGAAGTACTCTTAACCTCTGAACCATTTTTTCAGCCCCTCTTTACCAGTTAAAAAAATCAGCCAGGAGCTGGAGAGATGGTTCAGCAGATAGAGCACTTACTGCTCTTACAGAAGTCCAGTGTTTGGCTCCTTTAGCACCAATTGGATGATTTACAACCACCTGTAACTCCAGCTCCAGGGGATCTGATGCTCTGGGCTCTTTGGGTACTCTAACCCATGTGCATATACCCATACACTAACACACATGCATGCACATAATTAAAAATTAAAAATGGTTAGAAAAAGGCAAAACTATGTTGGGTATTTCCTATACTTAAGTTATCAAACAATTGCTCTGGTTAAGTTTTTCAGAGTGGTCTAGCTTTAGGACTCCTAGCATACTTGAGTATAAGTACCTGGAGGTTTTACAGTTGGCTACCCTAACTTGATGTGTATGCTTTTAAAATTAGTTTCTGATAGACACAACCCACCAGCCTCTCTCCTGGGGCTTATACTGAGTTCAGTATTGTATATCTGTATTAATTCAACAGAGAACCTAAAAATTTTATAGCCACTTTTGAAAGAGATGTATCTTTGCTCTGGAAACTGTTATTGAGTATGTTAAAGCTGTAATGAAATGCTTTTTCTAAAAAAATAAAAATATATTTAAAAATTAGTTTCTGATAGATAACTAAATTATTGGACAGTAATTCTATAAACACAACTTTGGTTCTTAATACATTTTGTTGTGAAGGTCAGTTTAAGAAGTGTGTTTCATGGGGCTGCAGAGATGGCTCAGCGGTTAAGAACACTGGTTGTTCTTGCAGAAGACCCGGGTTTGAATCCCAGCACCCACATGGCAGCTAACAACTGTCCATAACTCCAGTTCCAGGGGTTCCGACAGCCTCTTCTGACCTCCGCGGGCACTGCACGACATGGATGCACTTACCTACATGCAGGCAATACATGCGTACACATAAAATAAAATAATAAATAGAATTTTAAAAAAAGAAGTGTATTTCTGAAGCCTGACTTTCACCTATGAAGGTCAGTGCACGTGCACGGTCGTTTCTAATCCTCGTGGTTCTCAGCAGCAGCTTCTTTCACCTCCTCTCTTTCCTTTGTCCCCGTCCCCACCATTTTCTCCCTGTTCCTCTTGGCATCTGTGGAGAGGAACCCACATTTTTTAGATGTGTTTAACCCACATTTTTTTCATTCTAGCTGGAGAAAAGATATGAAGGCAAAAGGTACTTGTACATATTTCATTAGGCCCTTGATACAACTTTCCTCTTCTCCCCTGAGATCACCACTGGACATTCAAATTAAAAAGTGTTAAATAACTGACTTCCATGTATACATTTTGAAAGACTTATTATTTGAGAAATAGTTTTTTCTTTTGGAAAGATATTCACTTGCATGTGTATATATTTTCCTACTGTCTAGACTCCTCTGTGAAAGGTTTATTTTAAAAAACATCAATAATGCAGTAGTATTAATAATGAAGAGGAAGAGGAGCTCTATAAAGTGAACATACATTGTGTGTGTTCTACCATAGAGTAGCTACCATCTGTTGAATGATATACAGTAGGAATCTAATATCAGTCAGAATATCTCAATGAGAAGCATTGTTTTGAATGACTTTAGGCTTTGTCGATGTAAAAATCGAGGCTTAGAGAGGTTAGTTCGTTCAATTTTATGCTGTTAGTTAGTGGTACAAGTGGAATTGAGCCCCTCTGATACTCTTACTAAAGCCAGCCCTGTAACCAGCTTGTTTTATGACACAGGTATCTATACTAATTGTAATGCATAACACTGTCTTGGCAAATATGCAGGTAGCTTAGATTCAAAGATCAGTGTATTTCTTTTCAACTGTGAATACTTAGGAAGCAGAGTCAATTGGAGAGCAGCATTGTTGAGTCCTGATAGGAGTTGTGGTGCTGACAGAGGAAGTGGGGTGAGGGATGGGGGGAGAGCACAAGTAAAAAAGTAGGTCATTTAAATTCCAACATTATTCTTGAGTTTTGCTTTCTTAACAAAGAATTTGATATTAAATCAACTTAGCAATATGCTATAACAATGAAAATACAACAGCATACATTTTTACCATAATATAAATTATTCAAAGTCTAAGTTGTTTGGTATGTGACATTCATAAATCAGTGTGCACACTTATATTAACGAGTGTTTTCGCTACACTACAATGTACAATATGGTAATATGGCAATGAAAATTAGACCCAAAAAGAATTCATTTGCCATTTTAAACATTAAGTAGGCAGCAATTTTATTTGCACTAGACTTAGACTATAGGGACAAAGTTAAAATACAGACACAAAGTACACCTGTGTGTGTAATGCCCTCAGAGGCCAGAGAGGGTGCTGCATTCCCTGGAATTGGAGATCTAGCGTTGTTAGCTGCCTTGTGCTTCTGGGAAGCGAATCCAGGACCTTTGCAAGAGCAATCAGTGCTCTTAACCACTGAGCCACCTCTCCAGCACCTTTTGCTTAATTTTTAAAAAAAGATTTTACTGATTTTTATTTTATGTGTATGAGTGTTTTGCCTACATATATGTAAGAGTACCATGTGTGTGCAATGCCTGCAGAGACCAGAAGAGGACATCAGATCTCCTGGAACTGGAGCTATGGATGGGTGTTAGCTGAACTGTGGGTCCTGGGAACTGAACCCAGGTCCTCTGCAAGAGCAGCTAGGGCTCTTAATCACTGAGCCATCCCTCCAACCCCTATTTTGTTTGTTTGATTTTAGTAGCAGCTCCATAAAATAAATCCTGATAATAAATCAGCATTTTAGAGGCTGAGAAACCACAGAAATATTGGGGAAATAAAATAATATGCTCTTCACAGGTCAGGGGAGCAAGCCAGGTAGCAGCCCTCCTCCATGGCCTGTGCCCCAGGTTCCTGCCCTGAGTTCCTGCCTTGGCTTCCCTTGATGATGGACTGTGCTGTGAACCAAATAACCCCAAAATACACTCTTAAAAGGCCATCTCATTGTAGAGGCAGAATCTGAACCCATGTGCTTAAACATTTGATTGACCACCTGCCCTTCACAGCACTGCTAAGTCTGTCATGAGACTTGACTTGTATAATAAATGGCTTGTATCAAGAAAAGGAAAAAGCAGGAAGATATGATGTACTGGCTTAATCTAGTCACTTGTTTCATAATTGAAATGCTGAACTACTGTATTTATTGAGCACAGATATAGACAGTCTCCAAGGTAGTAAAATGGGTCTGTGAAAGGGGAGTAGAACATACATACTATAACTAGGTTATAGTCAAATCACAGGATCATAATCCACATCTCCTTTCTTCTACATCCAGCTTTCCTTTTGATGGGAAGAGAAACACGCAAAGACAAGACTTCTGTGTCCTTACCACTAAAATGGCAGAACTTGTGTATAAGGGAGACACGGATTCTCTTTGCTCATTTGTGCAGTGATACAACAGCAATAGAAGCATTTCAGCCTCATGAGTTTTAGAAGGGAAAGTTGGATGCTGGTGAATTGGTGACAAAGAAGTTATTTCTGGGATTTAATTTTAGATTGGGACTTTGTGGAGATTTTCTTTCACTCCTGTTGGTAATTCTATACTGATAGGAACTGGTGAAGTGAAGAATTTTGTACTTTGATGTGTTAATAAGGCAAGAAGTCGATTCATAGCAATCTACTATGTTACAAACATGAAAATGTATTATGATTATTTATTATTTAGCTTATGTTTATATAGCATAAAATTCCTTCTATCATTTTATAATGATACGCTATGTGTATTTATGTGTTATTTTGTATGTATAGTTAACTATGACCCTTTCTAAATACTCTCCCTTTAAAGAAATTTTGGGAACCAGTTTTGCATGGTTAGATATTATGAATGAGAAAACGTTGAACTAGAAACCTTAAAGTTGATGCAAACAACTGGGCATCTTTCAGAGTTGAATTTCAACAACTCCTCAGCCACTGTCATCAAATGAATGGATCCCATTGTCTGGGTTGTCAGCAGCAGTGTGTGTCTCTGAGTTTAAGGCTAGTGTGGAACCCTGAGCTGGAGTAGACTCCTGGAGAGAGACAGGGAGAGAGAGAGGACAGAGAGAGAGGGAGAGAGAAAACTAAAGTACTCATTCCTGCTGAAGAGCCTGCTCATGTTTGCCTATCTTTCCTGATGCTGCCTGCATGTCTCCATAAATTCTCCATCCTTCTGTCCAGTGCGATAATTTCTACTGAGTAACAGGAGTTTGTTCATGGGTCTGGTATGGCAGTTAGAGCTCATGGAATTTCTAAGTTTTTTGTTTAATTTCATCATTTGAATATTTTTTTCTTAGAGTCTTAGGCATTCTCAAGCCTTTTTGAGTTAATTATCTTTCACAGCTTTCTTTTTAAACCTTACTTTTTCCTTAGTGAATTAATGGCATTTAGCCAGTCATTAATCTATGTCAGGCAGTGGTAGAACGAATGAACAGATTTTGTAAAAGCCTTGAGTGGAATGAGGTATGCAGAGGTGGGGGATATGGGGAGGTGTGGACATATGAAATGTTCCATTACTCATGCTTCAAGTGTACCCTCTGTCATTTTGGTGATCATTTTGACAGTGACCTAAATGGAAAATCATCAGTACTTGTTTCATACAGATATTATAAGATTCAGATGAAATATTTCACATAATAGGTGTAGCACTATGAATGTCATTCTATAATGGCTCAACAGATATTGTATGTCCATCGACTGTTATTAAAGCCTTAGTTTAACATTCTACTGCTTAAATCTATCCCAGTTGTATTTCCACATTATGTCTAATGTGCTATATGTTCATGAAGAATTGTGATTAAACATGCTGGAAGGCTTTCCTGAGTCACTATTTTTTTCTGGGACAAAATTGGGGCTATCTGTTTGACTCCCAAGAGACTGTCTGGAGTACTTTGAGGAGGATGGAAAAAAAATTTTTTTTAGACATGAACCCTAATTGAATATAAGTTCTCAAACAATCTGTTGCCACATATGAATAGTAGCTGCAGAGTTGCAATCTAAGTGGGATGGCTAGAGACTGTAGGGAAAGTTCCTTCCTGGTCTGTATAAATACAAACCTCTGTGGCATTCGTCAAAGAAATGCAGCCCTTCAGACTGAATGTACGTCCCACAGGTGCTCATCTCATTATTCTTCTTTTGTCCTCTGCTCTTAGAACTCTTCCTTTATACCACCCCCTCTCCAGTAACCATCTGCTCTTACACAAGAGATCATACAGATACTGGCCCATATACCAGCAGAACCACAGGCCAACTGTTAACAATAAGGCAAACTGCCACAGTAGGAAGAGGAACATGGATGCTTTGTTAAATAATATGTACTCACAGGATTATAATAAAAGAGAAGCAAAATCATGCCTGAAAAGTGCTTTATAGACTGGCTAGTGTATGGTGAACACCTAGTAACCAGCAGTTAAATATCCAGTAAGTAGTTTTTTTTTCTCAAAATATTTGGCCTCATGGTAATTATGAAAGCCAGTCCATAGCTAGGATATAGGGAATAAAAAATAATCTGAACAATTTAGACACTATCTTTTCTCCTCAAACTAAAGGAGGAATTTTTTTTTCTAAACTACTCAGATTGGGACTAGAAAGATAGGTCAATAATTAAGAATGCTTGATGCTCTTGCAGAGGACCTAAGTTTGGTTTCCAGCAACCACAACAGGCAGCTCACAGCCTCTTGCAACTCCAGCTTCAGGGAATCTGATACCCTCTTCTGGCCTTCTTGGGCACCCACACATACACGGCATATTCACACACAGATGCAGATACATACACATAAATAAGAAATCTTTTTTTTTTTTTGGCCTTTTGAAACAAGGGTCTCCTTGTAGCTCCAGCTTGTCTGGAGCTCATTATGTAGACCAGGTTGGCCTTGAACTCACAGAAATCTGCCTGCCTCTGCCTCCCAAGTGCTGGGACTATAGGCATGTACCACCACGTCCAACATCAATAAGAAATCTTTAAAAAATAAAATGATATTTTACAAAGCACCTAACCAGATATTTGCCAAATCTATGCCTTTTATCCAATTCACAAATATTTTAAAAATAGTATGTATTTACACACCATGGTGTGCCTAACATACACACTTGAGTGCATATGTATAGAAGCCTTCTGTAGCAGTTTGCCTGTCTCTTCTCTTCTGACTCTCTCTACAACCCTGTTAAATTTTATAGCATCCTTTTTTATGATTGAAAGAGGACACAGAAAGGCAACCTAGTTGGCCAAAGGCCTTAGGTTGATTAGGGATAGAGCTAGAGTGCCACAACCCCTTTTTAGTTTCACTCCTCTGTAACTGTCTGATAATCATGGGAATGAGGTGCACAGAAACCTGGCTCTGAAAGAAAATCCAGCTGATAACTAACCAAAGGAGAAAAGTTTGTGGGAGCAGCATGGCTTCAATCCAGTTAAAAGTTAAAATCCTGTTGAGAACTTTCCTCGTAACTGACAGGAGACGCTGCCAGGGCCTTGTCTAGCCGTTTTGCATACACGAGCATGGTCAGTGCCTGTGGACGTTTCCCTGGGGAGCAATGATTGCTTTGGCTGCATTCTGCTGCAGCAGGCATTCTGGCAGTGAAGACCCTGCAGTCAGACAATTGGAGGTGGTACCCATTTTCTAATAACCATCTCAGGCTTTTGGCACCTAACTCCTTGGCGCTGTCTAGGGAAGGTATTTCATACAACTTCTCAGGTCAACCTGCTTGTCTAATTTTGCTGGGAAATCTGGCACTGCCCAACAAGTCCTTCACCACAGTTGTCTGCCCTGCAAATGTTCAAAGAGAGGTCAGATTGTCTTTAACAAGTGAAAATCAGAAAGAGAAAGTACTAAAAGTGGCTCACATTTTGCAGCTTTTCTCTTCCATGGTACTTGAAATCAGGATGTGGTCCTGAGTTGATGGCTCCAGGAAACACTTGGATGCTCATTCTGGCTTCTTGGGCTTTTTAACCTCACATAGACTGGCTTCATCCTGTTTCAGAGTCCATACACCGTATTTCTCTGTTTCCTGTGCAGGCCTTCCTCTGGTTTGTGGGCTAAGAGCTTCATCTCCCTGCACCAAGCGGCACAGAGAGCCAAAGGTAAGAGAGACTGCAGTTCCACTACCTACTCAGTATCCATTACTCTCAGGGTTTCTTTTCCTGTTTTTCAAACCTGAAGGAAAACTTTTCCAGTTCTTCTATAGCTCTTTCCTTTCACTCACCCACTTAAGCAAGAGTCAGGCTCCTTTTCCAGACTTTGACCTTGTAATGTCTCCATTCCTATAGAATTATACTTATAAGATGAACATAAATATGTTAAACTTGGTATTGATTTAGCGACTTCATAAGCCTCAGTAAATCCACAGTTGGTAGGTTGTTGTGAAATAACTTGCTTAAAAATCTGTTTATCTGCCTGAACTTCCTCTAAAGGCAGTTATATACAAAGCTTCTTAAAACTGGTGCTCTGAATTTGCAGTAGGCAGTTTCCTACTGGGGCTATGGAGGACTCTTAAATCCTGGAGATTACATCTTCTTATGGAAACCACTTAGGAAGACCTTAATTCACGACAGTCTGCATTTGATTCCCAGCACAAACAGTCCTCCCAACAGCAAAAGTAACAAAACCCCACCCAAACGAAACCCCTACATTTCAAGGAAGAACAATTTTGAGGAGAGCCATAAAATGCTTCCTTGATGTCAGTGACTGGTGAACTTCCTCTCTCTAGGACAGATCGCACTGCACTCACCCATGCAGCCCAGGAATTTTGTTTTTAGCCCACGTATACCATACATGCTTTTCATCATCAGCCTTACATATTAAAGGAGATTGCATCAGTTGCTGTGGGGAAACTTTTCTTGAATTAGTTAAGATCCTGTGCACAGCCCTTGACATTTCGCTAGCTATGGTTTGTAATAAGATCTACTTTCGTCTGGGTTTGTGATGACTGTGGTCCTCGCAGCATGGTGAGGGACCCTGGCAGCCAGATAAAGAGAACTACCTTACTCTTATTTCTGACTTTCCTGTAAATTTATACTGTGAGCTAATTAGACTTCATTGCCTTTCTCAGTAAAAATTAAAAATCGTAATAGTTTCTTCTAACAAAGAAACAAAATTAGAATAACTTTTTCAGTGCTTTTGAAACTCTTAAGGCTGGCCTGTGGCTTCCTGAGGGCATGGGTCATGTCTAACTCTAATTCACTCCCTGTTTTGTGCACAAAGCCCTCCATGGTCTTTGAGTGATGAAATGAAGAAATAGAAAGCCAGAAACAGCCATGATTGTAGGGCAACACACTATGTGGAAAAGGCAGTGTGCATTCAGGAGGCCGAGGCAGGAGGATTCCATGAGTTTGACAGGAATCTGGGCTACCTTATGGAAATCCAGGTCAGTCTGGACCACAATATGACACCTTGTCTGAGAAAACCTTCGAAAATATACTTAACACTTTTTTTGAAGAAATAATTGAACTTGTATCACTGGATCTAGGTTTTCAGTTATAGAAGCATCGGAAATTCTTTGTGGCTGTGCATGGCCCATGCTGCTGTTGTGGACATCAGTATTCTCACACAGCACTTCACATGAAGAGTGTAGTTGTAGGGCTATTGTCTTTTCATCAAAGCACCTAGAATCTGGCAAATTTCCTGGTTTGTCTCTGGACAGTAGTTAGCCTGCAAATCCCTCGCTTGTTTATTCAGTCCAGAGCAGGTGCGTGCCATATCCTCCCATTCCCTTTGTTGGTGAATGCTTTGATAACCTGCAGAGAGAATTCCACAAGACAGAGTGAGGTGGCTAATCTTTTGGGGGACTTCTCCCCTCTCAGGTTCTTCTATGAACAAGTGAATGCATAGACTGCAAAACCCTATGCTGTTGTTTTCCCTCATGCTGGCCCTTTATTCTGATTTTTCTATACATACTAAATGAAAGCAGTGTCCTCAGAGTAGGGCTGAAGTTATCTACCACTAAGAAAGGAAGTTCGCGTGTGGGGGAATGGGTCAGTTATTCACACTTGAAGTTTTTTCCATGTGCATTTGTAGCACTCACCATCTTGCTCTTCCAAAGTGTTCTAGTTCTGAATGTTTGGGTTGGAAGGAGTGACACGTAGGAACCGTAACATAAAACAGCAAACTTGGATCGTCACATAGTTAACATGTGGATCTGGACTCTGAAGCTAAGCAGAATTTATGCTGTTTATCACTAGATTAATTTGCTTATCCGTAAATGCCTATAAAGACTTAGGATTTTCCTCAAACATTTAAGAAATCTGTCTTTCTGAATTTACAGTGATCACAAAAGAGTGATTGGTTTTGGAAGACATTTATTATAAACATGGTGTGAGACAGAAGTCAAGATAAAACTTACTTATTTTGCTGTAGAAACTCTAGCCTGCGTGTATGTGTGTGTGTGTGTGTGTGTGTGTGCACACGCGCGCGTGCACATATGCACACATGTATGTAAAGGCCAGAAATCAACCTTGGATATTGTTCCTCAGGAGTTTTCTATGTTAATTTCTTTTTCTTTTTTCTTTATTTATTTTTAATTTTATTTGTTATTTTTATTTTATGTGTATGTGTGTATTGCCTGCACGTAGTAAGTGCACCCATGTTGTACAATGCCCGTGGAGGTCAGAAGAGGCTGTCAGATCCCCTGGGACTGGAGTTACGGACAGTTGTTAGCTGCCGTGTGAGTGCTGGGAATCGAGCCTGGGTCTTTTGCAAGAACAAGCAGTGTTCTTAATCACTGAACCATCTCTCCAGCCCCAACTATGTTAATTGATGAGACATGATTTCTCACTGGATCCTGGGGTTTGCTGATATAGGTTGGTTGGCCAGAAGTCTCTATTGATCTGCCTGTTTTTGGGCTCCCTAGCTCTGGGGTTATAAACGTGTAAAATTATGCCTGGCTTTTTATGTGGGTTCTGGGACTCAACCTCAGACCCTCATACTTGCACACTTTACTGACTGTGCTGTCTCCTCTGTCCCCCAGCTATTTCATGCAGTGATTTGGCAAAAATTCTTGTTAGTCGCTAGCTTGTTGGTCATGACTAGCCTGTGATGTATGATTAAACTCAGATTTGTCACTTACCAGACATCTCTACCACTTTACTTCAAAAAACGTTATTTTTATTAGGGCATAGTTGACAAAAATTCTAAATATTTATGGTGCCCAATATAATGACACACATTGTGAAATGACTAAATCAAGCTAATAAACAGAATCATCACCTTACATACTTATCAATTATTTTTGTGGTGAGAACATTTACAACCCCCTGCTTTATCAAATTTTCTATAATTCTGCTGCCTGATTCCTAGGACCCAAGGTCGGGTTGTGCAGTCTTTGCATTATAGATTTATAATTCGGAGTTCTGGGGTGGCAATTGTTGCTTCACCCATGAGAATTTTGCAGCATGCTCCTTTCGTACATGAGATCTTGGGAACAGATCAGTTTAATGTGTTTTTAAATAGTCGTTAGCCTAGGACACAGTCGGCTAAGGTGTATGACAGGAACTTTGCCCATATTAAGCTGATTTTTTCTTTCTTTTTCTTCCACAGTCCTTTTAAAAAAAGAGAGATGATTTTTAGAGTTTCCTGAGAATGATCACTCCCAGTTTTTCCACAGAGAGAAAATAGGTAAATAATTTCTTGGGATTAAGTATGACTGATCTATGTGCTGGTGAACAGAAATCTTAATGCAATAAAAGAAGCTGCTCTCTGAAGACATTTTTGCATCATTGGTAATTATAATTTTGAGTTTGGTTCTGTTAAAATCTTTACTGAGTACCTATTGCGTGTCAGACACTTAGTGCATCAGGAGGAGTTGGGGCCTGAAACATAGTGCGACTGGGACACAAAGGATGAGGAAAGCGTATGTATCACCACTTAGGACAAAGCAGAATAAAATGCAGCGTATGTCAGATATTACACAGCAGGAGCATGCCTATTAGTGGGGCTGGGCTATCAACTAAAGTGGATCATGTTCTTGTTCCATCTTCAAGGATAGATAGAATTTTGAGAGGAGAGGACGTTCCAAGGCAAAAGAATAATGGGAAGAGTGGAGAGGTGAGGAGGCGGAGTGGTGAGGAGTGGTGAGGAGGCGGGGTGGTGAGGGGTGGTGAGGAGGCGGGGTGGTGAGGGGTGGTGAGGAGGCGGAGGGCAGAGGCGGAAATAAAGGAAGGCTGAGGTTATTGGGAAGAGGGAGGCACATCAGGAGGGTTGACTCCAGTCACCATCCCTTCCTGGCTCTTTTGCCTAAGTTTCTTTCTTGGCTGATTTTGCTTAGCCTGAATTCCATATGTTGAATGATGGCAGCAATAGTTTCTTTTTCAAATCTATTCTTCTAAGCTACTATGATTTAAATACCCTTGAATACCATCTACATGTTAGAGACAGCTGAACCTTGGAATAAATTTCTCCATGTCCTAAACTCCAGAATGTACATCAAAGTTTCTACTCATCATCTTCATTTTGATGTCTGATTTTCTATGTCCAAATTAGAACTCTCTTTTTAAGCATTTTATCATATTTATTATTTTTATTTTGTGTGTATGAGGGTATTAACTGTGTGTATGTAAGTGCACACATGTCATGTAGTAACTGTAGGGATCAGAAAAAGACGTCAGATTTCCCTGAAACTGGAGTTACAGGTGACTGTTAGCTGCTCTGTGGACTGTGGGAACTGAACCTGGGTCCTCTTCAAGAGCAGCCAGTGGTCTTAACTGCTGAGCCATCTCTCCAGCCCCCAATTAGAACTCCTGGTTCTTTGTTTCTCCCATCTGCAAGAAATCTCTCCACCAACCCTGTCAGTCCTACTTAAGTGGATGTGCCACCTGCTCTCGTTGCTTAGGTACTGCCAGCTTGGAATTATTGTAGAGATTACCTTTTCTCTGACCCTTTTTAAGTGATAAACTATTTTGATTCTGCAACTACCCAATCCCGAGCAGATGAATGCCCTTTTTGTTATAAGGTAGTAGTAACTCAAATGTACATGGGTTACTTTGATAAAAATAGATATTAAATGCCGGGTGTGGTGGCGCACACCTTTAATCCCAGCACTCAGGAGGCACAGGCAGGCGAATCTATTTGAGTTCAAGGCCAGCCTGGTCTACATAGTGAGTTCCAGGATAGCTGGGGCTACAGGGAGACCCTGTCTCAAAAAGACCAAAAAAAAAAAAAGATATTAAGAAGATTCATTTTATAGAGCTGGACTCTTGACTCCTTACCAGAAAATAAATTATAAATTTTCTAGAAGAGCCATGCATTCTTCAGTTTGCAGTATTATTAGGATATTTTCTTCTATCTTTCAAATAGTCAATTTTCCTATGTATTACTGAGTGAAAATAACAGTAAAAGCTCATACTTTAATCAAAATTAATTTAAAATCCCGAACAACTGAATAGATATAGGTACAGTCTCTCGTGCAAAGGACATTTAGGCTGAGCACACTCAAGAAGACAAAGAGATACAGTTCTAGAAAGAGATTTAGCATACAGATAGATTCTATTTATATCACCTCTCTGTAGGCTTCAAAGTTTATTCTTATGTAATTCTCATATAAGTTTCAAGATAACATCAATTTGCAGGATGCTAATAAATTGCCACTTATTTTCCCCTTTATGTTAATTTCTTCTTAGTCCTCCTAGTGAACCCCTTCATTGACATCAGGGGTATAAAGAAAGAAACTAGAAGCCAAGTGTGGTGGTGTGTGCCTGAAATCCCACCACTGAAGCTGAGGTGTGAGGATCATGAGTTCTAGGCTACAAGCAAAGCAAGGGCGAGAGAGGAGCAGGGTGGGGTCAGGGCAGATGATATCAGAGAGAAGCGTGAACTAACGAACATCACAAGAAGACAAATGGAATCAACAGAAACAGTTTTCAGAATGGCTTTGTGGCATTTCAGTTTGTAATTCCTTCTTGATTTGACAATGAGGGCACCACATAAGTTGAGATGTAAACAGAAATAGTTGAACAAGTCAGGATAAATCATGTGATGCTGTGTTAAAAAATCTTAGTGGATTGAAACACTAGCCATTGCCACTTTTGGCACATGTCCATCTCACTGAACTCCCTCCATAACCCAAACTATTGGTGTGGTCACCTTCTGGTTCACCATACCAAGTTTAAAACCCAAAAGTTTTATAGAGACTCGTATTACACTTTGTATCTCAAGGTCAAACACACTTCTTTTTTCTACAACTGGTTAGTCAGAACTAGACTCATAGCCACACTAAACAAGGGTGGGAAGAATTGAAATACTTGGCGGCCACCACCAATGACCATCAGAGATACAAGCTCTCAGTCTGATTTTTCTCCCTAGGCCTCCCATTTCCAGAATTCTGAGAACAACCTGTAGCTCTAAAGAAATCCTTTCTCTCTCTAGCCACTAATATGGATTATTTTAAAAAGTATTTTATTTATTGTTTTTATTTTATTGTGTGTATATGGATGTATTGCTTGCATGCATGTAAGTGCACCTGTGCCATGCAATGCCCACAGAGGTCAGAAGAGGGCGTTGGATCCCCTGAAACTGGAGTTATGGATGGTTGTTAGCTACTATGTGGGTGCTGGGGATGGAACCTGGGTCCTCTGCAAGAGCAGCCAGTGCTCTTAACTGCTGAACTATCTCTCCAGCTCCAATGGATTATTTTTTAAGACATACCTGGAATTATGTTTAAAATGCATAATCAAGTCTGTTAGTCTGTTAATAGCATGTAATTATCACTAGATAGTTTTAAAAGGACATTTTATTTGGAAACAAGAATTGAGAATTGTATAACTACTGTTTTGTACTGTATTTTAAACAATAGGTATGTTTATCCATTTCAGTATGTACAAGGTGTGTGACCATGGTTAGTTACTCCTCTGTGCCTCAGTTTTCTCTGTAGAATGAGCAAATAATAGCACTCATTTTAATTGTTGTGAAGATTGAATTTGTTAATGTGTGCAGAATATTTAGCTTTGTGCTGACATTTAGTAAGTGCTCAGAAGTTTTTATCTATTATATCAATTATTCTGATCCTATAGGACACACTCATCATTTAAAGTGAAAGCCCCTTGTTATGGTCTTGAATGTGAAATGTCCCCCATAGGCTCATGGATTTGAATACGTGGTCCCAGCCAGCAGCTGTCTGTGGAGGTTGTGGAACATTTGGTACTGTGGTCTAACTGGCAGCAGTGGTCTCTGGGGTGGGCCTTGAAGGGAGGATTAGCTTTAGCCCCCTGATCAGCTAAGATGTGAGAAGCAGAGGCCATGAGTTCCCATGGCCCCAGGTCAAGCTGCTTGTCAGTCTTCTCTGCTAGGACAGGCTATATTCCCTGAACCTGTGAGCCAAAATTAACCTCTCCTCCCTTACGTTAGGTATTCTTGTCACTGTGATAAGAAAATTACCATATCCTATAGAGAACTTATAAATTAGGGGCTGGAAAAATGGCTCAGCAGTTAAAAACACTGGCAGTTCTTGCAGAAGACCCAGGTTTGAATCCCAGCACCCACATGGCAGCTAACAACTGTCTGTAACTCCAGTTCCAGGGAATCTGACAGCCCCTTCTATCCTCCGTAGGCATTGCATGACACAGGTACACTTACCTACATGCAAGTAATACATGCATACACATAAAATAAAAACTAACTAAATAAAATAATTATAAAAAACATGAATTAAATGAAGATCAACTCTTTACTAGAGAATGAGTTTCAGAAGAGGTTTTTAGTGTCTTTATACTTTTTTATTACATTTATTTATTTTGTGTGCATGGATGATACATGCATGTGCTATGGCACACGTGTGGAGGTCAGAGGACAGTTTGTGGAAGTTGGTTCCTTCCTTCCACTATGTGAGTCTCAGGGATTAAACTCAGGTCGTCATGCTTGGTCGTAAGTGCCTTTGTGCACTAAGCTATCTTGCTGGCCTTCTTTGGAGTCTTTAGATACTTGCTACAGATGTATTTAATGAAGCAGGCACAGGAAGGCGTGTGAATGGATGCTGGCAGGCCTGATAGTTGTTGCACTCTTTTTCAGTTCTACAACTAGTTTTGAGGTTGGCATCTTGTTTGTGTCTGGCCCATGGTGACATCCTCCACTTTCATATTTTACAGCTGGGTGGTGGGGCTATGCCACTTGTCACTTGACAGATGCTAGATGAGGACGACCTTTCCTTACCTGGCTGTAGGCAACCTTCCTGGCCATTTTGCCATTGAGATAGTATCATTTGTGTTTCTTAGAGGTCTTTTTGATCCAGAAAATCTCAAGTAAGGCAAAATTCTCTAATTTTAAGTATGGGTTCTAGAGACTGATTGATAGGAGTCTGAATTGGCTTTACTATTTAGTGGCAAAGATATTGTGCAATGTCTTAACCTCTCTCAGCTTTAATTTCCTTATTTGAACAGGGTTGTTGTTCATTATTTGAACAGGGAAAAGGGATTGGACCAGACAGATTAGGAGATAATGGGGTAGATAGTGTTGATGAATTGGGTGAGGCGGAGGGAGGGGGCAAGGATGACTACCAGGTTTCTATCTCAAGGACTTAGGTGGTGATACTCTTTAGTATGGGGGAGATAAGAGAAATGATTTTGTGTGTGTGTCTGTGGTGTGTGACTCAAAGAGAGGCTGAGATGGAACGGGAGAGACTGATTTTAACATGTGTTTTTAATTTTTTTGTGTATGTATTTATTATGTATGTGTGTATTCATATGTATGAGTATAGCCATATATGTGTCATGGCATGTGTGGTCATAAGACAACCTTAGTGTTAGTCCTTCCTTCCTCCTCCTTTGAGACAATATCTTAGTTTACTGTTGTGTAAGCCAAGTTAGCTGGCCTGTAGCTTCCAGGCATTCACCCCTCATCTCAGCACAAGAGTACTGGGATTACAGATAGACACTACTGAGTCAGGTCTCTGAGGATTCAAACTTAGATCCTCACACTTGTGTATCAAGTACTTTACCCATTGAGCCATCTCCCCAGCCTGTGATTTTGAGGTGCTTTATAGACAATGTAGAAATGTTGAGTTGAAGTTTTCATAGTGCTTAGGAGAGATGTCTGGATTGGTAATGGAGGTTCCAAAGTCCTTTGTACAGTGGAGTAATTTAAGGTATAGAACCAGATGAGGTGAATCGCTCCTTGAAGCTGGGAAGAGAACCCTGGGTGAGCTTCGAGAGCTTCTCTATTTAATGGTCTCAGGGGATAGAGAATTTTTTAAAAAACATTTTCATGATACTGCATACCTCTGATTTTCCCTTACCGCTTGAAATAGCAGTTTTGAAATGAAGAAATTATGTTGTTTGCTTAAAATAAGGGGAACAAAACTTGGTGAGGCTCCTTAACAAATTCATATATGTATTTTTAGCCTATTGAAACAGATAGGTTTAAAAAACTTACCTAGGGAAATTTTAAGGAAAAGAATTGAGGAGACTTTTTGAAGTCCTGTAGTCAGAGAGTCCATGTTCATTGTGGCAGCAATCTGAGCAGTTAACATTTTACTCAGCAGCTTTCAGTCTTCTGGGTTCCCAAATAGCACTGATCTTGGATGAGAGTTTGCCAGGTGAATGCGATATTGAGAAACACAGACTCGAGGTGCTAGCACACTAGGGGAGTGACTAGTTCAGAAGGCCAATGACTTGTAGTGTCTTCGAGACTAGGCCAGTGGACTGTGAGGAAATGATGGCAGGAAGTTGAAGCTCTCCGTGAGTTTGAAGAGTGGGTGAGAACACTGGAGGAAAGGCAGCGGGGTTAGAGGACTGACTCGTGGCACTTGTGATTTTGGATGTGGAGACATTCCTAGGAATGCAAAACTTTATGATGTATCCTTGACAGTGTGAGGGCACATAAATACAAAGAGGATCAAAATACTAGAGGGCATGGCAGTTTCAAGAGGTCAATCAAAGGATGATAAGCTGAGAGCTGAGGAAGTAAACTGACTTGGTTCTGGCGAATGAGCATTCCAGAAATTCAAGGTTTAATTGGGTTAGTTCACCACAAATATTACAAAGATGGAATGAGTCACTGATGACCAAGATGTCTTCGGGTCTGAGGTGAGATCCTTCCCCATCATGTGTGGGTAGGCTCCTTGTGAACGGGGGCCTCTGTAGGCAGAGTGGAGAGGCAAGGTCTGTTCTCCCTCAGGTAGAAGGATAGTCTTCAGGTAGCATCTCATCTCTAGCTCCACAATAAACCTGGAAGGTGGGCACAATAATTATGACAGGATACCTGCTTTTCTTTTTCAACCCTTGGAGCTATGAAGTCAGCAGAACCATTTGTGGGGAAGTACTTTAACAAGTATAACTCACTACATATGGTTTTATTGTTACCCATACCTTTGAAGTATTTCTCTTTGTGCTCTTTAAGGTATCATAAGACATTCCCTAAGGTAGTTAGGGCTTCCCTTTAAAAAGCCAAGGCTGACACCTCTGTAGATGATCTTTGTCGATTATGAGGTCTTGATGTGGACTGGCATTTTCCCTGGAGTCTGAGCATCTCCTTCAGCAGCTTCTCCTGGCCCAAACTTCATCTCTGTCTTCCTACAACAAAGTGCAGACTTTCATCCAGGCCACCCACCAGGTTGCTCTTTTCCTTCCTAAGGGTGTCTCTAGCTGACTGCTTTGTTGAACAACTGAGAGGAAACCCAGCCCTGAACAGTTTGATAGTGTGGTCTAGTTTTCCAGGTTTCCCTGATGATTCAATAGGAAAGTATCTGCTGGACTCTGAAAACTGCAATTTGACATTGTTCAAAGTCTTTCAGACTTTCCTGAAGAGTGGCAAATACGATCTTAGCCAGGGAATATTCCTTTAGCAGTATCTCCTATTCTTTTTGAAATTTAACAAACTGTGCTTGAGTTTTTAGATGTTAAATTTTCTCGGAGAAAAGAAGCTTCTGTGATGGATTAAATAGCGACTTCTTTCTCTTCCCCTCCCCCTCCCCCTTTTCCTCCTTTCCCAAGTGACTTCACTAGCTTCATCACATTTTTTAAAATTGTCAGTTGCTTATTTTTTCTTTTCATTATCTGAGACATAGAATCTGTTCTGCAGAAACAGTGCACTTTAGAGCAATTGGGCATACACTATCTCAGTTGTTCAGCGTAGTGCACCTCATCCGCTGTTAAGACACGAACACACTATCTTTGGTAAACAGGATAAAGTCTATGTGGATGTTCTCCTTACTCACTTGATTTGCAACATTCCGTGGCGCGTGTTCCTTCTATTTCGGGTTTTCACTCCCTGTGTTTTTATTTCTCTCTTGAACATAAGGGACACTTTTTGGCTCCAGACAGAAACTCTGCCCAAGGAGTATGTCATGGGCACAGAAGTTTTTTTAACGTATCATTGACTTTTTTGTTTGAGGTTCCACGTTTCCTAGAGGATTGATTGTCTTCACTGCCTTCTTTCTCTAATGGGTCATATGAATGCAATGCAGCTCTCTGATTTTGTCCATCTCCCCCAAGTTCCTTTGCATGCCTAGAGTTAGCACCATGTGGCTAGTGTAAACGTTAGCTTGTTTAAAATTCCCATTTAACTTATATTTATTTGTCTTAGTTATGCTACTTTTGTGGCTTCTTGAGAATTTCCCAACTCTGTGCTTGTCCTTTGTCATGTCTCTCTAAACTCCAAGAGGCGTCCTTATAAAAAGCATAGAGATGGAAGGTGATGAGAAAAGTAATAAAGGAGGTTGGCTCTGATTAAAAAAAAAAGCATAGAGATGTGGGAGGAAAAAAGCTTTGTTATGGCCTCCCCTTCCACACCCAGCTTCTGTTCGAGAAATCCGAGCTGAGCCCGATTCGGTAGCTCATGCTTGTAGTCCTAGCACTGGAGAGGTTGAAGCAGGAGGACTGTGAGTTTGAGAGTTTGTGGCTACATAGTAAGACCCTGTCTCAAAGAAATAAAACTGTAAAGTGAACACATTTTAAAAATCACCCTCTGAGGCTGGAGAGATGGCTCAGCAGTTAAGAACAGTGGTTGTTCTTGCAGAAGACCCGGGTTCGAATCCCAGCACCCACATGGCAGCTAACAACTGTCTGTAACTCCAGTTCCAGGGGATCCCACGGTCTCTTCTGTCCTCACGGGCACTGTACAACATGGGTGCACTTATGTACATGCAGGCAATACACTCATACACATAAAAATAATAAAATATTTTAAAAACCCTCATTTTCTATTTGTTGGTTACTGACTGTTACTTGTACAACTTTAATAATCAGATGGAGACTGTGGATTTTAATCCATAACAAATCTAGAATGTTTCATCTTTTGTTCAGGAGACTGGACTTAATCTTTGTCATCTCAGGACTTGAGGCTGTGGCCAAGCTGGTGTGGTTAGAATGAGGGTGGGATGTCAAACAATGAAGCTTCACAGAGCATGAGCAGGAATGAGTCATGTAAGCAGCTATCATGGTTTCCCTTACTTAACTCAGCACCAAAATGTGTTACAGCCACCACACAGTGCTGATTTAAAAGGAAAATAAAAAGGATGAGGTGAATCTACACAAGCAGTTATGCATCTGCGACGGCTGTGGAAAGCTCGAGGCATGGAGGTAGGATGAACTATCTGTTAAAATGTGCATACCACAGGGCACAGGGCACGGGTGTGGGCCCCAAGTAGGGCTTCCAGCAGGATTTGCTGATTGCATTGCTTTCTGAAGGAAAATAATGAATCCAAAACATCTCAGTATTTTTTAGGAACTAGGACTTTATGTCTCACATTCAGCTGTAAAACAAACCTGAAAGCAGACCATGCCTTGCTGTTCCGGTGAACAGGGTGAATGGGGTCAGGAAAGATACCAAATCTTCAATGTCTCTTTTCTGCTCAATTTGTCTTTCTCCCATTACCCTATATCTCTTCCCAGAATTCAGATCTATTCCTGCTTTATCAACCATCTGCTTTTTGACTAAAGTAAAATGACATCCTGGAGTTTTTGAACAGGAGCTATTAGGGCTTGCTGTTTTTTGCAGCTCCAAAGATCATAGCCTATTTCCTGACACACAGAGTGCTCAATATACATTTTAATTGTTAATTTTATTTTTGCATTTCATCCCTGAGATATCTTCCTTTCTCTCCACTTGTAGAAGCATAAAGAAATCCAGACAATTTCATACTTACTCTTCCTGTTCCTGTGAATAGGACAGAAAGGACACTGGGCTTTATAATCAGCTAAGGGAGGGAAACATTGAACAAATAACTTTTGATGTGATAACAAAAAAGCCATGGATATATAATTCATGCAGGCAAACATGGGACAAATTCTCAGGGAGTTGTGATCTGAAGGAAGGATAAAATTGACTAGATTAAGTTGGGGCATTAGCAAGGCAGTGGAAAAAGGCAGATGGGACAATGTGTGCTATGTGGTTAATCTCCACTGTCAACTTAATTTGATAGAGAAATGCCTCATGAAAGCACAAATCTTGGTGTGCCAAAGAGAGATATGTGAGTAGTAACTAAGGTGGGAGGACCTGCCTTTAATGTGAGTGGAACTATCCTATAGGCTGGAGGCTCAGATGGAAAGCCTAATTGTTCCTGAGCAGGCATCCAGTGCTGCTGCTATCCCCTGTGGACACGAGACTCTAGTTTCCAAAGCCTTCCAATGTGGACTCAAAATGGTGAATCTATGGAACTTCTGGTCTTGGTCTGGGGCTTCATCCCTGATCCCTTTCTGAGGTTTCCATCGTGAATGAGCAGCTGCTGGTTTCTATGACCCAGTAGTATGTTAATGGCCATTTCAGGACTAACCAGCCTTTGGTTTTATAAGCCAATCTACTAAATCCCTTCTATACATGTATATACCTGTATGTTTACACACACACACACATGTGGACTCAAAATGGTGAATCTATGGAACTTCTGGTCTTGGTCTGGGGCTTCATCCCTGATCCCTTTCTGAGGTTTCCATCGTGAATGAGCAGCTGCTGGTTTCTATGACCCAGTAGTATGTTAATGGCCATTTCAGGACTAACCAGCCTTTGGTTTTATAAGCCAATCTACTAAATCCCTTCTATACATGTATATACCTGTATGTTTACACACACACA
>NW_008334003.1:734064-741918 GCF_000622305.1 Nannospalax galili
AATACATGTATGAAGCCTTGATTTGAGAGAGAATGTAGTTCACTAAAGCAATCTAAAAAGTGTATTTTCCATGACTGGAAAATAAGGGTATTACTCTTTAGAGACCTGTGATGAACTCTGAACTCTTTTCTAGTGGTATAATGTGTGTTCTCTTAGTGGTTTTGGTTTGCCAACAACATCAGCATTACAGTACTGGATGAATTCTTCAGTAAGTGTGGAACACATGCTTTCTAAAATTTTTTTTTCAAATCATAAATAGTTGATCAAATAAAACATCATCAAACTTGGAGAGAATACTAGTCAATTTTTATTACTATTAATATAACAACATACCTATGGCTGGATACAATTATAATAAAGGACATTTACTTTGACTTGTGGTTCTGAAGGTTCAATATGGGGGCTTCCTCTAATGATGGTCTCTTGCTGGAAAAGTCCTAATGTGGTGCAGGGCATAATTTGGCAAGAGACAGGGAGTGTGTGTGACTGTGTGTATCATCTAGTCTCTTTCCCTTTTATAAAGTCACCAGGTTTTAATAATGAAGGTGTCACCCTAATAATATTATTTAGCCCCAGTCACCCCCCAAGGACCTAACCTGCAAATGTTGTAGTTGAATTAACTTTCTATCTTCTTAATATCCACAATGGGGATTAAATTTCAACACCTGAACTTTTGAGAACGCACTCGAAACACATCCAAAACGTAGTAGAAAATATCTTCCAGTTAGATCACTGGCCTTAAGACTGGCAGTGAAATGGTGGTCGAGTCCTTAAATGGGCTCTAATAAGTAATGGCCACATCCAAATTAGTAGCACAGCCTGTTAGGGTCTCCAGGCTACAGAGACTCCATCTCAGAGAACCAGGCATGGGGACTTTTTCTTGTGGGCAGTGGATGCCATCAGTTGTGTGTTTACACACTCCTGAAACCAAAGCAAAGGCAGTGCAGTGCTCTGCTCCTTCCTCATCGCTCATTACCTTTCTTTCCCTTTTTAGGCCTTTCAGATTCCTCCTTTAAATTTTATTTTCCTTGTTTAAAAATAATTTGGAAGGGGACACGTGGCACATACAAAGTGGTAACTTCCACCTGAACCCCTTGTCCTGTAGCATGCTAAGTTCTTCATCCTGTTCTCTTCTGGCAAAATAACATCTGAAAAATCCATGGGTATGGGAGGAATAGAAGGGGGACTATGATTAGATAACAATTCTTGAAGCATGTGGAGTTTTCTTTGTGGCCAAATTGAACTGTCTAGTTGAGGAATATTTATTAGTGATAGTAATTTTATACACAACAAACCCAGTACATATATGCATATATATGTATATATGTATATAAAATTTTTATCAGCAGAGAACACCTAGGACAATGACTGCCAGAGATACAATAATGTGAGTGTTGGGAAGCATGAACTATAATGCTGTGGTCCCTCAAATTTAGGATTAATGGATTCTCATTCACTTTATGAAAATCAAATAAATACTTTTGTGCTAACAATGACTAGAAAGCAAGATAAATTCTAATTTATGAAAATAATAAGGATGTAAAACTATCTTGTCCTGCCAGGTATTTGGAGTGAGTATGAGAGAGTGATACGTTATTTTTAGTTTTATTTTAGGTGAAAGAGTGGGAGTCAGTCAGTGGGAGTGTTAGGAAGAACTGGATTTCATGGGTTAGTTGATTGCTTGATTCATTCGAATTTATTGAACAACTGCCATTTCATGTACTGTATTTGGCCTTGAATACACAAAGATGAAAGGCCCCTCTCAGCAGATGCTAACAATCTCAGGGAGAAGACCTGTAATCATATGAATACTACATAATATGACATGTGTAGTCAATCAGGGATGTGGGAGGATCTAGGTACAAGTGAGTAATCATTTGACCAGAGAAGAAGGTTATCATCAGAGAAACTTCCCAGGGAAAACAAAGATTGGGCCAATTAGGCAGCCTGTCCAGAGAGGCAAGAAGGATATAGACTTCCCAGGTAAAGGCAAGAGATATGTGGTATAACATATGAAGGAAAGTACAGTCAGGCAGAGCTGAGGAGTGACTGTGTGACACGGCTCCAGCATGGCGGTTACAGGGTACCATATGTTGCCTGTGCTGTTAAACTTAGAACGGTTCATAGATTACTTTTTAAAAATTTTGTGAATGAGTGTATTACCTGAATATATGTAAGTACATGTAATAAGGCTGTAAAACTAGACCTGTGTCATGCAATGCCCAAAGAGGTCAGTAGAGGACATCAGATTCCCTGGACCTGGAGTTATGGACAGTTGTTAGCTGCCATGTCAGGTCCTCTGCAAGAGCAGCCAGTACTCTTAATTGCTGAATCACTGAGACATTTCTCCAGCCCCTAGATTACTTTTTTTATGACAGCATCTTGTTAAGTATCCAGGCTGGGCTGAAACTTCTTATATTGGTCAGGCTGGCTTTGAGCTCACAATCCTCCTGCCTCTACCTCCCCAGTTCTGGGATTATTGTATGCTTTACCATACCTAGTAGAGTTTAATAATCTTATAAACTATGATAGATTTTAGTAGATGAGTATAGAATTGACTGTACTATTACATACTGTAAATGACCTACGAGGCATTTTTGTCCATCATAGTTGTTGTTTTTGCCTTATACAAGATACTTGAATTTGAAAAGATATAGACCTCCAGAAGCTGGTAGCCATTGTGATATGTGAACCCTGAAACCAAAGCCACTGTCGAACACAGCACAGACACAGGATGAGACTCTGGTGAAATTTTTCAAGCGACTGAGTCCTGGTATGTTTGAATCATGTTGATTTCTATACTCTTCGGCAGTCTTCAGTGCTACATTGAGTTACAAGAGATAAGAGAACTTGAATTTTTTTTTTTTTTTTTTTTTTTTTTGGGGGGTGTAATTAAAAAAAAAAAAAAAAAAAAAAAGATGTCATTCATCATTCTTTTCCTTCAAGCCATCTTTGAGCCATAGATAGCTTTGTTTCTTTGCCCAGCCCAGCTTGGTCTGGCTTAGCCTACTCATATTTGCACCAACATCTGGACTCTTCATTTTTCAATTTAGGAGACCCAGTGTAGCAAAATGAATTGCCACCAAATGGCTAGATAAAAATTGAGACTAAGCCATGTGTGGTACATGCCTATAATCCGAGCACTTGTGAGGTCAGCCTGGGCTTTGTAAGGAGACTCTGTCTCAAAAAACTGCTAGAAACCAAGTTTCTTGATTAAGAGGCAAACTTGAGGTATTGAGCATTTTCAAAAGCACCAGCCTATGAGGGCTTACCTAATATGCAATCTTTAGATTCTATTTATAGTAACCTCATATTTGAGAGTACAATTGTGCTTTGTTTAAGAATGACATTTCTAGGGGATAATGTTTTAGAAAGAGCTTTGACTCAAAAGTTGGAGCCCCTGAACTTACTGAACACTAGTGTATGCTGGGTGTCGCAAACATGTCATTATTTCCATTAGTGTTACTTACTTTTATATTTTCAATGTAGTTTGATGTTATTGTAGCTCCAAAGAACTGAATACTGCCTTTTAATCTAGGTAATGTATGGCCCTGGGTAAGAAAAGGATTGGGGAGAGGTTAGTCTGTCACTTTGCATCAGTGTATGAAGCACCACTATAAAGGCCTAGCAGCCAAGAGAACAGATACAGGGAATCCCGTGGAAATGCAGCTGGATTAAGAACCAGGTATGTGTGCAGAACTGCACACCTGTCTACATAGAACCGGGTTTGGATCATGTGTCTGCGGAATTCTGTGTCATCACTGTCACAACTTGGATCCATCCACAGTGGCTGTCTCTAAGGATAATAACTCTCGAACACTGTTCTCTGCATGACATTTAGGTTATTTCTTTTTTTTTTTTTAGCTATTGTGAAAAGAGCAGTAACAAAAATGGATGTACAAGTATCTCTACAGTAGGCTGAGTCCTTTGGGTATATGCTTAAAAGTGGTATAACTGGATCAAATAGTAGATTCATTTTTAGTTTATTTTTATTTATTATTAATTAATTTATTATTTTTTAATGTATGTAAGTATGAATGTATTCCCTGCATGTATGTAAGTGCACCTGCATCATGCAATGCCCATGGAGGTCAGAAGAGAGTGTCTGAACTGGAATTACAGATGGTTGTTAGTTGCCATGTGGGTGCTGGGAATGGAACATGGGTCCTCTGCCAGAGCAGCCGGTACTCTTAACAACTGAGCCATCTCTCCAGCTCCACGGTTTTAGTTAAGAGTTCTTCACACTGCTTTCCACAGTGGTTGCACCAGTTTGCAATCCCACCAGTAGTGAATGAGTGTTCCTCTCTCTCCACATCCTAGTCATTTTGTTTTGGTGCCACTAGTTTTCTTGATTTTTTAAATTTTTTTTATTTTTGAGACGGTCTTACTATGTAACCCTGATTGGTCTGAAACTCACTGTGTAGACCAGACTTGCTTGGAATTCCAGAAATCTGCCTGCCCCTGCTATAATTAAAGGTGTGCATCACCATGCCTGCTATATCTTAAAGCATTATTATCTTTTCTTTTTAATTTCTGTGAGATTAAGACTGCTTTTAAATTTTATATACGGTCTTTGGGAAGCAATATTTGTCTGATATTCAGACAAAGGAGCAAAAAGAAATAGCTATAGTATAAATAATAGAGAGCTGGTTTCAGTTTTTTTTAAACTAAGGAAATGATCCTTTTCCTATAAAGACTTACGAATATTTAGGGCAGTGTTTCTGTAATCCAAAAAAAAGTATTTGAGCAATGTGAACCATTACTTACCCGTATACAATATTTCTAAGTGGATCTGTGTGTCTTCTCTGGGAAACTATGTGAAGTTTGCAAAAATCCCCTTCCATTTTCACACCAAGCCCTGTGTGCTTCATATACACCACCTCAAAGAAGAACAGCGCACCCCAGCACTGTTAAGTGAGGCAGAGCATAGAGATTTCTAAGAATATATTGGTGTAATTTTAGGTTAACTGGAAGTGACTGGCAGTTCTTGGAAATCTGCCTTCAAAATAACTTGCATGTACAACATACTTAGTTTTATTTGATATGAAGAAAACTACTTGCTGACCCATTTCACCACTAGAAACTTCTTATCTATCATCTTAACTTTATAAACACTAATGAATATTTTAAGCAAAAATCTATTTAGAATTTTTTGGAAAGCCTGTGTTCATCTGGTACTCTGTTTTAGAATTTGTTGAAATAAGATCATGCAAGTAAAAATGTAATGTAGCAAAAACCTAAAGTCATTGCACACAGCCAGGGGATTTTTAGTAATATTTGGGGTCCTAGAATTTGAAAGTCTATTTATTTAAGGTTTATTTATTTAAAGTTTATTTGTTTATTTACTTACTTTTTTTGAGACAGGGTCTCCGTGTATCCCCAGGTGGCCTAGAACTCACTATGTAGATCAAGCTGGCCTCCATCTTACAGAGATCCTCCTGCCTCTGCAGTCTCTGTGGAGGTTAAAGGCAGGTGCCACCTTACCTAAGAGCACATGTAAAAAGGAAGGTGTTTTGTTTGGTTTAGTGTGCATGGTAAATAGCATCCAAATAAGAAAGTGAACTTAGAAGAAAAAGCCAACCTGGATTTGTTTTATCTGAAGAAACTTATTTAAAGGAGGATTTCAAAAGTATTCCTAAGCCAAGTCCTTGGCAAAGGCGGCATAGAGAATGGAGGAGGACTTCAGAGCAAAGCGGTCATTTTGGAGGCATAGCACGTGGTAAATAAACTTCTGATTTTGCATGTTTGTTTTAGTTGGCTTCCTGCTCTGTCTTCACCCCCCTCTCTTGTACCTTCTCGCTCCTTTCCCTCTCCACACTGTCCTTTTCTCCTTTCTCTTTCCTCTCTCCCTGTCTGTTTCCACGGTCTCTCTATATAGTTCAGGTTGGCCTCCAACTTGAGATCTTTCTGCCTTAGCTTCTCAGAGTTGTGATTACAGGTGTGCACTACCACACCCAGTTTCTGGTTAAAATCTTTATCCATGTCAACACTCTCAGTATACTGTTGTCACAGATGCCACTGTTGAGAGGTGGAAGCTGGCAGACCACTGAGGAAGGGAATGAGTTTCTTTGGACTATTTTGTTTTCTGTGGACATTTACTAGGTATGACAAAGATGGAGAAAATGACTTTGAGAATCAGCAGTTGGCCTGTAGGAAAATTTCCTATAAGGAGGGATTCGTAACAGTACTTGAAAGGACCAACAGGATCTGGTCAGGATTCATATGTTCCAAGCTTCTTTCTTAAAACCACAATCCCAAGATGTGAACTTTTTTGGTGGGATGAAAGTGGGAAGAACCAGGTTATCTGTAAGTATAGTAGGGAGGAGCAGGCTGAGGGCCCCTACCTACTGACAAGCAACCTCAACAAAGCGGGGAACAGCCAAGGATCATCTTCCCACCTGAAACAAAGGGTCAGAGAGGAGATGGAGTTTCTTTGTATCAGTGTATTTCAGAAATGCCTCCAGTTTATCATTTGGGAGTGACTTAGAGCAGGGAATCTACATGTTTCTATAAATGGTGCTGTGCTCCAGCCTCTTCAGTACCTGGAGGGGCAAAGGCAGGTGATCTTGCTGTTTTCCTGAGAATTTGTGTCTTTCCTTCTGAAACCAGGCATGCTTGAGAGCAAAGTCAAGTACTAGCACCTTCAGACTGAAGAACTTAGGTTTCTTTTTGAATATAAACAAAGAAAAATAGTATGCTCTTTCAGAATAGCACAGAACAGGGCTGTCTAATAGAAATATATCATAAGCCACATACATAATTAAAACCTATAACCATATTACAAAGTTAAAAAGAAATAGGCATTAAGGGATGATTGAGTTGGTATAGTATGTGCCTTGCAAGCAAGAAGACCCGAATTCAATGCCCAGCACCCACATAAAACATCTAAGTGTAGTGGCACTTACAATTCCAGCACTGAGGAGACCAAGACAGGAGGATTCCTGGGGCTTTCTGGCTAGCCACTCAAGCCTAATTGGTGAGTTTCATAATTAGGCGAATGAAAGATTCTGTCACAAGAGGTGGATGATGGTCCTGAAGAAGACAACTAACCAAAGTTGTCCTCTGGCCTCCATACATGCATGAGCACCCATACACACATGCATAAGAAAGTTATTATATATTTAAGATATATACCATGATGTTATGAGCTATATGGATGCTGTAAATTGATTACTATAGTGAAACAAATTAATGTATCTATCATCTCATAGCTGCCCATTATTTTCTCCCTGTGGCAAGAACAGTAATAATCTCATTTAACAAAAATCCTGAATATGATGCACTATTGTTAACTGTGGCCCTCATACAATACATTAAACTTTAGAAGTGTTCATTTTACACATATACTACTTTGTTTCTTTTGACCAACATTTGTCTATTTCCTTCCCTTACTCTGCAAATAACCATTTTTTTCTGAATAGAAATAGTTCTAGTACTGTCTATAGAAACAAAAATAAAGTTTTTAGATTCTATATATGAGTCAAATTATGTAATACTGTCTTTTTGTCTGACTTAATTTAGCATAATTTTAAAAACATTTATTTTAATTAATTAATTTTAACTTTATATGTATGTGTGTTTTGCCTGCATGTGTGTAAGTGCACCTGTGCCATGCAGTGCTTGTGGAGGACTGAAGAGGGCATTAGATCCCCTGGAACTGGAGTTATGGATGATTGTTAGTTGGCTTTTTGGTGCTGAGATTTGACCCCAGGTCTTTTGCAAGAACAACCAGTGTGCTTAACTGCTGAGTCATCTCTTCAGCCTCACATTTAGTTTTATATTTTAGTTGTTATTATTATTTTTTTAGAAGCAGCATTTCATTACAGCTTTAACATATTCAGTAACACACTCCAG
>NW_008334003.1:748445-749693 GCF_000622305.1 Nannospalax galili
ATGGTCGGTTGCTCTTGGATCCTTGGCACCTGTGTATGGATATAAAGTCATCAGGTAGATTTCAATGTTAATGTTTTTTGCCTCTACTAATTAACATGGAGTAAATTTTTATGCTTCCTCCTCAAATATGTCTTTTTTAAAAAATTTGATTTTTCTGTGTGTATATCATGCAGAACATCCCACACAATCTTATTCATTTATATACTCACTTTCCAAATGGCACCCTCCCACAGCCTCCCCCCTCTCACATACTGGAGCCCATATATTCTGTAATCCCTGTTACTGTCCACTGTGTTGTCGACACCCCCAGCCATTCTCCAGTGCTTGTCCATCTGCTGAATCTAGTCAGCCTATCTAGAGATCCTTGTTTTAGGAAGATCAGCCATTCCTCATCTAGCAGCAATCAATTGTCAATATTCTTTTAGGTAAGATTGGGGTGTGGTGTTCATTTTCCCAGTTCTATGCTGGGTTACTGTCTGGGAGTCTCTTGTGCCACCTTGGCCAATAACTCAAAAGAAGGTATCTCCTATCTGGCATTTTTTCTTGTTATATAGCCTTTAGCTATACCTATGGTCTCTTAAAAAGTATATTGGCCCCTTTAATCTTTGGTTATATTTTCCGTTTGGGTGTTTAAGACCCTACAGTTGGCCCAGATGAAACAATTTATTTTTACTCTTAGGGTCGTTTGAGTATCTGTTCCTCAGGGATAACATGGGCTTGGTTCCTGTAGTTATGTCTGGATTCACTTATAAGGATTTGGTGCTAGGATCCACATATGAGAGCGAACATATGCCTTTTTTTTCTGAGTATGTGTTATACCACTTAGTATAACAGTTCCTAGTTCCATCCATTTACCTGAAAATTTCATGATTTCATCTTTCTTTACTGCTGAGCAAAACTCCATCGTATAAATGAACCACATTTTCATTATCCACTCATCATTTGAGGGACACTTAGGTTGCTTCCATCTCTTAGCTACTGTGAAAAGAGCAGCAACAAACATGGATGCACAAGTGTCTCTGCAATAGGATGAGTTCTTTGGGTATATGCCAAGGAGTGGTATAACTGGGTCAGACGTTAGGTTCATTTGTAGTTTTTAAGAGTTTTCCACACTGCTTTCCATAGCGGTTGAACCAGTTTGCAGCCCCACCAGCAGTGGATGAGTGTTCCCTTTCCCCACATCCCCTCCAACATTTGGTATCATTTGTTTTCTTGATCTTAGCCAGTCTGACTGGGGTAAGATGAAAT
>NW_008334003.1:749857-757619 GCF_000622305.1 Nannospalax galili
TGGTGAAGATTTTCTCCCATTCTGTGGGTTTTCTCTTCACTTCCTTGGTTGCTTCTTTTGATGTACAGAAGCCTTTTAGTTTAATGAGGTCCCATTTGTTGATTCTTGATCTTGTTTCCTGGGCTGTTGATATCCAGTTTAGAAAATCCTTTTCTACACATATATCTTGTAGGTTATTGCCAATGTTTTCTTCTAACAGTTTGAGTTTCAGTCTTTATTTGTGCCAGGTGAAAGATAGGAGTTTAGTTTCACTCTTCTACAAGTGGAGATCCAGTTTTGCTGGCACCATTTGCTGAATATGCTGTCTTTCTCCAGTTAATGTTCTTGGCCCCTTTGTCAAATATCAGGTGGCTGAAATTGAATGCACTCATATTTGGGTCTTCAATTTTGTTCCATTGATCTATGGGTCTATTTATGTGCCAGTACCATGTTGTTTTTATGACTATAGCTCTGTAATACAGCTTGAAATCTGGTATAGTAATCCCCCTGGCATTGCTCTTAGTGCTCAGGGTTGCTTTGGCTATCTGAGGTCTTTTGTGCTTCCATATGAATCTTAGGATGGTTTTTTCCAATTCTGTGAAAAATGTCATGGGGATTTTGATTGGCATTGCATTGAATCTATAAATGGCTTTTGGTAGGATGGTCATTTTCACAATATTATTTCTTCCAATCCATGATCATGGGAGGTCCTTCCATCTTCTGATGTCTTCCTCAATCTCTTTCTTTAAAGATTGAAAACTTTCATTGTAGATCTCTTTAATGTCTTTGGTCAGGCTTATTCCAAGATATTTTATTTCTTTTTGCAGCTATTGTGAAAGGGGGTGTTTCCATGTGCTCTTTCTCTGATTGCTTGTTCCTGGTATATAGAAAGGCTACAGACTTTTGTAGGTTAATTTTGTAACCTGCTACTTTACTGAATGTGTTAATAATTTCTAGGAGTTTTCTGGTGGAATTTTTGGTGTCTCTTAGATATAATATCATATCATCTGCAAAAAGGGATAATTTGATCTCTTCTTTTCCAATTATTACTCCTTTAATTTCTTTCTCTTGTCTTACTGCTCTTGCAAGAGTTTCAAGCACTATGTTAAAGAGAAGTGGAGATAGTGGACATCCTTGTCTGGCTCCTGATTTCAATGGAAATGCTTCCAGTTTTTCCATTTAGAATGATGTTGGCTGTGGGTTTGTTATATATGGCTTTAATTATGATGAGATATGTTCCCTCCATTCCAATTCCCTCTAGGACTTTGAACATAAATGCATGTTGAATTTTGTCAAAGGCCTTCTCTGCCTCTATTGAGATGACCATGTGGTTCTTGTCTTTGAGCCCATTTATATGATTTATGATGTTTATTGACTTACATATATTGAGCCATCCCTGCATCTCTGGAATAAAGCCTACTTGATCATGGCGGATGATCTTTTTGATGTATGTCTGTATGCAGTTTGTAAGTATTTTGTTGAGAACTTTTGCATCTATGTTCATTAAAGATATGGGTCTATAGTTTTCTTTTTTGGTTGTATCTTTACCTGGCTTTGGTATTAGAGTGATGCTGGCTTCATAGAAGGAATTTAGAAGTTCTCCCTCCATTTCTATCTGTTTGAATAACTTAAGTAGTATTGGATGTAGATCCTCTTTAAATGTCTGGTAGAATTCAGCTATACATCTGTCTGGTCCTGGGCTTTCTTTAGTTGGGAGGTTTTGTTTTACTGTTTCAATGTCCTTATGTGTTATGGGTCTGTTTAAGCTGTTAATCTCTTCTTGGTTTAGCTTTGGTGGTTCCCATGCTTTTAGGTACCCGTCTGTTTCGTTTAGGTTTTCAAATTTAGTAGCATATAGGTTTTTAAAGTGTTCCTTTATAATGTTCTGGATCTCTTTGGTGTCTGTTGTGATGTTTCCCCTTTCATCTCTGATTTTGTTCATTTGTAGGTGCTCTTTCTTTTTGTTAACTGGGCTAGCGGTCTATCAATCTTATTTATCGTCTCAACCAGCTCTTGGATTTGTTAATTCTTTGTATTGTTTTCTTTGTTTCTATTTCATTAATTTCTGCTCTGATTTTTATTTCTTCTTGTCTACTGGGTTTGGGTTTCATTTGCTGTTGCTTCTCAAGTGTTTTGAGTTGCCATGTTAAGTCATTTATTTGTGATCTTTCCGATTTTTTTAATGTAGGCACTTAGAGCTATCAACTTCCCTCTAAGGACAGCTTTCAGCATGTCCCAGAGGTTTTGTTGTGTTGTATTGTCCTTTTCATTTAGTTACAGTAATACTTTTCTTTCTTTCTTACCTTCTCCTTTGACCCATTCATCATTCAGGAGTGTGTTGTTTAATCTCCATGTGTTCATGTGGTTACTGGGGACTTTTTCTGGTGTCGATTTTAAGCTTTACTGCATTGTGGTCTGATAGAATGCACGAATTATTTCAATATTTTTGTATTTGTTGAGGTTTGTTTTGTGCCCCAGTACATGGTCAATTTTGGAGAAGGTTCCATGGGGCACTGAATAGAAAGTATATTCTTTGGTGCTTGGGTGGAATATTAGGTAGATGTCTGTTAGGTCCATTTGCTGTATGGTATTGTTTAATTCAGATGTCTCTGTTAATTCTCTGTCCAGGGAAGTAAAGGGAGGTGAGGGTGTGACCAGGCCCAGAGGGTTCCTGGGAAATGTAGGGAGGAACTGGGTTGGTCCAGATTCAGAGGATCAGGAAGCAGTGGTGGCTCTGGGCCAAGAGGTTGGTCCCCATGTCTGATGTGCCAAGACAAGAAATGGGCCTGTACCCAGCCTAGGAGGAGAGACTTGGTGGCGAGGGGGGGCGGCGACAATGACGACACACAACACGACACGACTGGGGCATGGGGACTGGACTTACCCAGGGAAGGTCCTGGGACCAGGACACAGGAGGCTGTGCAGCCCAGGGAAGCAAAGGGAGTTATTTGTTTTTTTAATTTTATGTGTTTGAGTGTATTGCCTGAATGTATGTAAGTGCACCCAGGTTGTGCAATGTCCGCAAATGTCAGAAGAGGGCCTTGGATCCCCCGGAACTGGAGTTACAGACAGCTGTTAGCTGCCATGTGGGTCCTGGGAAGTGAACCCAGATCCGCTGGATGAACAGCCAGTGCTCTTAACTGCTGAGCCATCTCTCCAGCCCCACATGTGTTTATTTTTATGTGTATGTGTATGACTGCTTTGCCTGCATGTATCTATGTATACCACGGGGAGTACAGTCTCCATGGAAGACGGTGCCAGATCCTCTGCAACTGATGTCATCTTCCGTAGTGAGTCACTATGTGGATACTGGGAACTGAACCCAGGTCCTTTGCAAGAGTTGCGAGTGCTCTTAACCCTTAGCCATCTCTCCAACCCTAAGTATAATTTTAATATATTTCATTTAAATCAATATATTTAAAATATCAATTTAACATATAGTAGATATAAAATATTAAAATATTTTGCATTCTTTTTATGCAAAGAATTGATATCTGGACTGTATTTCACACAGCACATGTCAATTAGAATATCAGATTGTTATTCAAAGTAGCATTTTGATTTTTTTATAATTTTATAGTTGAAAAAGTAGATTTGTGTATCCAGATTGTTCTCAACGTACGCAAAGTTTTTCAGTAAATGAATTTAATCTCAGTTTAATACAAATAATTTAAATGAAAATTTCAGTTTCTCATTTCTACTAGTCATGATTCGAGAATAGAATAATTACATGAGGTCTGATAGCAGCTGCATTTGGCTAAGAGGGTAAAGAAAAACAATCAAAATCAGTTTTGGGGTCTTTCTTACTTCCTTTTATCCTGAGCTGTTTATGAAGCAGAATTTCATAGGAAGATGGGTGGTGAAGGTGTGCTGGCACAGGTGCAGAACACTTTGATCTGTAACTTGCCCAGCTCTAATTAGTTATCAGATATTTTGGTTTCCTATAGTTTGAGGAGAATAAGACTTGCTCCTCTTCCCTGTTAGATCTTGCAGAAGATGCTTTGAAGAGCCAGTGCAATCTTTAAATAATGGATTTCTGGACTTTGAATGGTTCTCAAGCTTCTTGATTAATGGTTCCTAATACCTGGCTAGAAACTTGATATTCTGATCCTCTTTGTCCTTATTCTTCTTAGTTTTGGTATCTTAAGCTGATGGTGCATAAGATATAGTGTGTGTGACGTACCCCATGCTTCTCCCAGTGAAATCTCTAACGTGGTTATTTGTTTCCTTTCAGTTTTTTTTTTTTTTCCATTTTTTGGTAGCCACAAGCCAACTGACTCATATCAAACTTACCAATAACTGAAACCCCCATTTCCCCTTCTGCATGTTTCAGTAGTTTCATTATGCTTTCTGAAACACCTCACTTTTTTTTTTTAATTAAAAAATTAGCTATCCTGGCTCTATAGCATTTGAGGCAGTTAGGCCTTCCTTTACCTGATCTAGCATTTAAAGTCATGTTACATTGATTTGGGGCAGGAGGGGTAAAAGGGTGTGAGGGATATGACGGGCATGTCCTGAAACTCAGAAAACATCAGATCCACTGCAGATCTTGCTGGAATTCAGTAGATTCAAGACTTTCTATTTCTAATAAGCTTTTGTAGATTGTTTTAAGTAACAGAATCAGAGTATGTAAAGGGCTTTTGTAAGTTGATAGGCCTTGCACATTTTCTTCATTGTGGGTTGAATGTTCATTTTCCTTCTCTGTAAACCTGCTCTGAGATCCTCTAGAATCTGAGCTGAGGCTTTGTTATGCAGTTCTGGGACTCTCATTTCCTTAAGTGAAGGAGACATGTTGTGTAATCCCTCGGGTTTCCCCATGATCTGGTAAATGACAAGTGTTAATTGAATTTTCCTCAGACTGTTTGAATCTTGTGAGAGCTGGAGTAGACCACAGTGTGGAAGTCTTATTGGGGAAAAAGTCCTCAAAGCACTGGACCATCACTGAGAGGTCTTTCCAACTGGCCTCTCAGATTTTGTTTTTATTCTCTTTAGCTCTGATTTACTCATTTTGTCAAAATGTAAAAGAAATCAATGAATAGCATAAATAAGTAGAAACCATTTAATTTCATTAGAGAATGCTGAAAGAGGGCGGGATGGTCTCTGTTCTAGGTGAGGAAGAATTTGTAGAAAAGTTGGAAAGCTTAGGACTCCTTCATACTGTTTATACTGTTTGACCCAAAGGCTGGTAAAGTGCTTCAGTTTATTTTCGTAGAATAGAAATATACTTACTCTTGTTTCTTGCGCCTGCCTCTGACCCTTTATTGTTACAGCTCTTTTCTTTTTCATCTCCTTGTGCTCTTCTAGCCTATTACTGCATTTGTCAGACTTCTTTGAAAACTGACAGTCGTCCAAGTGTTTTTCTAGTAATCTAGACAGCCCTCACCCAGTGCCTTTGATGGGGTTTTGGTATAGTCATACAGTGAAGCATTTCGTTATGGAAATGAATTTGACTGAATCTGCTCATTCACCAAAGCAAACCTGACAGCTAAAGCCAGGTGCCCGTATTACGCTTCTGAAAGGATCCGTTTGGGGTATCCTGTGAGCCCACCATCCCAGAGGCAGTGCTGAGCATGTAACCACAGAAGACATGAGATGTCAAGGAATTTCAGTTTGACTGGCTCTGTGGTCAGAGGCAGAGCCCTATTTGGGTGTATAAGAACTGGGTCTTTCCCCACCCCCCAGCTGGTGGTAATTTTGCAAGAGCAGATTTTCCCTCTCTGGATCCCTGGAGTAAAATGGCTGCCAAGGTATTTTGGAACAGAAAGTTAAGAATGTACTGGCCACTGGAAGACAGTAACAAGGGTCCTTTGATATTTTCCATGTTCACTGTGATCAAGCTGGCATCTGTTTCCTTCTTAGGTAAGGATTCTGAGATACCATTGGCTGATGCTGACTTGTGACCTAGCTGCTTCTCTGAAGGATACGCTGTGGGGGTTGGATCCTATTTGGACTGGAAGGCCTGAAGGAGAAGTACTTTCCAGATGAGTTCTCATGGAGTCCGTCAGGGAGCAGAAGGGAACCAAACACAATGGGAAACATTTAACAATTAAAACCAGCCCTTGCCTGTGTGGTCCTGTGTTTTACCACATCACTTTGTGGAAATGGACTAAGGGAAAGAAGTTTGCATTTCTGACAGTTTTTAGAACCAAAGACCTGCTAAAGTCTATTTATAAGGTAGCAAAGAAAATGACAAAGCCTTCAAAACTTTAACGAAGTTGTTAAACAGCTCTGATGATCACAGGCCAAAGGAGCACAGCTACATGAGGGAGAAAACAGGAGGGTGGATTGAGCCAAATCTAGAAACAATTCCAAAACATGCTATGATTTTCCAGTGAGCTAGCTCTTTTAAAGTAAATTTTCATTATATGCAAATATGGAAATGTTTTAATGAAATCCACTATTTTATACAAATAATATATGACAATAAAAATGGAAAAGTATTTTGTATTAACATAATCCTCTTTAAAATATAAAATGTGTAAGTAGGGAAATTCCTTGTGCTCCCACCACTTAGAACCACCTGCTGTCCACCCCAAGGACCGTTCTTTTTCTTTTCGCTTTTCAGATTCTCCTCCTATGGTTTCAACTAAAACCATAATTATGTCTAGTTATGATTTTGACTCTTTAAAATTGAAGCTTGTATCATAAGTTTCCAAGTTATCACATTTGTAACTTCTTTTTTCCTTTTCTTTTCTTTTGATCTTCTGTCGCTGCCTCCCAAGTACAAGTATGACAGGTGTGTGTGGCATTGTCATAATGTATATTTTTGTGGAGCTGTGCCCAAACTTACTTACTCATTCCTATGTTATTACATGTTGTTTGCTATTTAGTTATTTAGGGTTTTTTTGTCTTATAAATAATGAGGCAATATGTCTTAGGATTTTGGATTAATTATTCCGAATGGAGTTTTCGGAAGGTTCTTTTTAGGTGATATGTAGAATGCAGTGATTTATGAGTGAACGCCTGTGTGATTGGAAAGGAATCAGTTAAGACCAGTATCAGAAACTGCAGCCAGCCTTGAGCTGACACTTAAGCCACCTAAATTCATCTTGGCTTCAGGCTGGGCTGGAACCAACAGAATCACCTTTGCCTGATCTGGGTTGAGGAGAAAAATCTTAGGGTTTAAAGAAATGGTAAGTGAGGCTGAGATGCAGTTCAAGCCTAGCCTCGCTTGCTGAGAATGACTGAGACCCTAGGTTCTAGCCACTGGTGGTGGAGGGTAGGAGAAGAAAGGGAACTGGCTTCCACTCTAACATAATGTGAAAACTGATTCGAGAGAGTTGTGAGACAGGCCCATGCTCAGGGAGCCGAAACGCTCCCTCCCAGTGCTCCTAGATTGTTCTTGGAGGCTTGCTTAACATCTGGCTAATCTTAGGCCTATCTGCTATCCTATTCCTGCCACCCCCTCTAAGACTCAGTGTTCTCTTATGGAACCCAAACAGCCTCTTGTAGAGTTATGGTGGTTGTAGGAGAAAATACAAAAGAATGAACATAACACCCAATTGATAATGGATACCAAGTGGAAGTTAGCGGTCGTCACCATCATCTCTGCTGTGACTGTGCCTTGCTATTTTATTTTCTGATTGTTTTTATTCTGCCTCCTTCTGTCCTCTAAACATTCCCAGCAGCTGTTCTCAAATCTCCATTAGAATCCAGTTCTTACAGAGTTTAAAAAAATATTTTATTTATTATTTTTGTTTTATGTGTATGTGTGTATTGCCTGAATGTAGGTAAGGGCATCCATGTCATGCAATGCCCTCAGAGGTCAGAAGCGGCTGTCCGA
>NW_008334003.1:757816-784700 GCF_000622305.1 Nannospalax galili
TGTCGTGCAATGCCCGTGGAGGTCAGAAGAGGCTGTCGGATCCCCTGGAACTGGAGTTATGGATAGTTGTTAGCTGCCATGTGGGTGCTGGGATTCGAACCCGGGTCTTCTGCAAGAACAGTCAGCGTTCTTAATTGCTGAGCCATCTCTCCAGCCCCTCTTATAGAGTTTTTAATTAGTTAGTAATTTGTGTGTGTGTATATAGGTATGCATGTCCACGTGCATGAGGAGGCCAGAGGAGGATATCAGGTATATTTTTCTATCACTCTTTACCTATTCCTTTGAGATGAGGTCTCTCTTGCTTATTTTAAATGTAGCTTCTCATGGTGTACTACAGGATTTCTGAATTTGAGGTAGGGTTTTGTGCTGTACAGAGCACCCTAAGGTGGTGTTAAGTTCTGCCAGACCAAGAACCACAGCTCGGTCAGTCTTAATTCAGATCTTTGGCGTGGACCACGAGAGAAGGATTGTAGTATGGCAGTCAGTCTTCTAAATTTTGAGACTCTGTGAATGGTAGGCACCCTTCAGTAAGCTAAGAAATAACAGTACGTTGAGGGTAAGGTACTAAGTTCAGTCTGGGATGTTGAGTTTGACTGGTCCTGTTTGCGGCTGACTATCAACATCTAAAGCTTGAACTGGAGGGTGAGAACACAGATCTAGATATGGAGGATATTGGTGTTTGGAGAATTGCTCTATATTTTACGGAGTTTTCAAAGAACCTTTAAAAGAATCTTCAAATTTCTCTCAGTCATCAAATGATAGCTCTGCATGTTAAATGATTCTCTTTACCAATCCTTGATTCCATCTATTGCTTTAAAAATTAAGTTAACTTTACTTAGATTCTCCAGACATTAAAGGCTATTGCCAGTGCTCATGGCTACCCTCCAGGACTTGATGGTAAGATCCTAATGCTGAAGACACCACATACTTGAGTCATAGGACATTACTGATTAACTTTCATAGTGCTGGAAGTTTCATTTTTGTTACCAGTGGAGAAAGGTGATCAACACTCTTACCTGGCTGTGAACTTTGAAAGCTACAGTGATAACTGGACTGATAAGATGCGTCTATTGGTGCAGTAGTGGCATGAATGTTGTGGGATAACTAACTTCTTTCTCATTAGATTTAAAGCTGACTCCACAAGATGGAACTCATGCCTGGCACTGTTGACTGGACCAAAACCCCATGACTGGCTGGGTCATAGGCCCTAGGGGGAGAACATAATACTATTATTCTGCTAAACGGACATAATATTAAATTTCCCCCTAAGATCTTGTCTCTATAACCACAGATTAGGCATCTCTCAACCCTCATTACAGAAACGTTTTTATAGTAGATGGTGATTAATACAGAGGCTCACAAGCAGCCAACATGCAGAATAAGAGACTGTGGAGTGCTCAGCTCTAAATGGAACATTTATATCATACCACTTCTCCTTAAGGCTCAGGGATCATTGCAAAGAGGGGGTGGGAAGAGTCAAAGAGCCAGAAGTAATAGACATCTGCAATGAAATATTATTTGCTGGACATGACAGGGCTGTTGCACACATGAACTCACAGGGGTTGTGCCTGCATGTACAAGACCTACAGAAGGTCAAGCTGGCCAGAGCCCCAACATGCATGGAGGAGGGGCTCATGAAGTCCCATACCTAGCTGTAAGGCTATTGGCAATTGATTGCTGCTGAGGGAGGGAGAGTTAAGTTTTCTTCCATAGTGTGACCACTGAAAGGCTACCCATGCTCCAGTAGCTTGTCCTACAACCATAAACACACAAAAAGAACTAAGTGGACTTAGTGGGTTTTTTAAAAAAGAGAGCACATAAAGTTGGTAGGGAAAGTGGTGATGGGAATTGGGGAGGATTTGGAGAGGAGGGAATGGGGTGGATCTGATTAAAGCATTATATGCATGCATAAAATTCTCAAATGATAAAAACTAGTCACATACTATTATCAATTCTTATTTGAACCATTTCATGGATTCAAACAGACAACTTGTTAAGGAAAAATTTATTATTCTCATGCTTTAGATGAAGAGATTTGAGATTATGTAACTCACCCAAAATAATTCAGAAAGCATTGAATATGAATATATATATATTCAAAAAAGCCTTTGTACATGCTGGGAAAAAACCCTACCACTGGTAACTATGTTACCAGCCCTTGAGCCAAAATTTGAACCCTAGTGTCTTTCTGACGCCAAGCTCGGAGCTTTTAGACATTCATGGTAAGCTGTTATTGGGCCAGGCAGTCAAGTTTTATATGACTATTGTAAAAGAAACAGTATAACTATAACCAGTAAATTTTTGACAATTTCAGACTGTGTTCAAATATAGAAAAAAATTCATTTTGAAAACGAGCTCAGTGCTTTTTAAGAAATGAGCTGGCTTGTTAATCATATTTAGTAAGTAAGTTTCTATAACTTTCCAGGGTTTGCTAGGATTGGACTGACCAAAACATCTTCCCACCTTTGTCCAGCACCATGTGGGGTCATTTTTATTTTCTGTATTCTCAAACAGGGACTGGAGCATGGATGTGACACTGGTTTTTGTCTGCATGCTTTGCCTTCAAATGCTCTCTCTCTCTCTCTCTCTCTCTCTCTCTCTCTCTCTCTCCTTTGTGTTTTTGGTGTATGTGTGTATAATACAGTTGTGTTTGCATTCTTTTCCGTAGGGTCAATCACACAGCTGAAACTCTGTGGCAGCATTTGGACCAACAGCCACAGTAATCATCCTTAATCTCCATATGTGACAGATGTCTAAGAAAATCCCAGCCCAAATGACAGCTCAGCCTGTGCCACCTCAGTATTCCGGCTTGAGGACAAAAGTGCTGATACAGAGATCACTTTTCCAAAGGTAACATGGTAAAATGACTGTAATTTAATAATAATTCCCAGTAAACAGTACTTAATAACAGTCATCATAAAAGTAATTTCTGTCTAAAACATGGAAAATATTTGGGCCATAATCAAGGAGAAAAATGTCTATCAGTTAAGTAGGAGTTGGATGGATGGTTTGTCTTAGCTCTATGCAAGTGTGTGGTAGGGGAGCGTCACCTAAATAGGAAAAGACAGTTAATGGTACAGTAAAGGTGTCTTAACTCATTTCAACCCTGGCAAGTGCATAGTTTGTTCCACAGGTGTGCCTGTGTATCCCCACCAAACCGACTCCCTGTTCTGTCCCCATATCAAAGAACAGAGTGTCTTGGGATTGCCATCAGTCACCATGCCTCCTCTCTTCCCTCACTATGTCTAGGGAGGTACCCCAGTGTCTTGTCTACTCTATGTTTGGCACAGAATAGGTGCTTAATGCCTACTTTTTGCCTAGATGTGAGTTTGATTCTTCTTTTTCTGTTCATCCATGTAGTAATGACCTTTACAATATGGACATAATCTGGACTAATGACTTATCTAACCCTTGTAACCAAACAAGCTCACTGAGTCATGTGCCCCTCTTGTGACCCTGGCATCTGACCTTAATCTCTCAGGACCCTACCTTGCCCTCCACCCAAGACAGATAATGTCAGCGTGCTTAAAATATTAAAGTCCTGAAAGCAGTGTATTTTTTTCATGGCAAACAATCAGAAGAACTGAGAAATTTATAATTATGCATGTGTTTTTTAGGCCTAGGGATCAAAGGGCAAGACTCTTTGATAAGGTGGATCCTAGCTTCTAGTTCCCCAATTCATGCTGAATAGACTGTTTCCATAAAATTATGAGTGTAGCCTGTCTCAATAGCATAGTTCTGTGAGAAATGTGAAAGAACAGGTAGTTCTCAGAGTTCAGAGCCACTCTTGGCCTTAAAATGAACAATAAAGCAGGCTGTTTCTTTTTTCAAGTGTAAGTCTAATGTGGCTTAGTAGCACCACACTGCCACATCTCTTAGCTCCATTCCTTGGATTATATACCTCTTAATTTTCCTTTTAGAAGTTGCTGCACACTCAGGAAGCTGGATTGTTCAGTGGGGAGAACCTGGGTATTGGGGTCAGAAAGATCTGAGGTCAAATCGCCATTCCACTATTGACTAGCACTGGTGACTCTAGTAAGTCATTTTTCTGTCTTGGATTCATATTTTGGGAGGGTAATTTACCATTTATTATTTATTTATTTATTTATTTATATTTATTTATTGCCCGAGTGCTGAGTGCTGGGATTAAAGGTGAGCACCACCACACCCGGCTGGTAATTTACTTTTTAAATTAAAATTTTAAGCTACTGTGGGCTGGAGAGATGACTCAGTGGTGAAGAGCACTGGCTGCTCTTGCAGAGGGCCCAGGCTCAAGTCTCAGCACCCACACAGCAGCTAACAACCCTCTGTAACCCCAGGTTCAGGAAATTTGGCACCCTCTTCTGACACTGCACAACGCAGGTGCACTTACATACTTGCAGGCAGTACCCTCATACACATAAAATAATAAAATATTTAAAAATTTAAGCTACTATATAAAATAATGGGTTCATTATGATGTTTTTACATGTATATACCATTGTATTTTGATCATATTCTGCATCTTTAAAATTGGCATTAAAAATCTCCTATCATAGCATTGCTGCTATGATTTAAAGAATCAGGATAGGGTCAGGTGTGCTGGCACACACCTTTAATCCCAGCACTCAGAAGGCAGAGACAGGCAAATTGCTGTGAGATTGAAGCCAGCCTCAGCTGGTCTACACAGTGAGTTCCAGGCCAGCTGGGGCTATACAGTGAGACTCTGCTGGTCTACACAGTGAGTTCCAGGCCAGCTGGGGCTGTACAGTGAGACTCTGCCTCAAACAAATACAAAAGATCGAACACTTTTTAGTCATTTATTTATAAAGAAGTTTCTCTACATATGCCTTATAGTTAAAGTAAAAATGTGAAAATGTTATCACTTTTAATAATGGCTTTCAATTTTCTACACAAGGACTTCTCTTAAGCTTTGGAAAAATATCAAATGCTAAAAAAAAAAAAAAGACAATAGCCCTTCCCTTCTCTCCCATTATATGTCTCTTACTCACAGGATCTGAGAGCTTAAAATTGAGAATGATTATCAATCAGTGTTTATAAACCCCTGAGATCATTTGTTTATTTTGAGATATTTTCTGAACCTGGAAACTTTAAAAATAAAAATCTGTTAGTTTACAAAATAGCTTCTGTGTGTTTGTTCAATACAGCCCAGGTTTCTATTACTTACTTGTGATATAGTAATACTATTTTTCTACTAAGTAGACTATAAGTCTACTAAGACTACATTAAGTCTTAGCTTTTCTGAGCAGCTGGGAATGGTTAAGACCTGGTGCTAATCTGCACTGATGGAAGCAGTGGGGTTTGCCTACTCAAGTAGCCATTTCCTGCAGACCCTTGACAAGACAGAACTTTTTAGTTATCAAGCACTGTGCCCCTTCACTAGCTCTCCTTAGCCCTGGTGGGTAAATCAGGATTACACTAAGGTGATTTTAGCAATTCTTTTCTCTTTTTTTTTTGGGGGGGGGTGTTAACATTTGATTTATTTTGAAAATGAGAGATGCAACCTTGCCTAAGAAACTGGAGAGAAGACATGAAAATCTTGTATCAATTTCTTTTGCTCTTGAAACAGAGCAAAGAACAATGTTTCATAATTTCTTGACTCGTTGGGGAAGTTCAGTGTCATGGAAGACTATTTGGGACAAGCCTTACGGTGGATGTCAGAAGAGAATATAGCAGGAATCTGGGTCCTTGGTCACTGAACTGCTGACCCTACACTGGAGCCACAGAGATGGTCTCACTGTCTGAACTGCTCTTAGCTGTTTTCTGTTACAATTATCTGAAAGCACTCAAACTAATCAAGGTCAAGTACAGTTTGCACAGCTTGTGCTTACCGGTGGTATTTTCTTTTCTTTTTCTCCCCCTGCCCCTAGAAACACTTCATAGAAACTCCTATTGCTAGGTATAATATTTGTTCTAAATAAACTGAATTTTCCAAAAACACTTTCATTCTCTTTAAAAGCAAATTTCTTATTCTTCTGTTTTTCAGTTTTTTCAAATTTCTTTTTTCTGCCATTTGTATACTACTCTATGATTTTTATCATATCCTTGTATCATCTGTACTAAAATTATTCCTTTTCTTTTAAAATTTGAATCTATTTTAAAAAGAAGCTTTGTGTTTAACTATAAAATGGAAACTACTATCATTTTCCTTTAAACGAGGATTATCATAAAAAGAAATACCATAAACAAACAGCATTATTTCATTCTTGCCAGATATAATTGCTTGTAAAGGCTATGCTTGAGGCTTGTTTATTCTGGATGACTAGGGAGTATAAATGATTCTATTTCCAATTAGGTCTATTTGTTTCCCATAATCAGAAGAACTAAAAGAAACTGTTGAGGAGGTGCTCTTTACTATTTGATTAATTCTAAACAGCATGTCCATGCCATCTAAAATTACTGGAAAGACACCAGTGCCCTCCCTTCTTTGTGGAACTGCCTTCCACAGACTCCTTCCCAGAGACTGAGGTCCCAAGCACTATCTACTGGAGTAAAGTTCAAAGTAACCCTCATGAGAAGAGGCAGCCTAAGAAGCAGCCCTTGATTCTTTGGATTATGGACGGTCACGGAAGCAGTGTTGCAATGTTTTATTATATTTATTATATTTGATGTTAAGGCAAGAACAGTCATTTGTTATTCTCTTCAAGTTAGTCATGTTGAACCTTGTGGACTCATATGTGCCCCACTGAGAATTTCTGAAAAGCTATGTTTCTTTTATTCAGGAGAAAACATAAGTGTACTCTTACACATATGATAACACATATACCACCCTCCTCCCCCAGACTTTTCGCAGTTCAAAAGTTTCTAGGTTCCAGGATACTAGGCTAAGATCCAGCATTCTGTATATTTTAAATGTGTTCTCCTTCAGATCATACAGTGTGATTCAGTTCACTGCAAGCTGTGGTTAAGTGCAAAATACAGTTTTTGAATATTTCCCTCAATGACTAAGAATGGTGTGTTAATTTAAATGTGCTAAATTGGAGAATTAGTTTCTCCTCAGCAGCTACTTTGAATAGACATGTTTCACTGATACCGCCTTCCAAGAGGCTTCAGGAATGAGGTCAAGGTCTATCCAAAGAAAATCAGTCAACCCTTTAAAGCCATCCTTGTGAACTCTGAAACACCACTAAATGTACCTAGTAAAACTGTTCCTGGGCACGCAGACTCTCCTGCCTGGGTGGAGTTCACATGGGTTCCTTAGCTAAAATAAACAAAAATGACTGAGAACTCTGGATTTCTTTTGTCTGAACTTGAGTGTCTAGGCAGATCAGCAGCAGTAGCACACAACATATCTGCTTGTCATACCAAATAGAAATCCCAATAGGCACTTGTTTCTTTCAAGTGAGAAAAAAAATCACATAATTATAATTTATGATAACTTATGCACTCACACATGTTTTCCAGTCAAATGATTCTCCCTTTAAAAGGCATAGGATGGGTAAACAAGATTGAACAGACCGAATAATTGCTAAGGCCAAGAGATAATGCGTCAGACTTCTACCACGGCTCTAACACACTAGGTATGCAGCAAGACACGCTGTAGTTTCCAGACGAAATTGCAGTAGACTTCTGAAAAGAGGAAAATCATAGAGTTCTCAAGTTTTTTCTCTTTAAACTTATTGTTAGATTGAACCAATAATTTCAAACATTTGGAGGTGAATAAATTCAAAATTGCTGCTTCCAAACACAAAGGAATGTTTGAATTAGTTGACGAAGCAGTGCTAAAGAGGAGACACTGGGCGCGTGATAGTCACAGGTTAAGATTTTTTGCATAACAAGTGTTAGAAAAATACTCAAAAAACTGCACAGAAGGTCACATATTCATTATGTTCAAGGGAAGCCATTCACTTGTTTATGTTAAGATTCACCCACCAATTATTTTTCCGTTTCCACTTTACTCATGACTTGGCCAAAGACATCTCAAAATTAACAAATGTCTCAAAAATGTTTTCTAATGCCAGTAAAGATGAAATTATGTGCTTTACTAGGTTGTGAGATTAACTTTGTCTCTAGAAGGGATTTCAGGTTTAATCTCTTAGTAATATTATGAAGTCATAGTATCCACAAGTGAAATACAAAAATTTCATTTTTTCCCTCAAAGAAATAGCAGTGAATAGCTTATCCATTTCTATGGTTCTGGAAGGATGTTAGTGTTTTCTTCTTAAATGAGAAGGGGGAATTGAACTGAAAACACACCATAACACTTCATCGTACCCTCTTCCTCCTTACCAACGTTGTTGTAGTTGCTGTCATTGATTCACATTTGCCATATGCCATGCACTGTGTTAATTGCCTTTTAAACATGATCTCATTTAATCCTCACAATGGGTTTTATGACTGTTAGGCTACAATAAAGAAAATAGAAGCTGTAATTCATACAGTTGACATAGGACAAAGCTTAGAAGCAAAACTTATGATTTTGAGTGATGGTTCTTACCTGGTTGTGATGATTTAAAATGAGAGGACTAGCTGGGTGGAGGGAGAGCATTTGTTATGCACTATCAGTCAACCAGATACGCTACAGTCATGGTTGGATTTACTAAATGCAATAACCCATGAGGTACCTGTTTCTATCTTCATATTACAGATATTAAAATTAAGGCTCAGCAAGCTTAAATGTTCACCAAAAGTCACATTGCTAATAACGAATAATGGGAAAGTGTTTTCTCTTTTCTTCCTTCTCCAATAAACCCAAACTTCAGGTAGAACTAATTTTATGACTAATGGCAAATTACTCAACTGAATTATGCCTCAGTTTGTTAATTTGTAAAATAAGGATAATGTAGTATGGTTGTCAGATGGATTTTGTGAGAATTAAATGACTATGAATAATATAATTCACTTAAAACAGTGCTTTGCTGATTTGGCTCTCTACAAATATTAAATCTTGAGGGTGGAAATTAGATATAAAATATTTAAGGATTCATTTTAGGGAAGACAAGAGGATAACAGTTTCTAGTTTTAAAACATTCTCATTGGAAGCAATGAATTGTACACTGTCTTGCAGGATAGGATGCTGGTAAGCAGAGTTAGGAGAAGCTCTTGCAGGCAGAGTGCTTATGTACACACTCAGTGAAAAAGATACCGGAGAAATGAGGTCCCTGCTCTGGCATCAAGTGACTGCTTGTGAAAACAGAAACCAAAACGTCACCACAGAGATTCTTATTTAAACAGTTTTTTTCCTTATTTAAAACAATCATGATTATTGCTAGGAAATAAAGTGAAGATGAGACAAAATGCATCATCTTTTATTTGTGTAATAGGAAGTATATGTTCATCCCAAGAACGTTCTGTGTGATTTTGTCCTCTACAAGATTTCTGCAGGATACTACGGATAAAGATAGGATCTGAAGGCTATTATAGGGAAAAGGTTTAGGAGCTACCTCCTTAGACTCAGGACTGTTTGAACCACTGACATGAAAGCTAATGAATGGGTAGAAGAGAAACCACAAAGGAGATTATGTCTGTGAACACAGGATTATTCATCAGCTCCTAAGGTTCATATTAAAAGTAGCCTGAAATGACTGTAAAATACAAAACCGATGAAATGAATTCATATCTCAGAGGTGATAGAATATAAATACCTTCAAGAAATAGACAGATTTCACAAGGGCATTATTTGAGGTCCCTTGTGATCTAGGCCTTGGCTGGGATCAGTTTAAGGACACAAAATAGAGAGCTACCCTTGGAAAACCCAAATCTAGAATGGTTCTATGACTCTTCCTCTTATTTTCTGCAACGTGCATACATGGCAAATTGAGTCAGTTTTTTGGATGACAGCAATTTTCTGGATGCGAGATGGTGAATTTGCTAGTCATGCTTGCCCAACCCATTGTTTTCTCTTCTCTTTATAAAAGCAATGCCAGGGATTTGTGAGTAGAGTGTAGCAATTAACTGGAGATAGTCACACAAAAGTTCAAGGACTATAGATTACTGATTTGGGAACGTCTGAGAAAAAATCAAGCAAAAGAGAGAGCATAAAAGCAACCTGCACTACAGTTAAATTTGCCCACAAAGTTCTATTATTCTAATGTTCACGTTTTGCCAAACTTGTAATAACCTGGTATTTGCAACTTTAACCTTTACTGTTAAAGACACAACTGGAAGAATATTTATGAAGTCCAACTGATCTCATTATAATGCTAGTTCTAGATATCTATATAGACATTGTCTACAAATGAATGAATGAATGAATGGATAAAATGCAGACACTGCTCTGTATCTGAGTCATAGACCTCAAATGGAACTTGCTTACAATTCTAAACAGAAGGCTCACTGGAGAGCATCATAGTCTTGTGAAAAGCAGGTGCTGATGACCTAATGCCATGTGTTTGTGCTCTGTGCAGCACTTGGATTTGTTAAGGCAACAGGTCCTTTCACAGCTTTTTCAGCAGGCTGGGCAGTTAACTGTGGCCTGAAGTAACAGGCAGACTTTCACCATTTTACTATGCAACCTCTTTGTGGTTCCCTTTATAAAGAGCTGAGGCTGTTAAGTCAGTGATTTTACCTTTCACTTACAGTTCAGAGGTGAGATGTGAAGCAGAGCATAAAATCCCCCTTCCCATGCACATGTTTCCTTGATTAAGATCCTAGGCAAACAGAAGTTCTAGGATCCATTTAAATATTATGTTGAACAAAAGCAGCATTCACAATACAGATATAGCAGGGTGCATTTTGTGTTAAACAGGATTGCAATGTAATGTCTATAAGTGCTAGTATTTAAAAATACTGTCAGAGAATAAGATTATAGAGTGATCAGCCCTAAATGGAACACCTATAGTGGCACCACCTCACAAGGGTCAGGGATCACTGTGGAAGAGGGGGCAGAAAGACTGTAAGAGCCAGAGGTGGTAGATGAATTCAAGGAAACCATGTTGTCTGGATACAACAGGATAGTTGCACATACGAACCCACAGCATGTGTGGCAGCATGCACAGGACCTTTGTGAACTCATGCCAAGCATGGTTGGGGGAATTGAGCAGGAAGCCCAACCTTAGCTAAGGGTCTGTTGGCAACTGATAGATGCTGGGACAGGGAGAGTCAGTTTTCCTTACTGCTGTGATGTCTGGCAGATTGACCAGACTCCAACGGAGAGGCCCATATGCAAGAGCATTTAAGAAACACAGACTCGAAAGGCCTTAAAATAAGACAAATAGTAATAGAGGACATGAAGTTGGGGAGGGAGGATTAACAAGGTAGAGATGGGTAGGAGACAGTGGGTCAGAGTATATCAAAATACATTGTATGAAATTCTTGAATCAATAAAAATATCAGAGGTGATTACTTGCAGAGGTTGGGGAGGATTATCATTATTTATGGGCAAGAATTGGGCATAGTTTTTAGTCCCTGATTTCTGAAACATGATGTTTTACCTTTTCAAAAAAAAAGTAAAAGCAGAAAAACAAAGTCCACCTGATATTGCAACACTTGCCAGTGCTGTGTTTGCTTTCTGGGTGCATAAAATCCCTTCTTCGGCAGTGGAGGCTTCAGGCACTCTGATAAAGCTGCTGTGCTTAGAGCACCAACACCGCCGGCTGCTTCCGAGCATTTATCCCTTTTATTCCCGTCAGCAGCTCTTCCAAACAGGAGATCATGTTTATATTTGAAGAAATCAAGTCTTAGAATCACTGACCAACCAACTCAACCAGGCAGGCAGTAGTATCAGAGCCCATAACAGGCATCTTCTGATTCCTGAGCCGGTGTACTTTCCCCTATACTGTGCTAGCCACACCTTCTACACCAAGATACGTTGATTCCACCTAGGGACCAAAGGACATGCTCATTCAATTCCTAGTGCTGAATGTGTACCATGTTCCAGGCGCTCTGACACTCTTTTCTCATGCAAAAAAAAAACAACAACAGAAGTGCAGATAGGCAAGGGAGCCAAGAAGGCAAATGCCAGCAAAAAACGCTTTTGATAGGGTGAAGCCCAGAGAGCCTGGCAGTGTGGAGAGGACGTTTTACTGAACTGGGCAAGTTCATGGAAGCTTTCCCAGAGACGGGTCTTCAAGGACAAGTGGTAGTTAGCCAGCAGGAAAGGGGGTTAAGTGCATTCCAAGCAGCGAGAACAACATGTACAAGAGCCGTTTTAAAAGAGCCCTCCATTTTTGAGGAACAGCCAGTAGTTTTGCATACTTAGAGCACAGGACGGTGAAGAGAACCGAGGCATGAAATGGGAAGAGGATCTTGAAAACTTTCTTACTTAGGCTTTATTCTGAAGCAATGAGAGACCATGAAGGAGTTTCAGTAGAGGAATGGGAGGTAATGAAAGTCTTAAACTTAAGGGAAATCCCTCTGGCAGGACAGGAGGGCAGGAAAAAGGAGCTGTGTTTGATGTTGAAGAATTGGCTGAGAGACACCACATTTTACAATTTTTAGAAACACTGGGAAATTTAAACACACATACACACATTTAATATTTTTTCTAAAACTGAGGTACATCTTAAAGCCAATTAATGACTCCCCAAATGTCAATGTATCCTATAACTGATGTCATCTCAAATTTGAGGAAATACAATGACCCAGGTGTCTGGGGTTTAACCCATTGCCCTCGCAAGAGGCTAATAAAGACGGAAAAGATTTAAACCATCTTTAGATCTTAAAATAGCAATGATTACTAAGTTCAAAGAAAGTTCAGAGTACATTCACATCTTTTAAAAATATTTTATTTATTATTTTTATTTTATGTGTATGCATATGTTGCCTGCATGTAGGTAAGTGCACCTTGTCATACAATGCTGGTGTAGGTCAGAAGAGAGCATCAGATCTCCTGGAACTGAAAGCCGCCATTTGGGTACTGGGAATAATCAAACCTGGTCCTCTGCAAGAGCAGTCAGTGCTTTTAACCACTGAGCCATCTCTCCAGCCCCCTCCTCTCTCCTTTATTTTTAATATTTTGCCATTTTCAAGTTATTTTCTTTCATTTATGACACCTTATTTTGGTACACTATTAAAAAATATTGTAGATATCAGTCATTATATTAAGCATTTTGTTAATTTAGTCCTCACCATACAGGTTACCTGTGTCGTGCAATGCCCGCAGAGGTCAGAAGAGGCTGTTGGATCCCCTGGAACTGGAGTTACAGACAGTTCTTAGCTGCCATGTGGGTATTGGGATTTGAACCCAGGTCTTCTGCAAGAACAACCAGTGTTCTTAACGCTGAGCCATCTCTCCAGCCCCTATATTCACATCTTGTTGCACATTTATAGTATGTTACACATTATGAAAAAAGATGTATGTATAGAATATTTACATGTATTCATAAGGTTTATGCAGCTTCATAAAGTGTCTCTAGAAGGGGCTAACCCCAGTTGCAGGTAGGGAGAGGGGGAAGAGGCATTGAGAAGCCAAGAGTAGCCACAGTGTGCTATTTTGAACTATACGTTATGCACTTCAAATATAGAAAGGTATTTGGTAGGGACAGTTGGAGAGTTTGTTAGCAGATTGATTGTAGGTTAAAGGAGAGAGCATATTATGGGATATGTTTTGTTGTTTAATGATTCCTCAAATTTTTATAAGCAGCCTTATTCAGGTATAACTGGCCATGATTTCACACATTTTAAGGGCATAGTACAATGCTTTTTAGTAAATTTACTGAGTAGCGTAGCCATCAGCACAGTCATTTTGGAGAAATTTCATCATTCTATTATGGTCTTTCATGCACGTTAAGGTAATAACCATTCTCACCTCCAGCACCAGGCAACCATTAAATTGTCCTTTTTATGACTTTGCATATTTGAACATCTTATATAAAATGAATCGTATAACATGTTGTGTTCTGTGTTCCTCACCTTTCCCTTAGTATGTTTTTCAGGCCTGTACATGGTGTTGCAGGTATCAGTGTTATAGTCTTTTTGTAGATAACAATAATGTAGTGTATATAGCACATTTTGTTTTTCTGTTCACTGAAGGACATTTTATCTTTTCCCACCACTTGCCTATGATGAGTAATCCTGTTAAACACTCCTGTTCATGTCTATGTGCAAAGGCAGTTTTTCACTCTTAGGCAGATACCATAAAGTAGAATGCAATATAGATAGTTAATATTCAATTTTTTAAGGAACTGTCAAACTCTTTTCCAAAGTGGCTATGTCATTTTATACTCTAATCAAAACTGTGTGAAGGCCCCACTTTGCAGTCTTTTAAAAATATCTTATTATTTTTAAAATTTTATGTGTATGAGTGTATTGCCTGCATGTATGTAAATGTACCCATGTTGTACAGTGCCCCTGGAGGTCAGAAGAGGACATCGGCTCCCCTGGAACTGGAGTTATGAGCTGTCGTTAGCTGCCATGTGGATGCTGGGAACCAATCCCTGGTCCTCTGTAAAAGCAGTCAGTTCTCTTAACTGCTGAGCCATCTCTCCAGCCTCTCCCTGCCCCCCACTTCTCATTCTTGTCAACCCCCTTGTGTGTATTTGCTTTAGACAGGTTTAAGCCTACTGACTTGATTTGCATTTTCCTGATGACTAATGATAGCTAGCACATTTCCAGTTTTTATTAGCCATTTGCCATCTTCTTTGGTGAGCTGTTTATCTTTTGCCCATTTGAAAAATTGAGTTGTATGTCATTTTCTTATTTGATTAGAGTTCTTGGTATTCTTAACTTTAATTAGAGGATAATTGTCCACTAGTAAAGAGACACACATCTCTGTAGATTCCTGAAAGGATCTCAAATTCCTCCAAGTATTTGAACACTTGGTCCCCAATTGGTGGTGCTGTTGGGGGAGGGTCATGAACCTTTTGGAACAGTGGTCATGCTAGAGGAAGCATATGGTCTCATTCTGCTTCTAGTCTCTCTCTCTCTCTCTCTCTCTCTCTCTCTCTCTCTCTCTCTCTCTCTTTTTTTCTTTTCTCGGACAAAAAAAGGTTCCATAATGAAAACTGGTTACAGTGTTCCTTTTGCATTTTGATCTCCCTGAACAGTTGTCATAGAAATCTCTACTTCTGTAGTATTTTTGTTGCTTTTCCTGGCCTCCCTCATAAGCAGACAGAAAAGTGTGTCTCATTGAATTACGTGTTGCTTCAAAATGCTCTATATACTGAAACTGGGAGGTAGGTAGCTGTGGGGGGCTGTGTCAATTTTAAGTTGTGTCTCAGTTTTATATCTTACATTTTGCCTGACATAATATTTATCCTTTTGGTATATATGTATTAATGTTTCATGACAAGATAAGGTCAGAGAACATGACTTTAGATTTTCAGTTATCCCTGGTGAAAATTTTTGTTTTTTTCTTGTAAAGCTCTCTCTCCCTCTCCTTTCTCTTTGTCTCTCTGTATGTCTCTCTTTCTCATGGATTTTAAATGGATAGAATATAAATTAAACCATCATAGAGAAAGCAGGAGAGGCTTAGAAAGAAGGGGATCATTACTGTCATGTTTCAACCCAGTATTCATCTCTGACTACTGGGTGAGTGAGAGCTTGGTTGCTAAGTGGCTTGGGATGGAAGATGGTACTCAGCAGGACACAAGCAGGCCTCTCCTCTCTGCTGTTATATGTGGTTTTCAATGTTTTTCAAGGGTCAGCTGGTTCAGAAGCCACAGCTGTCCACTGCGGTCACATCTCAGCACTCAGGCATGTTTGGTCCTGCCCACAAAGAACCTGAGCTGGACAGCTTTAGTGTCAACTTGACACACCTGGGTTGAGGGAGCCTCAATTGGGGAATTTCCTCCATTGGACTGGCCTGTGGCCATGTCTGTGGGGCATCTTCTTGATTATTGAGTGATGTGGGAGGGCCTAGCCCACTGTGGGTGGTACCACCCCTGAGCAGGTGGGCCCGTGTTGCTTAAGAAAGCAAGCTGAGCATGGGCCAGGGGAGCAAGCCAGTAAACAGTGTTCCTCCATGGCCTGTGCTCCAGCTCCTGCTTCCAGGTTCCTGCCCTGAGTTCCTACCTTGGGCTCCCTGATGAACTGTGACCTGGGAGATGTAAGATAAAATAAACCCTTTCCTCCCCAAGTTGGTGTTGGTCAGAGTACTTTGTCACAGCAATGGAGAAACAAACTAGGACAGCACCATTTGCCTGTTTGGACCAATCCTTAAAACACAGAAGATTTAAAGTAACAATTCAGTAAAATTGGGAAGACTTGCCAAATTGGGCCATGCTTTCACTGAGTAGTGGTGAGGGGAATGGGAATGATGGGCGCTGCTTTTGGATAGGACATAGCTTCTCACCTTTGCCAAAGAGTGCTTATACTTACATTTGCGTGCTCTGAAATATCAGTTTTCATATTGATCATTAATTAATTAGTTAACTAATTAATTAGTATTTTTGAGATAAGTTCTCTCTATGTAGCTCAGGCTGGCCGTGAACTCACTAGGAAGCCCAGACTGGCCTCAAAATTAATGGTCATCCTGCCTTAGCCTCCTGAGTTAGGATTGCAAGTACCATGCTTAGCTTAGTATGGAACATTTATCCAGGATATTAAAACCAAAATTTCTCCACCTAGACCTATGTTGCCTGTGTAATTCCTTATATGACATAGAGTTTGTAACTGTATTAGTCATCTATCATAACCAATTATTACAGACTTTGTGGCTTTAAGGCAATGAAAATGGATTCATAGTTCCAGGGATGTCAGCAGGATCTTGCTCTCCTTAGAAGGTATATGGGAGACTTTGTTGAGTTTCCAGTGGCTCCAGAAATTCTTTTGCCTGGAAGTTACCTTACTGTAGTCTCTTTCTTCAACTCCAGAAAGCCATCTCCTGTTCTCCCTAGTCTCCCCTCTGTATTCTTCTACAAGGACACTTACTATTTATTACTGGATTTCTTACCTATCTGGATCACTGGGTTAATCCATCTCCAGGTCCTTAAGTTTTTCCAAATAAAAGTCACATTTGCAGAACTGGGGGATTATTGGGGGAGGGGGGCACATTTAATCCATTGCAATAGCCAAACAATAATCCTGGAGGACCCTGAGACAGAACTGGAGCTGGGGTTGTTGCTGTTCATCAGGATGAAGAAAAGGAATGAGGATCAGAGAGGGGAGTCTTATCTTAACCCTAGCCAACCAAGGGATTACTCTCTGGGGCCCTTACATTTTAGTGATTTGGATTACGGAATGCTTAGCTTCTGTGAATTATCAATCCTACCTTAGTTGAATGCACTGCGTAGTTGCTTGGCCTTGACCTCGACCATATACCACCTTTTATTCTTCTTATTACTTTCAGTTGCCTAAAATCACAGTAAACATCTAAAAGTCTCTGTGAATATGATCATTTTTAATGATCGTAGAGCTCCAACTCTGATGTGAGAAGTGAGGGGATGCTGCTGAGAGCACAGGAGATATGAAACAGTAGTATTCAAAGATAGGCGTTTACAGAGCTAGACTTCAAACTGGCAGGCAGCCCTGTCATGTGTCACGAACACCAGGAAGCCAGTTCCCTCAAACTCTCTTAGTTATATAGGATCATAGGATCATAAAACATTTTAGAGACAGCCCTAAGTCTCATTAAATGCCTCAGTTGGAATAATCAGATCTATTGGGAAGCTTAGGTAAATCAAATGACCAGGAGTACAGGACTACATTCCTCTACAATTTAGAAATCTTACTTATGGTTACCAACAGATTACTTTCTGCAGTCTAGTGTTTTCATTTTAGAGAAAGTGTGTGTGTGTGTGTGTCTGTGTGTGTGTGTGTGTGTGTGTCTGTGTATCTGTGTCTATGTGTATGTTGCAGAGGGTTGTGCAAACAACCACACCCTGTCTTGCCTATATCTCATCCACAAGTGTTATCCCAGAGTTTAGTGTTGCCAGCTAAGACCTGGATTTTTGTTTTTATTTTGATGGAGCATGATAATCAGGGAAGTGAGAAGCCCAAGGCAGGAGGATGGCCAGAGAGTAAGCCCAGGCAGCTTTGCATAACTTTGGTCAGAGCTGAGTTGTGGGGGGCAGGAAGACATTCTTGCATGCTGACATCAAGCTTTCAAGTTGCTGCCCTCTGGTGAGTCAACAGCAAAAGGCCTACATCGTCCGAGAGTGGCTGCCCAATCAGAAAATGTGGTGGCGTACCTCAGAAATGTTTCCAAACCTCAGTGTTCTGCAGGCTTCAAACAGCTCCTTCTCAGAAAGAATGTGGAAATGCTTAAAACTATGATAAGCACAGAACCTGTAATAACAACAGTGAGATCAATCCCACATTTTCTTCTAAAGTAATTCATGACTTTATATAGACAACCTGTTGGATTTCACTCAAAAAGCGTTTTAAAGTTTTTCTTTTCTTACTGAAGCAAGGGAATATATGGAAGGATTGATTGGTGCTCTGCAATTTTCCATATATTTAAAACAAGCTGATCTAACTGCAATTCACCTGGGATATCCATAGCATTTTAATGGTTATCAGGTGAATTTGTGCATAAACAAACACGTGTAAATTCTATAGTGAAGTAAAAATTAATCATAGAGCTGTCTTCTTGTCTCATGATTGAGATGGTATTATTCTTCAGTGATTTCTCTTGATTTTTTTTTCATTGAGCAGAAATCACTAAGGAAATATAATGAATGATGCAAGAGGGAAATTATTTGCTTAGTGCCACACCAACATGCTCACCTAGTAAGAGCAGAGTCCTTCAGTAGGATTGCTACCGTATAGCACTGTTATATCTTGAAATCCATAAAGGGGAATGGCACTGTAAAGATTAACTAGATTTTGTTTGGCAAGGTCAGGCATCTAGAGAACATGATATAAAATGGTTAGGAGAAAGGGAATCTAGTTGGAGGCCATAAGAGAGTATGGCAGTCACTTACCTTACAGTTCTGCCATTTAATTTGGATTGCCATTTGCCCAAGAGAAGTACCCTCTGTGTGGTATTGGGCATGAAGAGGCTCACAATTTCCTGTGACACTACAGTATCGCTAGGAAAGAGACAAGACTTGTACAGGGCATAAAGAAAAGCATACAGCCAGCACTAAATGCCTCCACAGTTCTAGAGATGTCTACCATCTGATGTCTCCTACCTGTTGGGTGTGAGCTGTTTATTCAGCCTCCGTCTACCAATTTTGTTTATTCATTTGAAAACATTCACATTACAAGTATTAACCATTAGGGCTATACCATTACTTTTCCTCAGAGGATGAAGCAAATATTTGTTATATAGTATAATCAGTATTTAACATGTACCGTAAGCATAACTAGAACTATTGTTAAATACTGTGATGGTCTGAATATGAAATGTCCCACACAGGCACTAGCTGGTGACACTATTGGGAGTCTGGAGACTTTGGAAGGCAGGTCACTGGGGTGCATTACTGAGATTTAGTACCCCTGGTTGCCTCCTGTTGCTCTCATGGCCTGCCGTGGGTGAGCTGCTCTGCTCTGCTGTGCCTTCCCTGCCAAGACAGACTGAAACATTGAGCCTAAACAAATCTTTCCTTCTTCAAGTTGCTCCTGTCATCATGGCAAGGTGGAAAGTAAGTAATGTAAATTCCAGAACTTTTCTAGGACCTATAAATGAATCTATGCACCATGGCTAAAATGAAGGTGCTTGGAGGTCTAGATAGATTAAGAAGCACATCGAGTGAAAAAAACAAAAAATGAAAACAAAAAAGAATAAACTAGACATTTTGATTTGATATTTGAGTCCTTAACTACCCACTTTTAGATTCAAGGAAAGATGATTGACACCGTGATGTCTACAGTGACTCTGGTCAGCAACTTAGCTCTTTAAGTGAGGGTATATGTCTACTAGGTAGTGATGACTTCTAGGTAAAGGTGGAGGTACATGTAACAATGTACAAGTATATCATCAGGGGAATGAAAGTGATTGATATTGGAGGCTTCTGTAGGCTTTCTTGGTTTTATTATTGAAAAACAAAACACTCTAATATTTACTGACTTAAATAATCAGAATCATTTGCATAACTCATTGAGCTGGCAATATGGGCAGGGTTTGGCTGAGGTAGCTCCTCTCTGTCTTGCCTGTTGGGGTTTCTTACAGGAGATCTGAGTAGCTGGACCTCTTCATGTCCCTCTGTCTTTATGTGATCTCTTTACATGGTCCCTCAAGTGTGCTAACTTCAGAATTCATTACATGGCGACTTAGGACTCCCAAGAGCACAGTTTCAAAAGAATGAGCCTGACAGAGTTATATTACCATTTGTGATCTAGACCTGGAAATTATATAGCCTTGCTTACACTGGACTCAGTTAGCTGCAGTGGTGATAAGGTCCTACCTAGTTTTAGGAGGGACATAGATTCCACCTCTGAATGCAGAACTTCCAAAGTTGAGGAGAAGCATGTATGACCAGAAATGCTGTTGTGGAAATATTTTGGAAATCTGATGGTATAAAGGTAGAATATTGTCATCAAAATAGATTTGGAGTATAATCTATTATTCTCTGATTTCAATTCTGTGCTCTGCCACTTACTAGCTCAGTTAGACGAGATTGCTTCACTTGTTGCTGTTATTGTTTTTTTAAAATATTTTATTATTTTTATTTTATATGTATGAGCGTATTGTCTGCATGTGTGTAAGTGCACCCGTGTTGTACATTGCCCACGGAGTGAGAAGAAAGTGTCAGATCCCCTGGAACTGGAGTTACAGATGGTTGTTGCCACCACGTGGGTGCTGGGAATTGAACCTGGGTTTTCTGCAAGGTGCATTTAACTGCTGAGCTGTCTCTCCAGCCCCGGAGTTGGTTTTGTTTTTATGAGACAGGGTATGTAACCCTGGCTGCTTGAAACCAGTATGTAGACTAAGCTGGGCTTGAATTCACAGAAATCTGATTCCCATCTTCACTTCTTAAATGCTGGGCTTAGGTTGTTTCTCTTATTTTGAATATCAGTTTCCATATCTATAAAAATGATAATTTAGAATTGTTGAATAAATAATGTATATAAATCCTTTGGTATAAAGGGTTGGCACGAATCTCTTCTCACAGACAAGAGTTGAGATTATAGATGGACTAGCAAGAGACAGCTGGGGAGAAGGGGTAGCATTGTGATACATTTTTGTAGGTAATAATAGTAAATTGGCCTAATCATAGCCCAAGTTGTTGAGACCTGGGTCAAGTTCTCAGGCATTTAAAAGGAGTCTCTCACTGAATCTTATCAATAAGCCCATTAAAGACTACTATTATCCCCTCTATTAGATGAGGAACTTTAGGATCAGAGGTTAAGAAATTTTCCCAAGTTGGTAGGTAGCATAGACAGGCTAGAATCTTCAGAATTTTTCAGTGCAAGATAATAAAATGTGTTGGTGAGGATATGGAGAAAAGGGAACCCTTATACACTGTTGGCAATAATATAAATTAGTATGACCTTTATGGAAAATAGTATGAAGTTTCCTCATAAAACTAAAGCTAGAACTACCATATATAGTCCAGCAGTCCTATTTCTGGGTATTTTCCCAAAGTACTTGAAATAGGTTTGCCAAAGAGATGTCTGCACTCCCATGACCACTGGGATCATTATTCGCAGTAGCCAAGCTATGGACATGATGTGTCTGTCTGCTGAGGAATGGGTTTTTTGTTTTTTTTTAAAGGAAAGATTTATTATTGTTTATGGTTCAAAGGTTTGAATCTATGGTCATTTGACCCCATTGTCTGGGCCAGTGATGAGGCAGAGCCAGTGGAGGATGTCTGCTGGGGTAGAGTCAGTGACTGGATTAAGATGTGATATATCTACAGTTATATAGATATTTGCACATACAGTGAAATACCATTCAGCTGTAAGAAAACAACCCAGACAAGAATGTAGAAGGGAACTACCAGGGAAGAGGGCAAGAAGCCATGAGAGGAGGGCAGGGGAGCAAAGGGGGGACTGGGGAGTGAGTATGATCAAAGTCACTTTGTGAATGTCAACGTGCCTGGATCTGGAATTAAGAGATATATTTTGGGCAGGTCTATGAAGGTATTCCTAGGAAGGAGTAACCGAGGGAAAGGTTGCTCCTTGGAGTGGGCAGCTGTCTGAGGAGACAGCTCCATGCCTGTCCACCTTAGCTCCCCGCTGCCGCTGTGGCTCCTGCTGCCATTCTTCATCGCCATCACATCCAGATTCAGCATTCCAGTGTAGACTGAAGACAATGACTCTCCAGGAACCGTCTGTCTTCAGTGCAGATTGGACATCCAGCCTCTTGGACTGAACAGCTACTGGGTTATCAGCCTGTCCAGCATGCAGACAAAACTGTCGTAGGACTGCACAGGTCATATCGTGTAAACCGATCTAATGAATCTCCTTTGTAATGTATATTCATTCATCAGTTCTGTTCCTCCAGAGAACTCTGACTAACATGTATGTAATAATGAAGTAAGCACATTATTTTGTGCAATTAATGTATACTAATAATACTACTACTAATAGAACTAAAAGCAAAAAATATAATTCTTTTGAGAATTTTATACATGAGCATTGTATTGGCATTAGTTCCCTCCAACTTCTGCCATGTCCTCCTACTCCCTGACAATTCCTTGTACTCTTCTTTATTACTGTACATATTCATGTATACATTTATAAATATACAGATATATTATGCACTGAATCCATTTAGTAGTGCTCATGTTTACATATTTTTAGAGCTGCTCACTTGGGATTAGCTCTCAGGGAGCTGGTCCCTGGAGAAACCTGATTCTCCTTCCTCAGCATCCACTGATTGCCTGTAGCTCTTTATCTTGAGGTGGGATCCCATGCATTTTATCCCATCCACGTTGACATGTTAACTGGTTTTGTTGTCATAGAGATCTTGTTAGGCTACCATGCTGTGGAAACTTCATTGGTATAGCTTCCAACCTTTCTGGCCCTCTGCTGTGCTGTTTCCTGAGCTTTAGACATAAACATTGCATTACAGATATATCACTTAGGGTTGATCACCTCATAGTCACTTATTTTCTGCATTTTGACTAGTCATAGAACTTTGTAATAGTCTCTATCTGTTGAAGAAAGAAGCTTCTTTGATGAGTAGTGAGAGCTATACTTACCTGTGAATAGAAGAATATGTATTTAGAATATAACAAGAAATTATGTTGGTCTAGGAAAGTGACAGTGGTAGGTTCTTCTCTAGGGTCTATGACCTCTCCAACCTTGTATACTTGGTTCTGTTTAAGTAACGTGCATATATTCTCTCCTGTTGAGAGGGCCTGAAGTCCAGTTGATTATCCCATCAACAGAAATGATTTGCTGAACCACTCATTGGTGTGGTTCATAGTCTTTACAGCTGGATAGGACCACTGATTGGTTTTCTCCCTTGGCAGCTTGCATGTCTTCTGATACTATGAGTGTTAGTAAGATAGGATTTTTAAAAATGTGTATAAAGTCTAGATTTGACATACAAAAGAAAATGTGGTATTTGTATTTCTGGATCTAGATTGTTTTCCATGATTTGTTGATTTGCAATTCCACCTATTTACCTGCAAATGACAACATTTTGTTCTTCAAAGGCAGGATTTGAAACAAGGTAATGAGTTTTTAAAAATTCAGAACCTGTACTAGACTAACCTGCATTTAAACCTAAAGACTATCAGAAGCTACTAAAAAATGTCAATAGGGCAGTCTTGTGGTCAAACTTGCTCTTTAGAAAGCAATATGGAGTGTAGCTTAGAGATTGCCAGCAGCAATGATTGCTGTGGTTTAATGAGCAACAGAGGAACATAAAATTTAAAGAAATCTTTAGTGTGGGGGATATGGAGCAGACCCAAAGAAAGCAGTGTCAAGTACCTTGATTACTGACTGGGCTGGAGAGAATGAGAACCACCATTGGAGCCATAGGTAAACGTAAGTAGAGGCACTGTCATTGCATCAGAACCCAGGGCTTTACTTGCAAGAAGAAAACAACCCCAGGGTGTCTTTTGGCCCAAAGCACATTTCCTAAGCCATTTGTACTCTCAGTCTAGACTAAAAACAAACAAAACAGACTTCTCTGAAATGCTGGAAACCCTCCCCAGTTGAGACTCTCAGATCTCTTACCTTGTAAATCTAGCTTTCAAATTCCATGTTGAACTTCCTTTCCCATACCCCACGCCCTTGTACTAAGAATTACAATGATCATTTGTGTGTAGGAGGGTTGTTCCTTCCACATCAAGGCCTTGGGGGTTGACCTAAAGCTGCTTTCTTGTTCTTTCTCCACCAAGTCCTACAACTGCACCTGTATTTTGCTGGCGTTTGTATCAGATGACTGATGGCATCCTAGTCTCTCTACAGGGTCAGAGATTGGTGCCATGATGTGGTCTTCGGGCACAGAGATATCACTTCATGATGTCTTTTGTTGACTCTGTCATTTAGTTTCATAGTGAACTTCCTTTGAACTATAATATGCTCTTAGTAGGACAGAACAGCAATGTGCTCCATTAGGTAAGGCATTCCTTATTTCAGATGGAGAACTTGAGTATATTTGATAGGTCAAGGTCTAAGAAACAAAAGAGCCATCAATAGGAGGTTCCACTATAGATGTGTCATTTAGGGCTACATATCTCTCAGATGTGTATTTCCTGTGTGTGACTAGCTGTGGAACTCTGTAATAGCCTCCATCTGTTGCAAAAAGAAGCTTCTTTGATGAGCGGTGTACAGCATCCTTGTCTGAAAATTTAAGGATCCATATTTAGCATACAGTAAGAAATTTCATTTCTTGAGATATGCCAGAGATAGGGTTTTCTCTAGGATCTATGACCTCTCCGCAAATTATCTCTATTGGTGCAATAGTGGCAGTTTTATCTAGGGGGTAATCAACAGCTATCTAATTGGACTTAGAGCCCTCTCAATGGGGGGTAGAAGGGGGAGGAACTCATGGGTGGCATTGTAAATATAGCCAAATATGGCTGGAGAGATCATGGATCCTAAAGAAAACCTTATATTTTCAGACAAGTATACCGTATACGAACACATCCAACTTTCACCAGAGAAGTCTTCTGAATAAAACCTACATGTTTCCTAACCTCTATATTCTAATTTTTTGGTACTGCACAGTATTTGTAGTAGTCATAACAAGAAAGTATGACCTCAGAAGTCAGTCGCTCATTACCATTCACTCATTAAGTGAGTTTCACTGGAAATACTCAATTAAATATAATCCAGTTAGATAGGGTCTTGCTATTTAGTCCCGGCTGGCCTGAAACTCATCATGTAGACTAAGCTGGCCTCTAACTCATAGAGATCTGCCTGTCTCTGTCTTCCACAAAGGGCAAATAAAGGTGTGTATTGCCATGTCTGTCCCTCAGAAGACTTTTTACTTGTTGAAGAGGGCTTTAAACCCTCTGAGAATTAGGCAGAATAAAAGGAGAAGAGAAAAGCATAGTTTGATAATCTAAATTTCTCTTCTTTCAATTAAACCCTGTACTTGGGAGATTAACTTTCTTTTTTCCTAAGAAGGAAACCTCTCGTTGGGATAGTTTTTATAATATAACCAGTTTCCAAGTATAGAGCAAATAAGAAGCAATCATTCCTTGGTCATAAAGATAAGCCAAGGAATGGAAATACTTTTGTAGGTTACATCACCTGACAGAAACTTTGCATCAATTCTTTCCTGGTTCAAGAGTTCAGCCATAAGACTGACTTTCTCTGTCAGCTGGCTAAAACTGATAAGGACCTAAGGTAAAGGTTCTTTATGACTTTTATTTAAATGTCCTTGTGACATAAGAATTGTGGAAATTAGTCTGTACAGAGTTGCTTCTGGTTGGTCCACTAAAAATAAGAAAATCATTGTCTTCCCTGGGTGGACAGGAGTAAATAGAATTTTTTTTTTTTTGAGACAGGGACTCCCTGTAGCCCCAACTGGTCTGGAACTCACCATGTAGACCAGACTGGCCTAGATCTCACAGAGATGTGCCTGCCTCTGCCTCTGGAGTATTGGGATTAAAGGTTCATGCCACCCACACCTGGCTAGGAGTAAACAGAATTTGCTCAAATGCTTTTCAGCCATTTCCTAATATCTAGTACAGAAATTTTATATCTAACAGATTTTCTCTGAATACATATAGAAGAGCTATTATGTACTCAGCCTTAGATTTTCTAGGTGTAAATGTGATTCAAGAACAGAGTAATTAAGTAAGAGCAACCAATGTATTCCCATCAACTATGTTAGATGTAATGATGGGTGGGATTATTAGCTGCTTTTCAATATTCCTGCGTTCTTCCCAGGAGAATTAAAATTATATACATATATATTTATATATATATACACACATATGTATGTATGTATGTATGTATGTATGTATGTATGTATGTATATAAAACACTTATAGGCGAACCAGAAAATAAACATCCTATTTATACTTCTCAGTTTAAGAAAACATTTTTTTCAGTCCTTCAGTGCCTCTGTGTGCCTTGCATAGTCTTATCTCCTTCTTACTTCTACAACTGACTTCTGTCATGAATTGTGTTCAAACCTTTACCTTAGCTTTTCCATCTGTGTATGTGTTCCAAGATAAATTGTTTAGTTTTGCTTGTTTTCAAAGTTGATCTAAATTAAATACTATAACATGAATTCTTCTAGAACTTTATTGATATTTTATTTTGAGAGTCATCATTTCAAGGAAGGATTTAAAGGAGGAAAGGTTTAGTTTTGGGATCACAATTTCAGATGTTTCAGGCAATGGTTGGGTGTCTCCATTGCTTTCTAGATGCTTTTGAGGTAGAATATCATGGTGGAAAGCAACTGGCAGAGAAGAGTGGCTCACCTCAGATGAAGAGGGCAGAGAGAGGGAGATGGAGAGGAAGAGAGGGAGAAGAAGAGGTGGAGCTGCCCCCACCTGCGGGGACCCTGTACAGGTAAAGCTCGAGGGGGACCACTCCCTGAAAGGAAAAACGGGCAAGAAAGAAGAGACGGAGCCCAAGCAAGTCCACTTGTCAAGGGTCGCTTTATTGTACTGCAAGCTTTCCTTATATACAGTTTGTATTTAGAAGGGGTTGAAGAAGTTGGTCAAAGGTTACAGCATTCTTATGGGTATGGGAGGGGGACTGA
>NW_008334003.1:789993-821163 GCF_000622305.1 Nannospalax galili
TCAGCTACCTCTTGTAACCTGCCCACAAACTCACTAAAGGGTTCTTGAGAGCCTTGAACTATTTTAGTTAGGGGTGTCATGAGGCTGCCTTTTGCTGGGATGTTTCTCCACGCCCCCAGTGCAGCCTTCTTGGTCTGCGCTAAAACCCCTGTGGGTAATTTAAGCTGTTGGCCCTCGGTGATATATTTTCCTTGTCCAGCAAGCTTATCAAAAGTCCAGGTGGCTTCAGGGGCCCGAGGGTCCTGTTGGTTTCTGCTGGCTATAGCCTGACAGCGATCAAGGTAGTCAACTTTCCAGGATAAGAACTGTCCACGAGAGAGGACTGTCTGAGCCACCCGAAGCCATTCTCCTGGTGTAAAGTACCCGCCACCGGACAGGGTCTCAAGCATGGATACAGTAAACGGGGCATTGGGGCCATAGTTCTTAACTGCATTATTTAATTCTTTAAGAGATTTAAACTTGAGGCGCTTATACTCAACATCTGTTGGTATAGTAGAGCGCCTACTAAGCCCTGAAGGGGCGGGAGCAGGAACCTGCTTCAAAGCAGCCTCACCCTCTTCATGTGCCTCCCCCAGGAGCTGAGGATTCAGCGTGATACTTATGTGACCTCTTTGGCAAGTGAGTCACTAACCTCCAGATAACCACCTGGTACTTTCAGGGGGATCTACTGGTATCATTGTGGCTGTGACCATGGTTTCAACAAAATAAGATGTTTTCAGAAATGAAAGTTTAGGGCTTGGCTGCCTTGGCCTTGTCATGGATTCTCAGATCCCCAACCCTTTCACTCATAGACTCCCCCTGGCTTTTCCCCTAAGCTGTGTAGTTGGCTCCTGTTTCAGATATTAATAATAGCCAGTCTTTGGGGGATATTTTCATGATTATACCTCTTTTAATTTTTCCATGTGGCCTCCCAGTACCCTCTCTGTAAGTGTTTCTGAGTTGCTGTAATCAGATTATGTCATTCAAAGTCTAACAAGGGAAGTGGGAACTGCATCACATATTTACCACAAAGGAAATATAATATGGGGCCTCCTCAGCTAGGGAAATAATTTTACTTTTGTTTTCAGGAGAGTCTTTGAGAAGATCTCGGACTAATGTCCAATAGCTGAAAGTCTGAATGGGAACTGCCTCAGAGCCTTTATCCTTTAATAGTTCATTTAAACACTGTCCCACTCGGTCCCATTTTTTAGGGTTGATTTCAGGACCATCTATAACAAACCAAGGACACTGGTCACTCACAAACACGAAAAAATTTACAAGATCTTTTTTCTTAACTCAGACTCCTCTTTCTCTGAGGGAGGCCTTCAAGTCCCTAATAAAAATAGCCTCCTTAGACAGTTGCTGGCCCATTTTTTGAGACAGAGACCACTTACCTCAGATCAGCAGCTCCTCATGAGCGGTGAGAGTGCAGATCAAATGCCAAACAAGGCGGTGATCTGGCGCAGTTACTTTCACTTTGTCGGAGGCCATCCTCAAACACGTACCCGGGTCTGTCTTCAACCATCTCTGTCTGGCGAGGGTCCATACCTCGAGCCCCACGTTTAGGCGCCACTTGCCCCCGCCTGCGGGGACCCTGTACAGGTAAGGCTCGAGGGGGACCACTCCCTGAAAGGAAAAACGGGCAAGAAAGAAGAGACGGAGCCCAAGCAAGTCCACTTGTCAAGGGTCACTTTATTGTACTGCAAGCTTTCCTTATATACAGTTTGTATTTAGAAGGGGTTGAAGAAGTTGGTCAAAGGTTACAGCATTCTTATGGGTATGGGAGGGGGACTGAGCAATTCAGCAACGTGACTGACCACCAGATGTTCCAAGAGATTACTGCATGACTCTTTTTTTCCGAGAACTGTTTGCAAGAGGAAGAGAAAGATAACCTTGCCATAAATTCTTTCCCAAGGTTACTTGTGCAAGCAGAATGTCCTGCTTAAGTCAACTGTTTGTAGAGCTATATTATATTTTTTGGTAATGAATGTTGTTCCTCCAGCTCCCGACATGGAGCAAGCAGGAGAGGGAGAAAACATTTGAGGTAAGGTCCCCCATGACCTATTTCCTTCAAGCCGACTTCCAATCTGAAGGTTTCTATCATCTTCCAGTGATGCTGTCAAACTATGAATCCATCAATGGATCAATCCTTGATTATTCTAGAGCCCTCATGATCCAATCACATCAGGAAAATTGAATTCACCAGCTGGGGACCAGGGCTTCCTCCCGTGAGTTTTGGAGACACTTCGTTTCTAAACAATAACTCCTGGTTCAGGTTCATTTGTATCTATATGAATTGATGTAGCTGTCTGTCTGCCTGTCTTAGAATTAACCAGAAACTGAGGCAGCATCACTAAACAACTCATTAAGGTTGGAGTGAGTTGGTGGTGAAGTCAAAGTCTGGACTCAGCAGTCTGTTTCCAGAGTATGCATCCTGCACCAAATTACTCTATGTACTCTCATTTTAAGATGGTATTTTAGAGAACTTAAAATCACTTGCCAGAAAAACAGAGATTCGACAATATCAGGGTGATGAATATTTATTTTTAATTAATGAACTTGTTTGTGATACAAAGAATATCTTTAAAATATTGACTCGAGAATTTCATACAGTGTGTTTTGATTGTATTCAGAGCCCCTCTTCCCTCCCCACCCCCACTTTACCACCCCGAACTCCATGTTCTCTGTTATCATTCATCATTTTCCAAAGTGTACGTTATGATTCCTTTTGTGAAATAGTAACCAAAAAACTGAATGCATAATTGACATTTAGTTTTTTCTTTCAAGTTATCAGTTGTCAAAATATAAAAACTACAGTTTTGATTTTTTGCTGCTCATCTATATTTGATTTAATTTTGTAACTTTTTTTGTTTAAGACTATGAATAGAAATGGAAAGAAATATGGTTTTTGCAGTAGATAGATTTTCCCTTGCTATTTCATTTTTAGCCTGCTAAATCTCTTCAGCAATATGTAATATTTTAGGCTTATTTAGTTTCAGTACAAGTTAAAATATTCAACATTAGACATAACAAATGATATGTGCAGCTGACAGAGCTGTTAGATTTAAGATAGTATTAATAACCTAAAACTGTGTCTATTTCCCAAACAGAAAGATGTGTTTTCTTTGGTGGTGAGCAAAAAGAAGTCCTTGAGTGTAGCATTTGGTATTAGAGTCTATATTTTGACCTGAAAAGAATAAAAATGGAAGCTCAGTGAATTACCAGTGTCATGGAAAATCTTGGATGCGTTTCTTGGCTGGAATTTCTTTCCACCATATAGTGCTACTTTCAAGGGAAAACAAAATAAAAAAATTTTTGTCGTGTGGGTCACATCTCTGTTGCTTGTGAGTGGCTGAACCCATCTTGGACTGGTCCAGTGGTTCATGGAATGCCAGGAAGGACTGAAAACCAGCCACCGGCAGGATGGGGCTCAGCTGGAGCACAGAACACGTGGCACAGGCTGTCCCTCCTGCTCACCCTGCTCTCACCCCTGCCTCACCTCTTTTCTCTTTCATTGTGGGTTGGCTCATTTTATTATGGCTTGGCAAACAATGTTCTGCCAACACTTCCTGAGTTCTGCTTCCTACAGCAGCCTTCAACATCGGTGATGGGTTAATTTATGCTTTCTCTGATGAAAAGTTAAACATTTCCAAGGGAGGATTGGATTGTCTCAGACTGGATAGACTGCCAGTCTAGATCAATCTAATATTCTCTAGGGATGATGGGCCTTCACAAAATCATGAATATGTTCTTGGAATGTTTGAATGGCTTAGGAAGAAAAAAATACTTAAAAGAAAAAGTGTGCGGTGCATAGCAGGACGATGACTATTCGGATAAACAACAGCCTTCACTGTACTGCTTGTATAATCCCTACAATACTGTCAGCTTGTTATTTTTTTAAATGTTTCTTTAAAAAAAAATTTTTTTTTTTTAATGTGTATTGCCTGCACGTATGCAAGTGGACCCATGTGGTGCAATGCGTGCAGAGGTCAGAAGAGGGCATCGGATCCCCTGGAACTGGATGGCTAGTTGTTAGCTGCCATGTGGATGCTGGGATTTGAACCCGGGTCTTCTGCAAGAACAACCAGTGTTCTTAATCGCTGAGCCATCTCTCTAGCCCCTACTGACAGATTTTTAAAAACATGAAATACACAAAAATTCAATAAAAACAAATAAAACATTTCTGAAGTATTAAAAAAATTTAATTTTTTGATTTATTTATTTTTATTTTATATATATGAGTGTTGTGCCTGCATGTATGTAAGTGCACCCATGTAATGCAGTAACCGTGTAGGACAGAAGAAGGCATGGATCTCCTAAAACTGGAGTTATGTACAGTTGCTAGCTGTCATGTGGGTGCTGGGATTCAAATCTGGAAACTTGGCTCTTTGGGAAAAGCAGCCAGTGCTCTTAACTGCTGAGCCATTTCTCCAGTCCCATCACCTGAAGTATTTAAAAAATATTTTGTGTATTAATTTTATTTTGTGTGTATGAGTATAAAGCCTACATGTAGGTAGGTGTACCCATATCATGCAAGGCCTGCAGAGGTCAGAAGTGGGTATCAGATCCCCTGGAACTGGAGTTACAGATAGTTCTTAACCACCATGTGGGTGCTGGGAACCGAACCCAGGTCCTCTGCAAGAGTCAGTGCTCTTAAGAGCTGAGCTATCTCTCCAGCTCCATCACTTGATTTTTTTTTTTTTTTTTGTCTTTGAGACAGGATCTCCCTGTAGCCCCAACTGTCCTGGAACTCACTATGTTCAGGCTGGCCTTGAACTCACAGAGATCCACCTGCCTCTGCCTCCTGAGTGCTGGGATTAAAGGCATGTGCCACCACACCTGGCTACCTGAAGTATTTTTAAATAAACAGTAAAGATCTGAAAATGGAAACTTTGGCTTCTTAAAACATGTGCCCAAGTCCAGAGGCTCAGAACCAGAGAAACAAAAGTAAAGCTAGAGTAATCACTGTAAAATAATAAAAATCTTAATCAAAAATTGGATGAGAATATCTAAAAGGCAAGTACTGCATATTTTCATTTTACTGGTGTTTATTTCTGATGATTAAGTCTGAGTAATGGTGATATGATGCCAATAGTGTTAGAATCAGAAAATTCATTCATTTATAATAATAATAATAATAATAATAATAATTATTATTAGTGTCTCACCATGTGGCCCAGACTGGCCTCAGACTCACAAAAATCCACCTGCCTCTACCTCCCAAGTGCTGAAATTAAAGGCACGAACTTGGTCTCCTGTACTTATTTTCTGTTATTGTGTAGCAATCATGAACAGTGGTTTTATCTATTCATTATCTTTCCTTTGGGTTAAAAGTCTGGACACAGTGACTCAGCTAGGTTGAAGTATGGGTAGGGGCTGTGGTTGTTACCTGGATCTTGAGTCTTGTTCAAAGTTTCCAGTTGCGGACATTCTTAATTTCTTTCTCATAGCTCCACATGGCCCTTACCCCTTTGACAGGAGTGGTCCTCAAATCTTTCTTATGCTCTCAGCCTTCTGGCTTCTGTTGGTACCAGATTTCTATGACTTCTCTCTTTTTCTTCTTCTACCAGCTTTAGAGGACTTTAGGAGATTATGTAATTAGAATACATGATAGTTTTGTTTAAATATTGTCTGTGCCATGTAACATTGTATACAACATCTCATCCAAGATGCTGCAGGGATGTGGGTATGAAATTTTTGGGTGTCAAAAGAAGAAATTCTAACCATCACAATCTGGTTCCTGAGTTGGATTTACTAAATTCTTACTGTTTAAGTCCCCATAGCTTCAGTTCTAATATTGGTATTAATGAGTTTTAATGCCATCTACCTTCATTATTTCACAGGGTCTATGTTAAGTTTAAATGCAATAATACGTCAATTTTCAATTCAGTTACACAAGTATTACTATATCTTATTGAGGCCACAAAACTTCACATATTTAAGGTTGCTGAAGGAATATTAAAATGTAAATTCTTGTTTTTGTAATGAATTTATTTATATTGGTTGAAAAAAATTGACATTGGATACAAAACTCAGCTCTCTTTTTACTTGTTCTTTTGAGTCAAAATAAAAATAGGTAGGGTCCTCTTATAAAGATCTGAAACATAAATATTGACTGAATTATCACTGCTGCCTAAAACAGTGGAATACTTTTCTGATTCTCTAATCAGTTTTTGGAGCTAATGTAGCATCAGATATGCAAATGAATAACTTTAGACATTGATCACCATTACTTCCACCCCCCATGATTACAACCACTCCGATGTGACCTAGTTATTATCATAAAGCTTTCTCATATTTGGGTCAAAAGTCCCTTATGCTCACCCATGCATGGCATGCCTTCTTAGTCTTGGATCAATTATCCTAGATATATTAAATAGTCTGATTCCTCCTATGCCTTAAATATATTGCTGCTTGGATTGCTGTGTTAGTTCAGGTTCTTCTAGAGGCAGTTACCAACATAGGATGTGATGTGCTGGAAACCGGTTGAGGACAATCTTGTGGGAGAAAACAGAAAGCTGCCAAGAGGAGGCTGGGCCGTCCAGCAGAGGAGAGAGTCCTACATCCAGGGTGGGGCCTGCATTAGTTTCTTTGCTGTGCTTACCTTGGCGGAGTACATCTTCAGAAAGCATGGCCTCAGAACTGACATGAGTAGATTTCAAGGGGCCTTATACTGCCTAAAATGGCGACCATCATCGCTACCAGAACAACTTGGCTTTTGGTATATTCGTAAGATAATGGTCTACAAGTGCCAGGTTATCAAATGAGCTAATTATGCAAAATTTTGCTGCATCCCTCAAGGGATGCTTTTTACATATCATACTTCATTTAATACTTGTATTAATTTCTGTGATGGTATTTAGTTAAACAAATTTACCCTTACCAGCCTAATTGCCTCTTCAGTCTTTGTCCTGTAAACACTATTGCAATATATAGACTGATCTGGATCCTGAACCTCTAATTTTCAGTGCAGAGCAGATGATGATGCACAATTCACTGTAGAAATATGATATAGTAGATAAAGGACCTTGTTAGGATGCATTAGAGTTTGTGATTTCCTAATGGATGAATTGGACACTACCTATTCTGAGTCACCAAGGTTCTTTCCCTAGAAGATTGAAGCTAAGCTGGAAGGTCTACATTAATCATCCATGACTCATTCAGTTTAGTTTCTGCTAGTCCTTATAAGGGGACAGGGAAGGATGGACATGGAGAACATGCTCCTTAAAATGACCATAGATTTTATAGATGAGAAATGAGCTCTGTCACCACTTGGTCTATGATGTATGCAATAGCTAGACTGTCCTGAAAGGCTGGATTATGTGGTCACTCTGTGGTCTATTCTTGCAGGAGTGAGGAAGATTTACACTGTTTTTCTCATTAAGCCCATGCACAGAAAAAGAGCAGTGAAGTAGTTTTAGAAGAGAGACAGCTTGTCCTTTGGAGGAACAGAGAGAAAGCCAGTGTGGGCTCACAGTGGATTAAGGGAGACTAGTGGGTGAGATAGGTAGGGGAGAGGTCAGATACGGCTCTGTGATTCCAGAAAGAAGTTTGGGTACCATTTTAAGGACAGTAAAAGCTACTGAGGTTTTTAAGCCAGGGAGTATGGTAAGCATCCAGATGTACCTAAAAGGCAAAACTAACTCCAATTGAATAACTTGGCTATGGATGTGTATGGATTAAGCAGAACATGGAAAAAGGAACCCAACTAAAATTAGTCTCATATAAGTAGGGAAAGAGAGCCAAATAGAGAATGTTTGAAAGATATAAAGTGTCTTTTAATAATGAAGAAAAGACTACATTTTATTATGAGGAGAATGTTATATCATTTTGAATACCATTCGAAATAATTTCAAAGTGCATTACAAGGATAACCTTGCTAGACATACAGAAAATGCACAAATCTAGAATCTGACTTTTTTATTTTTATTTTTTTTAAATTTTGGTGTTGGTGACTGAATGCATGCTAAGCACATGTGCAGCTTTCTAAAGAGCCCAGGCTTCACTGCATACTGCAACATTTTATTTATAATTTAACCCACTTTAGTCCAAAACCATCCAGAAGTAGTCACAGAATATGAATAACCCTTTAAAATGACTATATAAACCGATTCAAAGTACTGACTGGCACAGGTTTCCTTTGATGTGGGAATCTTCCTCCCAGGGCATTAAATGGAGAGAGCAATTTCACCTTGAAAGGGCAGCCTTTAAATTCATGATGTGTCAAGGGAAAAGAAATAGAGCAAACAAAACAGAGAGCACGAACCCGTTTGGAAGCTCCGGGCAGAGGCAGGGAGAGTTTTTGCACCTCAAGGCTGATTTGCCTCTGAATTTGCCTCAGGGAGGGAATCACTAAAATAGGAAAAAAAAAACCCAACCAACCAAACAAACAAAACGGTGGTTCAGCTCCAGCCCGCGGCCTTCCCAGCTGAAGTTTGTGCCTGGAGTGCCCTTTGCCGCTTCTGCCCTTGTCCTCGGACCTTGCTTCCCTTTTCCTTTGTCGCTATGGAGAAACAGGAAGGAATGTTTATTAACAAGGCTGGCTAGGGTCACACCCAAGGCAATATCAGATTTTTACCTCTGCTGAGCCTGGGAGGAGGTCCAAGGATCAAGGGCAGCTCCTAGTTACTGAGAAGCAAGGGCAGACCACTGAGAAACAGGCAGCTGGCCATCATTCACTAATGAGGCGTTAAGCCTGCAACGGTGAGGCCCCTTGGACCCTAATTCCCAAGGAGCTTGCCCAAGATGGCAGGAGAGCAATGTTTGGATCTTGACCTGACTCTCAAGGCAGATGTTTGTAACAACCAGGTCAGCTGCCGGGTCGGTTCCCCAGCTCCCTTATCAATAATCTTTTTTCCCACTTTGCCTCTTCTCCAGAAATTGGCCCTCCTGCCACATTGCCCTAACCCACTCAACAGGAAGGAGAGATACCCCAAAATGTATAGCTATGAAGGGTATTAACCAACTCAACAGGTGCCACCCTGTGTGAAGAACTCAGCTATTCTAATAAGCCGCTTGAAACAGCAAGGCACCTGCTTTTCTGTTCTCACTCCTTTCCAGTCCTTGGCTCTGGGAAGAGGAATTTTCTAGGAGAAAACTCCATGGAGTCAAGAAGAGGGAAGATTTGTTAACTGTGGCCTCTGAAACATATTGCTAACAGTTATTTCTTAGACTAAATTTCCCCCTTACCTTTTAAAACAGCTATCCATCTATCTATCTCACAGGCACTTGGACTACATGAAGAGTAACAGTGACACTCCTTTAAGTGCTTATTAGGTCAGAGCAGTTCCTTTCCTACTTGTGTGATGGTCTGTGATCTAACAAGTGACTGTTCCTGAAATTCATATGTGTGGTCACCAGACTATTTTCATATATCAGCTACTTAGCATAGGAGTGCTTTACTGGGTCAGGAAATCCATAAAAATGATTTGATTAAATAATTTCCATTTATTAGCACATACCTGTGTATATGATCAATGTACGGAGGCAATCAGAAACTTACTTTGAGAAAGTGCCATCACTGGAGTCTAGCCACTAGGATAAGAATTCTTACTCTTCCATTTCTCTGTGACATTGGGAAAGTTACCTGTCATTCCTGTGTCACAACTCCCTCATCAAATATGGGTCTAGTAACTACACCTACTCATAAAATTATCTTGGGGCCCAAGGGCAACAATGCATTATATACCCTGCCTGGCATATAGAAAGTTTCTATTAAGATGACAGTGAAGATAATGGAGATGTAATTTAACATTTAACTGTGATTTTTGCTTATTCAAGGCCAACTGTTCTAATTTAATGGAGTTGTCCAAACACAATAAAGGTTTCTGAGTTTCAAGCTTGTAGTATTATTGGGCCCTCATTTTTATACTGCTTCCTTTGAAGGGTAAAAGAAGTTCCAGTCGATGGGCTCAAAACTTTCTAGCAATGTATACTATGCTGACTTCACTTTCCCATGCCCTCAAGACTGTAATTCATCAAATCCTGGGAGCACAGAAGTGTGTTGTTGGAAAAGGAAGGAGGAACAAGGAGAAAAAAGACCTCTTCTGTGGAACAATGACCACCTCCCAGATGTGCTTGTCTCTGTTGTACTGTAGGTGTGGAGGAACTGTCATTGCTCAATATCTGTCTCAGTTGTTTTCCAGGTAGAACTGGGAAGGACAGTCACCTAAACTATTTTGTTACTAAAGCTTTCAAGATGTGTTCCAGACCGAGTCCATCATGATTGAGAGGTAGCGCCTTCTATAGGCTTGTTGTTCATAAAAAATCATTTCGCTTACCACACACGTCCTCTGTAACATTGCTCAGGCAGAGCTCTTCACAGGGCTTGAAATTCAGTGACCAACTTAGAACAATAACCAACATCCTAATTCTGATAGATCTCAAACCTTGGTGAGGTAGCAGGGAATCTGGACTGTGAGCTGAGCCAGCCTTCTTCAAATCCTGTTTTGAAGCTAATAGCTATATGTTATTAGGCACTAACCTTGACTCTTTATGTGAAAATCATTTCTGAGATACAGGTAATAAAATTTTTCACTTAGGTTGTTGGAGGGCATCAATGGGATTAATATTGTAACGATCATTATTGTACATATTCCACAAGTATGAATGTTCTTGTATTATCTTTTCCCTGTTTCACTTTCCTAGGGCCTAATGGGAGTCCCTGCTTTCTCAGTCCTAAATTGTTTTATCCAAAAACAAGTCAGATCCTGAGATAGGCACAAGATCCCTTCATATGCTTGAATAACTTAAAACTTGCAACCCAGAGTTATTGTTTATACTGATCAGATGCAGAAATTCAGGTCACCTGAGGACATGGGAAATAATGAGTGTTTCAAATGAGTTGCTGCATATTGGAGCTTTGTAACTTGTCAAGGGCTCTAGGACTAAGTGGTATTGCTTATACCTTTCCATTCCAATTTACAGGCCCAGAGAAATGAAGCACAGAAAGATGAAAGATGATTTACCTAAGCACATAGATCAAAGGTGGAGCAGAGACAGACCAGAATCTGCTAAAAATTCAACTCCTTGCTTACACACACACACACACACACACACACACACACACATTCATTTTTTAAAAAATAAAAGCACTGTTCTAGAATGGTTTTCACTCTAAGATTGGTTTTCATGTAGATAAACAAAATGAAGAAAATAAAATTTGACCCCACAACCATGTGTCATATGCTCTCCTGGGATTTTTCCCCATGTTCTTAACATCATCATCATCATCACCATCATCATCATCTTATTATCATGATTTTCATCATACCAAAAATGTATTCTCTACATGATGCCAGATACTGACCTAGACATTAAACACACATTACTAGCAATCCTCTGACCAATCTTTCGAGGTGTTAGCTATTATCTTCATCTAACCAATAAGAAACTGAAGCACAGAACTGTAGTGCTACTTTTAAATACCTGAGATTTAACCCAGAGTGATGATTTCAATAACTCTAATATATCTCTACAGTAAAAAATAAAGCTGACCTCAGATAATGAGCTCACTTCTCTTTTTATAGTACGGCACCTTTTCTCATGTCATAACACATGCTGGTTAATTTCTTAGTAAGCCTTTGATAGTGCTTCGAGGATTGATAACAATGCACATTAAATGTACAGACTATATAAGAGAAAATAGTTCTGAAGCCATCAATTTTTATTCTGTCACTTTGCTGAAAGTCTAAGATTTTGAGGGTCTTCAGGGTCTCTTACTTGTAGAATCATATAATCTGAAAATAGGTATATTTTGAATTCTTCCTTTCCTGTTTGTATCACTTTTATTTCCTTCTCTCACTAATTTATCCAAGACATCAAACACTATATTGAACAGGAGTGGAGAGAGTGGACATGCTTGTCTTGTTCCTGATCTTAGTGGGAATGTTTTGAGTTTTTCTCCATTTAGCTTGCTGTATGTAGCCTTTAATATGTTGAGGTATGCTCCCTCCATCCCTAGCCTCTCTATGACTTTTATCATGAAGGGATGTTTAATTTTGTCAAAGGCTTTTTCTGCATCCACAGAGATGATCATATGATTTCTGTCTTTGGATCTATTTATGTGATGGATAACATTTATTGATATACATATGTTGAGTTATTCCTGTATCTCTGGAATGATGCCAACTTGGTCTGGAACAATAAATGTTTTTTTTGATGTAATCATGAATTCAGTTTGCTAGTATTTTAAAGGTTTTGTATTTATTATTATTATTTAAATTATGTGTATGTATGTGTCAGTGTGTGGATTTGTATACATGAATGCAATGCCAGTGGGGGCCAGAAGAAGGCGTTAGATTCCCTGGACCTAGAGTTTAGGTCATTGTGAGCCACTTGATGTTGATGCTGGAACTAAACTCCAGACCTCTGGAAGAGCAGCAAGCATTCTTAACCTCTGAACCACCGAGCCATCTCTCCAGCCCCCTGTTTGCCAGCATTTTATTAAGAGGTTTTATATCTGTGTTCACTGGGGAGATTGATATGTAATTTTTCCTCTTGTATCTCTATCTGGTTTTGACAACCAAAGTAACATGGAGATGGCTGTTATATACTTTCAATGGATTTGATAATGGCAGGGCTGGAGGGTGTATTTGGTATTTTCCACCAAATACACAAGATGTACCTCTTATAAGCAAGCTGATGAGAGAGAAATGGCAGCAGATAACAGTTCAGTAGAAGATGTGGAAGAGAGAGAGTTTGCTTTGAGGGGTAAGGGGAGGGAGTGGAGGAAAGCTTCCAGGGCAAAAGTAAGTTGGCAGGTGCCACTGCTGAGATGGGTACAGACCTAGATGTGGCACTGAAAAAATAAACACAAAAATGGAAAAACAGAGGCTGCACAGCTTGGAGGAAAAGAGAGATAGAGAAAGAGAGAGAGAGGAAGAAGGAGGTAGAGGATGAGGAAGAGGAGGAAGAGGAAGAAGGGGAGGATGAGGAAGAGGAGGAGGAGGAAGAGGAGGAGGAGGAAGCAGCAGCAGCTTACTTTTAGTATTTTAAAGCCCGGTGTGTACAAGAGATTTATCTGTGTTGTTATACAGGAAAGAATGGGGACAAATGGATGCATGTAGAGAAACATTTGAAACCAAATGGAGATGACTATCCCAAAGTCAAGTATACCATGACAGTAAATGACCACTTCTACAATTATTTTTTTCTTGCTCTTGTTGATGTGTAAGAGACTGGATATTTATTTACTTGAAATGATGCAAGGGGAAAGGACACAAATTGTAGAACAATAAAAACTGTATTAGTTCCATAAAACCTATGACTATATCATGTACATACACAAATACACCAACCTGATAATCACTTGCCTTGTGTAATCACTTTTTTCTTGTTTTTATGTGCCTATATAACTTAAATAATTTAGAACATCTTAAGCAGTACTTTTTAATTTGGAAAAGCTTAGTTTTATTTCCTGATATTATGACTAAGAGCCAAGATTTGAATCTACCTATATGACTTAAAACCTGGCCTTGTTCCAGGAGCCACTGACCAACATGTTAAGGGATTGGGGAGAAATGGGATAACAAAGTAAGGAGATAGTAGGGATAGAAAGCAAAATTCTAAATTAGAAACCTTAGAAGAGAAAATGGTCTATTTATGGAGTGTCACTGGAAAGCGACAAAGAGAACAGTTTAGTCAGTTGGAACTGAGTTGTGACCAAAAAACAGTAGGTTGAAGACTGAGCAGCCAGGAGTGCGGCCATTGTCCAAACAGCAGGTGGAAAATCAAGATAATCTCCCTTCTCTTTTCTTCTTTCTTTCTCTCTCTTTCTCTGATTTTAAGACCCTTTATAATAAATAAAATGTATGCTTCTTTCTGTCTTTTAAAATATTTTTATGTTTCAGTGATTTATTGGTTAATGGTTTTTACTTACCTGGAACTGAATTTCCTTTTTCATCTCTCTACTTCTCCTAGCAGTCATGCCTGTCACGTGGGGTGAGAAATGGTCATGGCTATTGGGTAGAATGAAGTCTCTCACCATGTCATGGTCCAAAGTGGTTTTAACTAAATAGGGAAATCATACCATTATTTACATAGCAAGTGTGGTCCGCTTCCAAGAGAGAGCAAGGTGTTTTATGATCACTGGTTTTATGAATTGTAGCAATAAAATAATCAGTCTTTTAAAGCAAACATGCCACAATGTCTACATCCAAATGGGAATTGTCCTCCAAAGCCATGAACTTTGGAAAATTTTAGACATGCTGTAGTAAAATATATTTAAATCCTTCACAGAAGCATCCATGAGACCCAGTCTCTCTTCCAGCTTCCATCTTTGTATATGCCTGTCTCTCTTTCTACCACACAGACATGCAGGGGGACATTCTTAATTAGAAAATTTCATTTTGTCTGATAACCAATTTTACATTATTTACATGTGCATGTGTGTATGCTTGTTTATATGTGTGAAGGCTTGCTTTTGGCAGGTACATGGAGAGGCCAGAGGTTGACAGGGCATGTCCTTCTCAAGTGCTCTTCACTTTATTTACTGAGGCAGGGTTTCTGACTGAATCTGAAGATATGTTTAGTCTTGTTAGCCCAGAGATCCCGTCTTCCCTCCCAAACTGTGACACTGCCAAGATAAGAAAATTCATTCTTGGAGTAGTTTAACAAAGAGTGGGCCCTATCTTGTTCTGAGGTATTCTGATTTCTCTCAGAACTGTTTCTATGCTGTTCTTCCTTTAATGAAGAGCTCCTCTCAAATTTATTTACCATATCAAGCATGATATGAACAATCTTCCACAACAGTTTTACAAAGGGAGTCTTTTTCTGATCCTACTGACTCAGAAGAGCATGCCAAGCCTCAGACAGATGTCATCAACCTGTGCTCCCATGATGCTTGCAACATCATTAGGGGAGATGTTGTTTGCACCATCATCACTGTAACAGCCCATGCACACATGCGTTGTTCTGAGTTGGGGGAGTAACTGAGCCACAAATAAGGAACGTGGCATAAGAATAAAGCTGTATGAATGATTGACTTAGCTTATAAGAATTAATTACTTTGGGGCTGAAGAGATGGTTCAGCAGTTAAGAGCACTGACTGCTCTTACAGAGGACCCAGGTTCGATTCCCAGCACCCACATGGTGGCTATGGCCTCTGCGGCATTGCACAACACCAGTGCACTCACATACGTGCAGGCAATACACTCATACACATAAAATAAAAATAATAAATAAAAATTTAAAAAAGAATTAATTACTTTGCAATTCCAAATCATTGTAGGACTGATTGCATTGTTTTTCTTAGGCGTATATAGTTCTAAATGTTCTGAAAGCATATGATTAACTTGGTTTACAAAGTTATATAAAATCTCAACTTGTAAATGCTTGTTATAAAGTCATCCCATATCAAACACTGTAATTACAGGTGGGCCATCAAAGCAGCTTGGGCTTTATGTAGTTGCTGAGGATCCAAACTCATTTTCATGCTTGCGTGGCAAGTGTTTTAACCACTGAGCCATCTACTCAGCGCAAATGTATTTTTTGATAATCTGGCTGTGAATCCATTCTTATACAACATTACCACTGAAAAAGCAGAGAAAGGAGAAGTCTCTCCTGACCACGCGCAGAGAAAAGCTGCAAAGATATCTGGACTGTTGGCAGTGTCCTTAGCATATATAGAGACCTTCTAGAATGCCATTTTGAAGGGTATCTTTAAATGTCTATTAAATTCACCACGTGAAAATTAACCAGATCTTCATATCTCACCTTGTGTGTGTTGCTTCTTGTGTTACCAGTTTATCCTGATCACTGCGTACTGGAGTGACAGTACTGAATAGGTGAGCAGCAGTTCAAAAGCACACCCAGAGGTGAGGAAGACTTAGGGCAAATCCTGCACTGGTGAGAGGATGAAGAAACCGTCATATCAAGACTGTCTAGGAGGAATAGACAATTGGCCAAACATTTTAAAGGGTAAGTCGAGAGTGACAAAATTCAAAATGAACCTTTTTGTTCACCAGATATGAAGTGAGCCCTTTGTTTTAGACATAAACTCATACATGTCCATAAACAATCCAGGCACAGTGGTACATATACATATTTGTCATCCCAGCACTCAGGCAGTGGAAGCAGGAGAGTTTCTGGTTTGAGGCCAGCCTGGGCTACAGAGTAATGTCCTGTCTCTGAGTATTATATAATTATATATAACATATTTTTCATGTAAAATATGAAAAATTATATTATTTGCAGTCTTCTGATAGAATATCAAAAACAATCTAAATATCCATTAGTAGAGAAACTGCTGAATAAATTATAGTTTATCTGAAGAATTAAATACATAACATTTGAAAGAATACAGTGTGTATGCAGATTTGCATAGATCTGTAAGACATACTGTTAAATGACAGCTTAAAAAACTTTATATTTCTCTTTGATAACACCCCCCCATTCAGGAAAAACCATATATATATATATATATATATTCATGAATAACTAGAAAATTACATAAGAAAATGTGATAATAATTACATTTTAAAAATGAAGAACAAGCTCCAGATACCAAAAGAAAACTGGTGAAAACCAGCAAAGACCTGCAGCTAAGAGCAAGAGAAATGAGAGGAAGACCAGGAACAGCTCCTAGGAGATGGATCTGCAGAACCCAGACGATGGCGTCAGGAAGCCTGCATCTAGAGCCACAGTTGATAAAGAATGGCTTGAGGTCTGGAGGATGGAGTACGATCTCCCGGGAACATGGGGCAGAGGAGACCACAAGTGAGAAAGGTGTACAGACCCAGATGAAGGCTCAGAAAGAGTAGAGAGTCTCTGGAGACTCAGGTGCCAGGTGTTTGAAGTATAGAAAGACTGGAGCCACTTTGGACAGTGAACCTAAGGCCAGAGCAACTCGAGGTGCCAAAGGAGGATAAAGACATCGTGTACACCAAGAAATAAAGAACAAGGAGTCGCCGGAACAGTGAAGATATTTAGTAGGTATTTAAGAAGGGAACAAATAAAGTTAGTTCAGTGATAAACTCTAGTATAATTTTTACTGTCAATGTGTAAAATGAATTATGTAAATAATGTTGTCTGTGTTTAAATTTGAGTTTTCCTGGCTATATTATCTTTAAAAGTCCATGTGGAGATCAGAAGAGGGTTACCAGGAACCTCAGAAATAACAATTTAAAAGATAGGGAGTGGGTGGGCACAAGTGTGACCCTCCCTGTTGCACAGTAAAGTCCTGAATTTAAAAAAAAAAAGAAAGAAAGAAGATGAAGAACAAGCTCTGTAATAGATAATAAACTTTGATTTGTATACTCTCTTGCAGAATAATTTCTTTTAAATTTGTGGGTATGTCCTTACTTTCCAAAATCCTAAAAACAACTTAAGAAGATAACTTACACAGTGGGGAAATGTATTGATTAAGGTGTAAATAAGAACAAGCCTTGACTTTCTTTCAAAAGAAGAGAGTTCCTCACTGATTCTTGCTCTCTGGATATGCTGAATGGTGACAGAATGAGGGCTGTGGATTATTGAAAATGATCAAATCAGAAAGTATGAGAGGTGACTTACAACCTGTTTATTTGTTCAGGAAGCTTTAGGCCTAAAAGAATGACATTTCACTTCAAATCTTTTATAGTATTTGACCTTTCCCTTTTCATCCTTAAAAATGAAACAGGGTGGGTAGCTGGAGAGACAGCACAGTGGTTAAGAGCACTGGCTGCTCTTGCAGAGGACCCGAGTTTGATTCCCAGCACCAACATGACAGGCAACAACTGCCTGTAACTTCAGTTCCAGGGGACCCTATGTGTACCCACCTACATTAAGGCTTACACTTACACACATAAAAGTAATAAATACAATATTTTAATAAAAAGCTGAAACGGGATTTTGACATTAATTAGTGGACTGTGGATGCTAAATGTGTTTAATGTTTAGAGACGATTTGCCTCTGCCTCCGCAGTGCTGGGACTGAAGGAGTACACTGCGATGGCCTGCAGGAATTGTGTAAGGAAACTGAACATGCAGAGGCAGAGTCACTCAACAATTCTTCAGGAAGAATTGACTTCTTCCTTTCTTATTGCTGGTGGATTAGCAAGATACTGGGTTTATGAGAGCTTTTAAAAATTTGTTTATTTTATTCTTTTAGGGTCCTGCCATGTAGCTCTGGCTGGCCTGGAACTTGCTGTGTAGACCAGGCTGACCTTGAACTCACAGAGTTCTGCTTGCCTCTACCCCCTGAGTGCTGGGATTAAAAGTATGAGCCACCATGCATATTTATAAGAGTTTGTTGTATTTTAAATTTAAATTTTAAATTTAAATTAAATTTTAATTAAAATTTGGGGAGAGATTTAAAAAAATTCTGTATGTATGCTTCACCTGCATGTGAGGCCCTTGGGGTCCAGAAGGCGTTGAATCCTCTGGAACTGGAATTAGGGGTGTTTGTTAGCTCCCATTGTGGGTGCTGGGCACAGAACCTGGGTCCTCTGCAAGAGCAGCCAGTGATCTTAACAGCTGAGCCATCTCTCCAGTATACCCCCACCCCCACCCCCACCCCTGTTTATGGAAGCTTTAATGAGGGAAGAAAGATACTCATTATTGATTTTGGCTGGGAAGGAAAGTCCGAGTGAGCCCTTTGGTTTTGCAGGGGAACTGTGAGGTCATTCAGGGTCCTGCACGAGTCCATTGTGGACCTTGGGGTTGGAGACAAGGACAGCAGACACAAGAGTGAAGAAGGAGATGGAAGGAGCCCAAAGGCTATAATTGATGCCACCACAGCTACAAGGGTGGGCAGAAGTTTGGAAGGGAAGAACTGTGGATTTATTCTTGAGATATGAAACATCCAGTAACGAAAGCCTTTTGTTTAATTTGCTGATAGTAAAGTCAAGTCAAATAATGTAAGGTGAATAGAATTGGTTGGATGAATGTGGCCTTGAGGGTCTGGAAAAACATGAAAATACTGCAACTAGTTCGCTGTGAATGAATTATCCAGTCCTTCCATGTTCCAGTGCCCTCAAGTGAAAATGTCAGTCACACTGCCTCATTATCTACCTAGAAGGATTAGCTGCCACATTAAAGTTTTTGGCTTCTATCAATTTGTTGACTCAATATATATTTTACAATAACTGAACATTTATTTATAAAATTATTGCTTCATAATGGGACTTGTTTAATTTACAATACTATCATCGTTGTTACTAATCTTCGTGAAGCACTTAAAATGTTCTAAGCTTTGCTATTAAGTATTTCTAACCCTAACAGCCCTCTGAGATGACTAGGTCCAGCCCATTTTGAAGATGAGAAGACTGAAGTCCTTAGAGGTAAATAAGGAGTTAGTTGTTTTGAGATTTCACTTTTTCTTCTAAATAACTAGAAGAAAAAGGCTGTGCAGAAGGTTCCAAGGTGACAGAGAGGGACATTAGCACAGCCAACAGGCAGCAGCGTATGAGTCCAGGGGAGTCCCAGTATACTCCAGTGCTGAGTTCCTGTGCAGGCCTCATGGCTGAGACGTCATTAGGCATTGGAAATAGGCAGACATGTTGCTGCTGGACTTGGTTGCTACACACAATGGAGAGAGGCAATAGAGCCTGAGAGATTTCTGAAGTGTTTGTGAAACACCGGCTAGGGGGAGGGAAGAGGGGTCTTGAGGTGCCGGGGACTCCACAGTTCCTTTTCTTTACTCTTCATAATTGTTTTCATTATTATTTTATCTGTTAAATGCTAAACGTTTCTTGCTGCTTAGTCAGGCTTTCTTTGCCAATTATAAGACTAAACATAAGATCTTATTTCTAAACAAAATTCATAGAGAAAATTTAAGATTTCCAGATCCTGTTTTCTTTTCTTAGCTTTGAATTATCCAGATATGTACCCTGCTGGAATATGGCTCCACTGATATTCAGTGTAGTTTGCAAATTTTCATGGTCAGCACATGATGGCTAAGCATCATGGTTTTTGCTCTCATTAATTCACAGTTCCATCTCGAAGTACTGTCCATCTCAGAGAGGTTCTAGAGAGCTGTGTTCATCGGGGAGCATGAAAGCAATTTTTAAGATCTGAAAGCCTTCCCCGTCTAGTTTCTGGCTCAGAGGAACAAAAGTATCCTACTTTCATGTGTATCGTATTTGGAGCTGAACTTTCAAGAGATTTCTCTCTTCTCATCTCCAGTAAATAGTGGTACTAAGAGCATTGTGTACTGGATTCCACCAATGGGTGTGGTTTAAAGCTGAGTCTGTGGACTGTGCAGCTTCTGCTACTGTCTACAGCATTTCCTCTCTTGTCTCAGAGTTTCATACTTTCTCAGGCGAGGCCAGTTACGTCCAGATAAATGTCTGGGTTTTCTTATTCCAAGGATGAGAAGAATGGAGGAAGTGGGGTGGAGGTGGTGGTCATGAAGTTCTCTTTCTGGCAGGGATTTGATTATGGGGAAGGCCTGTCTTCTGTATAAAAAAGGACTGGAACAGTTCATCTAACTAAAGTCATCAGGAAAATGATCCTTACTGATATGAGGTGAGAAAAATAGGAATAACAGTTGGGGAAAGAAATTGTAAATGTGAAAAGAAAACCAGGAAAATAAGAAGTTGGTCACTGAAGATGTGTAGGAGGCTGGGGACACGCGAAGCAGAACATTTGTTTGCGATTTGTCAAGGAAACAAAGATAATCTCCTCCTACTAAATCAATAAAACTCATTTCATTTTCCCTTCTGGGAGCACTGACAATTATATTGAACTCTGACATACAGAAAGCTAATTTTTATAGATTTTTAAAACCTCATCTTATGGTAAGTGGCCTGAAAACTGTCATAGCCAGAATTAAAACCCACAGTGTACGCATAAGAGGTGGGGCCCTCAAATGGGATTAGGGCCTTTTCTGGCCACCTGCTATTATGGTACTTCTCTGTGAATGTGTGGTGTTATACTTATTTATCTGATTTTTCTTTTTGTTTCTTTGTTTTTTGAGACACAGTCTCCCTGTAGCCCCAGCTGGCCTGGAACTTGCTATGAAGCCCAGACTGGCCTCAATCTCATAGTGATCCACCTGCCTCTGCCTCCTGAGTGCTGGGACTAAAGGCGTGGGCTACAATACCCGATTACCTGATTCTTCGTAACGGAGCTGTGAATCATTTTTGAGATAACTCTGTCTAAACAACAGGGAAAAATATTTGCATATTTGATCTACTTATAGCAAAACACACACCTGGAGAAGACTGGAGACTCAGAGTGTGGTGTGCTCTGGTTCATCTACAGGGTTATGGTAAATATTATCTGAACACTTTGTGGTCTGGGTTCTGTTTGTGTGTTTCTTCTGTGTTTTGAGTCACCTGCTGGTCTGTGTACATGCCAGAGTGCCAGGTCACACCTACACTGTCCAGGCTTTACAGGCCACTTTTAAAAATCAAAGCTGACTCTTACTTAAAGAAAATCCATTTTTCTCTCTTTTTTGAGACAGGGTCTTACTGTGTAGCCCTGGCTAGCCTGGAACTCAATGTGTAGACCAAACTAGCTTCAAACTCACAGAGATCAGCCTGCCTCTGCCTTCTGAGTGCTGGGATTAAAGGCATGTCCTACCATGCCCATCACTTAAAGAAAATTCTATCCCCTGCAACTGTTCAAAGTCTAGTTTCTTAAAGGCAGGGTCCAAACTACATTGGTATGTGTTTTTCAGGCTATATCTTCTCACAGCTTTGAGTTCTCTAGATTATGTCATATGCTGTGATTCCCCTGCTGTTCAAGGGTGATTTCCAAATTGTCCTGGCCACTTGTCTGCACAAGTGACTAGGACTGCAGTGGGAAGACTTCAGAGGCATCTAAAGAGCCGCAGCCTTTGATGAGCAAGCCAGTTTCTATTTCAGACTCACCCCTCCTTGCTGTCCCAGTATGCTCTCGAGTGCTCCAGGACAGCTCAGCCACACTGAATACTATCCACTTGCTGTTTAGAAGAGTTGGCCGATGTTTTAAAAGTTGTTGTATGAGTTACTTCTCTGTTTCTGTGATAAGACACCAGACTAAGGCAACTTATAGAAGCAAGAGTTTATTTGACTTATGATTCCAGACGGACTAGAATGGTAGGGGTGACATTGCAGCACTTCTTCAAGCAGGCACAGGAAACAGAGAGTGACTGGAAACCTAACAAGACTTAAGAACTGCCACTGCCTACCCCCAGTGCCGTGTTCCTCCCAAACGGTGCCACCAACTGGAGACAAAATGTTCAAGTACGTGGAGCCTGTGGGGCACATTCTCATTCAAACCACCAGTTATGTAGGTGCATGACCAAGAACATATATGTATATATACCCAGTATAATGCAAGACCTGAAGACATGAAAAGCCACAATTTGAATTTTAATAAGAAAAAACCAACATTATTCATAAAATGTTGGTATAGTGTTTCTGAAAGTGGAAATTCATATAGAAAGTTGGTTTCTAAGCACTTCCCAAATGCTGGAAACATTTTACAAGCATTATCATCTAATTTTTAACAGGTGTTCTGGGCAAAGATGCTTTATGTTACAGAAGAGGCAAGCAAGGCTCTAAAGTGTGAAGTAATTTGCCAAGGCCATGGTAAGGAGCAGGGCCAGTGCCTTGTGTCGCTAATGCCTGAGGTCACAGGTTAAGGTTCAGTTACTTTGCCGCTGTTTGTTACATTAAATTTTTAATCTCATTTCAGCACAAAAAAGTGTGTAGTTATTGAAAAATACAACTTCTCACAGTAATTTTGTCCAAGATCATTTGATTCATACTCAGAATCTATTTTTATATTTCACTTTATCAAAATCAAGTAAGGTAAACTGTCATGTGTGAGGAAAACAATATTGATGTTTCTCTAATAAAGGGCCTAATGGTTTACTGACGCCAAGCATTTGGGCCATTCTGTGTGCTTATCGTTCACTGTCCTTCAGAGAGTAGAAAACATCATAAACAATTTCCTCACCAAGGACAGTTTATGATTAGCTATCTTCTTTAGGGTCAAACTTCAGAGTGAAAGATTGGAGATGAGAACTCCTCTTTTAAAGACAGAATTCATTGTCCTTTCTGGAACACCACACTACCCACTGTCTCATCTATCTAAGACATGGGTTCCCTGCCTTTCTATTGATCATTCTTAGTGGCTTTTGATATGCTAAACTTGCTGGTGTTCTGAAGAATTTGAACAGTTCCAGAAAGTTACCTAGAAAGTCTTTGGAGATTTGCAAACATGTTATTTAACAACTGAAACTATGACAGTCAGGAAATATACATTCATCGAGCATCTGTTATTTGCCAGACATATTCACAGGCACTTAACACATAGTAACACAGTGAAGCTTATATAAGCTTCACCTCACAAAGGGTGAAAGGTCAGATAAATTAGTTATTTCCACCCCGTTGGAGAGGTAGCAGGATTTGAGTCTATTATAAGCAGCCTTTACTTTTCATTGTACTACTATCATCTAATTTGGAAAAAAGGGAAAAAATACCCCAATGTACAGTGTTTTATGTCCTGAATGCCTTCATGAGAAAATTAAGCAACAGTATTAACTCACATTAAAAACACATGGCTGAGACTGAAGAGATGGCTCAGCAGTAAGAGGGCTCAGCACTCTTTCAGAAGACCTGAGTTAGGTTCCCAGCACCCATGTCAGGCAGCTCACAACTGTTTTTAACTCCAGCTCCAGGGAATCTAATGCCCTCTTCTGGCCTTTATAGACACTGCACACATAAAGCATGCATTCATGCATCTGTGTACACACACACACACACACACACACACACAACACACACACAAACACACAAGATAAAAACAAACAAAAAACACATGCCTTGCCTTTTTCCTCGCATGAGCAGTTCAAGATTGAAGAGGAGAGCCCTGGGATTCTACTTTGCCCAGGATACTGCCTGGAATAATCTGAAATCAAGGCTGTCAGAGTTCCTTTTCTTTTCTGAGATTGTCTCTTGATCAAATACAAATTTCCACACTTTTATGGCGAAAAATTTAAAGCATATTCTAGGTACAGAAATTTGTATAAAGAAAAACTAGGTACTCAAATTTGGCTTGAATAATTTATTATCTAATTCTATGCTTTGTAAGATATCAACAAAGATTATAACCAGTCTGCGTTTGGCAGTGGCTAGTACATAGTGGGCCATATGCTTTTACCACTTAAACTCACTTCTTACTCCATTATAGGATGGATGTTTTTCTTTTAACACAAAGTCTTAAGAGGTTATCAGCAGTCACATTTTAAAGAGCATCGTAAGAAAGATTATGGCAAATTAGCTATCAAAATAAGATAAGACAGATATATTAGAATTTCACCTTGGAAATAAGGCGTGAATATCACACAGGAAACAAGCGTGAAAGCTATGAAGGTCAAGAGCATGAAATCAAAAGACCACTGGAAGCGATTCTGTTCCCATGAGTGCATGTGAACTGATTCTAGTCAACGTTGGCAAGGGCAATAAAGGGAAAGACCATCACAATGAGACCTCTGAATTGTCTGAGAGGCATAACTGTCCTTTGATGCATGGAGTATCTGCCCTGGCTAACATAGCTCATCTGTTCTAAAAAAACGGACATATCAGGAAAAAAATTGATGCACTATAATTTTTTAATTATCTACATAAATGCTTGGTGAACAGGACTTATAAAAGATGGAAGATAACAAAAATGTTTGCACTTGATTTTGGAATGTATTGTTCTACTTAAAGTTTTCTAGGATGTGGGTTTACTCTAGATGTTCTCTTTAAAGAGGTTATCTGCTTTCCGGACACTGATGGAGACATTTTCTTACTCTACTCAACTTCATCCCTGCTCCCTGCTTCTCTCTCTTCGTTAATGGAAAAATTTTAAGATGTTAAGATATAAACACACATGGACTGGGGATATTGCTCAGTGGTAGAGAAACAGCACTTGCCTAGGACGTGCGCAAGGCCCTATGTTCAGTACCATTAAAACCTTATATATAATATTTAAAATACTGGCAAACTTGAAAACAAGCAGATGTGATTGTAAGTTAAATTAGGATTTTTTCTGTTTGTTTGTTTTAAGACAGGATCTCACCATGTAACCCCAGCTGGCTAGAACTTGCTTTGTAGACCATCTCAGGTTGGTCTTGATCTCATAGTGATCCACCTGCCTCTGCCTCTACAGCGCTGGGACTAAAAGTGTGTGCCACCATGCTTTGCTAAAATTAGGATTTTCCTAAGGCAGTTTTGTTAATCGGCTTGAAAACTCTTGTCAGCTTTGTCACTTAAAATATCTTCTCTGATTTTAGAATTTCATGCAATATATTTTGATCATATTCAAATCCCCCACCATAACTTTAACTATTCCTACATCATGTTCTCTGTTACTATTTGTCCCCCCACCCCTTTTTTAAAAGGCCTATTGAATGTAATATGGATTTTTAAAATGTTCTTGGGTTTAGGTCTACCCTTTGGAGTCTGATCAAACTTTCAGGCATCACATCAGTAATGAAAGCACTCAGAACATCTATCAATGGCCAGTAGACGCTCAGCTAGGCCTAGGGCTTCCTGCGTTCCCCTCACATCCATGATGGGCCTCTCGCACCCAGTCTGGCTTGGCTTTACACAGGTCTTGTGTATGCTGCCATCAGTGCTGTGGGTTCACATGTGCAATTTCTAGACGGCATAGTTTCTTGTTTTCATAGACCACCTCTGGCTCTTACAATCTTTCTGCCCCCTCTTCTGCAATGAACCTCGAGTCTTGTGAGGAGAATGAAGACTTTCAGACTCCAGAGCAATTCTGATATGGTTTCTTTGTCAATAGTGGTTCCATTTCTATCAATACTCACTACCATTCCAGTTTTCACAGGATAGCTGGTCTATTTTCTAGTGATCTGCTTGTTTTTCCCTTGACACTAGGAAGATTTCCCCACCATTTCATATTCCCCAGAACTAGTCATGGGAAGAGAAGATAAGGTTTTCATTAAGAAAACAGACTGCGTACCATGTATGGGTATCTGCATTATGTATCCCATTCAAGCAGGAAAAAAAAAAAAAAACAAAAAATGAAAAAACCTTAAACTTGTCCTTAAATTCAAAATCTTGTCTTAAATGACTTGAGTCTTTACTTAATTTGTGTAGAACTGGTATCTGCTCCTCTTAAAAAGTAAAACATAGAACTTAACACAGTGATTTCTTCATCACAAATCCCCTGGAACTGTTTATGTTTCAGTGCTTCTATTTTTGTGCTGAGTGCATGTGACTTATTAGATCACTTGTCCTGATTTTAGACCAGCACTAGTGTCATCACAAGCATAGGACAACACAATATAAATGCCTTTGCACTGAGCATAATTGCTTCTATGCTAGTGAAATGATAAGTATAAATGAAAATAAAAAGTAATATTTTTTATGCTTTATTTTGTACCATCATTCTATTTAGTGCTTTTCTTGAAATGCCTCATTTTGTCTTTTCCTTTAACTAGTAAGCAAATTCTATCATAATTCTTAGTATATAGACTGGGCATGGAAGCTTAATGGGGTTAGTTAACCTGCTTCATAGAAGAACTGAGCTGAGATTTGCACACAGGGTGAATTACTCCAGAACCATGCTCTTAAACAAACATGTACTACTCCAGGCCCAACCAGGAGCACTGTGAGAATCAAGCTGCAGTGCTAAGGTAGGACAAGTGTGAACAAGACTGAATGGGATTAGAGTGAGCTCACTGGCAAGATCAGGAAGGACACAAAGGAGGTAGAAAATAGTGTTCATGAGGGAGAAGGGTAGAAGTGAGCTATAGAGATAAAGGTAGTGGAGACATTCATGTAAGAAGTGGGCAGGAAATAACAGCACTAACCACTCTAGGCTATAAATCAGCATAAAGTAAATGATGGTCCATCACAGTGCTTTTCAGTAGCAACAGGCTTATTTTGCTGACATTATATTCCCATTAGGGAATCTGTATAATTCATAGATTTTTGAGAGTCTCATCTTCCAAATGGATTAACACTGGGTTCCCACTTCCTTAGCTGATGCACAGACACATTGTCTTTTTTTTTTTTTTTTTTTTTTTTTTTTTTTTTTTTGGGCATTTGTTATTTTGAGGCAGAGTTTTACTGTGTAGCCCTGGCTGCCTAGAACTTATTATGTAGACCAGTGCAGACCAGACTGGCTTCGAACTCACAGAGATCCACCTGCCTCTGCCTTCTGAGCACTGATATTAAAACATGTGTACCACTATGCATAATTCTATTATTATTTTTTTTAATCTATTTTCTCTCTGAACATCCAAGACTGGGAAGTGAAAAGGGAAGTGAAGCTCACCTATGCTTTTGGTTTTGGTGAAGAATACTAATTTTTAGACCTTAGTGATTATAAGTTCTATTTCTGAAATCTTATTTGAAAACATTGGGCATGCATTTAAAGATTTTAACTTTTCAGGTATGAATGTGCCCTTTGTATTTAATCCCGTGGCATTTTCTAATTTATCATGTATGATATCTTTGCAAGGAGATTTTGTCCACTATGGCTTTATTACAGTAGATAACATCGTTTCTTAAAGGTGCATTTTTGTCTTGATATTAGGAAACTTGATATTAAGACAAGATGGGATACTTAAAAAATATAAAGAGAAATAATATTTGCATGTAAAATCTGTTATATGTATTTGTATTTAAGGTTGATTCATATTTTGTAATGTATTATAAAATATAAAAATTACAATATTAAAAATCACATTACCAAACTCTTTAATAATTTATGTTTACTTTTAAAATCTTGGTTTATTCTATTGGGGACAGATTATTATGTTTTTAATTATCAAGTCTTCTGATCATATGAATTGTTTTCATGTTTTACTATTGTGAAAAAATTCTTGCTTCAAAGAAAAAAATGTTATGAATTCACAGTGCTTTTAGAGTTTCTTTACCAGATAGCACAGAATTGAAGAACACCACAGGAATTTCTCAGTATTATTCACCTCTTGACAGTGTGTGGGCTGTATAAAGGACAAATGACTTTCTGAGGCATGGAGAAGGCCAATTTCAGTAGATTATCCAATCACTGTAGACAAATATTTGTGTTCCTGGAGCTTATTTGATTTTTATCAAAGCAAATTGAATTGGAAACATAGCATGTATTAAGTCATTGGTATTTGTTGTCTAATTCTTTTTCCCATAGAAATTTCTATGCAGTATGAGCTCTAAGTCATCGGTTAGACATAGACATACCATGTAATGATCCTTATCGTAGCCAGACAAAATAAAAGTCTTGTAGAAGCCACTTCACAAGACAATGGCACACCTTTCTTCACAGGAACTTGTTAAGCAAATAATGATTATTAAAGAGATTGGGTCAGTCTTTTACACCAGTTTAACAAGAACAATTCCAAGATGTCTAGCCCGTTCCACATTCCTTGTGACTAACTGTGGTATCCAGAGCATGGAAAAAATTTAGGCAACTTACAATAGCTTTTCTTGAATGCTTTGTGGGCCTTTAAAGAAAGTGATAGAATTGGGTTAATGTGAAGTATCTTCACAGAATACTCACTGCCAGTCCTATAAATGATCTCATTTGTACCTATAATTGTTAAAAATTCACAGAGTTAAGCCTTTGCAGATTTTGTTGCTATCCACACTGAAACTGTAATGTATAACCATTAATGTCTAACTGTATACTGTAATGTATCCAGTTAGTATATCAACTGTTGATGTGGAGACTCAACTGCCCTTCATGAGACAGGCATCCTCAGAGTTTTGTCCAGTTTCCAGTAGAAAGCTTCTTATGTTAACAGTTAGGAACATCTTTACACAAATACCCTCTCATGCTTACAGTCAAGTCAAGCAAAATAAACATCTAAAGTGGGAAGCAAAGGTAAGACAGAGAGAGAACAGGATTGAGTCAGACAGGATTTAGAGAATTCTGTATTCGTTAACTAAGGCAAATAGAAGCAAACAGTGTTACAAGATTCTGCACACAAGAGATCAAGTTCAGACCCAGGAGAAGAACAGTTGATATTTTAGGGCCTTGTTTCTTATAAAGAAATTCTAGAATCCAGAAATTTGAAGCTAAGTCAAAAACTCAAGATAAGAGATTTTAAAACAGAGTGTCAATAATTCAGGCAAATTAATTGAGTATCAGAACCAGGGGCCTAGGCACCAGTACAAACAGGTGACCAAGATAAGTGCTTCTGTACTTTCTGATTTGTGTCCAAACTTGTGAAGATTTTTGGAAGGTGAACCTATTGATTTTTTTCTTTATTTGCATTTATTAGACATGTATTATGTGCCAGACACGGTATTAAGTTATGATGGAAGTAGAATTACATGTATATTTTGATAAGATATAAACGAGCATAAAAGAAGGGCATAGCTACAAACAGGAAATAGAGAGGGAGAGGTCTAAGAGTGAAAACATTGCAGATGGGAGATGGATAGAGAGAGATGCTCCAGAGAAGTGGTGTTTGAAAATGAAAATCAGGTCTGAGGGTGAGCAGATGTTTGAGGACCTACAAGAATATTCTAGAGTCTGAATCTAGGACCAATTGGGAAGGGTTGCAGGTTAGAAAGATCTTGGCCTAGTTCATGGTTCAGAGCAAGTAGATGTGGAGGAGAGCAAGCAATGGCGTGTGATTGAAGATTGAGGGCAGGAAAGTTGGCAAGAGCCGTATTGTACGGTTTGAGGGAAAAACCGACCTGGTTAGAATAAGGGCTGGGCCAGTCGTACCGTCAGGTCTATGAACATATTGGAGATAATTTACTGTTTTTCAGCTGTAAGCTGGAAAATAGATTTTACTGACTGAAAATTTTGTCTCATCAGTTTATACATTGTGAAGAACCTGCTAAGCAAATGTCTGAAATACAGATTTGGAAATGTAAGGCAGACCAGGCTATGATGCTCAAATTAGTTTCAGAAAAGCCTGGGATTAAAAAGTAGCTCCAGGGCAAATCATGCAACCAGGGGAGTGTTGGTAGCAGCCAGAGGGGTCTTCTCTCTGGATGATGAAACCACATGGGAGAAAGGAATGAGTCTCTCTGCAGGGCTGGTTTGCACCTAGAGAGGCACCGGAATAGCGTGATGGAAGCAGCAGAAAGCCCATCCTTAAGGAGTTTCTTTGTTCTGCAAAGGGAGCAAAGCCATAGGTTCCTTGAGGAGAGATTTAATAGGTAAACAGTACATTATTCTTTTCCTTTTAATTTTAAACAAATGTGAATGATTGATAATAATAAGTAAACAATATGATGGTATGTTGACCCCTCTTATGAACTGAATTGTGTCCTTTGAAAAGATACACCAAAGTCCTAATTCCCAGTACCTCAAAATATGCATTTAGTTGGAGAGAGGACCATTGAAGATGTATTAGTTGTATTAAGATGAGTTCAAACTGGAATACCACGAGCCCTGAATGAAAGTGACTTAATGTATCCTTCTGTACAAGTAGATGAGATTTGGACACAGCAATACAGCGGGAAGATGGACACATGAAGGCACAAGAACTCACAAGGAGAAAGCCATGTGGCGAGTCAGAAATGGGCATAATGAGGCTATCAGCCAGGGCATGCCAAGAATTGACAGCATGGGCACTTTGAACAAGGCATGAAACACCTTCTTGCTCAGGAAGAAACACTTTGAGCTTGGACTTTTTGCTTCAGATTGTTTGACTGAGAGTTTCTGGTTTAGCCACCCGGGTGCAGCAGGCCTGAGGCACACCTTTCTGCTCACTCATCTGTTTCTTATTCTTGGCTGCTTTTCTCCTTCACACTGTGCTTTGTGAAAAGCAGATTGCGTTTTCCCTCTTGTGCTTTTTCTGCCCAGGATTTTCTGCCTTCCTTCTTTAAATTATTTCAAAATAGTTTTAAAAATTAATATTGAGATATTTCAAGACTTTTATAACAATTATATAACAAACATCAATTCTTCAAACACCTAAATTCAGTAGATGAACATCTTTATTTCATATTTTTGCTTTCTCTCTTTCACTCTCAAAAAGAAATATTACTGAAATCTTTCTCCCTAACTTTTCTCAGTTCCGTTCTCATCCCTAATTCTTATTTATTTTAAAAGGAAGTATCAAGAGCAGCACTTTGCTTACAAAGACTTCCCTGTATCACACAGGGTGACTTAGCTCTATTACCTGCTCCTAAAATGTTTTATGTACAACTTGCATCAATGTTACTGTATTTTAATTGTAGTCTCTATGAGAAAAGAAAATGACTGGATTATTTTCAGTCTGTTAGGGTCCGTGACTCAGTGGGTCTCTTCTGGAGAACAATTTCACAAATATGGAGATGCAAGAATCAAACAGTTTTATTA
>NW_008334003.1:822672-824082 GCF_000622305.1 Nannospalax galili
TTGCGGTGCCTGATGGCTTGAAAGTGGGCCTAGGAGACCCAGGCGGGGGAGGTCGGGGCCTCAGACGAGGGGTATTTAACACTGGGTTAGGTCCTACCAGCGACCTAACCACTGCCTCGACCTGGAGGAAGATCTGGAACAGGACCCCCCTCCATGGCGTCTGGCAGGGCATCAGGCCCCATGTCAGCCCATCTGTCCACCATTTATCATTTTTTCCCTTTGAGGTGAAGGTGATTTTAACCTGGTTGGCCAGTGGAGATACTGTCCATTGGTTATATGGAGTAGTAAACCTCATATCAATCAGGTCAGGGGAAACCTCGCATCTCCACTGCCCATCATTAACTTCCACACAATTCCATTCAGCGCAGTAGAGTCTATCAGCACCCCCACAATTGCACCTCCACCCACCTGTCTGGAAACCTGGGCAAGCAAAGAACCCATTTGCCCTCAAAGCTTGGAGGTTGACTGTGGATGATGAGTCAACCAAAGCCCGTTTTTTCATATGATATTGTTCCTGGTGGTTTTTCTGGGGGAGGTAATAAAATTGCCCCAGTACAAGTTCTAAGTCAACATACAGATCTGGCCATCATGTCCACAATGGGGCTGTATGGGAGGTACGGTTCCATTCCTCATAGGCATCGCCGCTTCGCAGGATCCATGTCTGGAGTACTGGTTGGTGGGGGTTGATGTTCCGAGCTCCTGCTGACACTACTATTCTCTGGAGAGCCCATAACAGTGAGCTTATCAGCAAGAATCCTTTCATGTCCGGCTCAGCTGTAGCTTCAAGGGATTAGCAGGATTTTGCCTCACCTCCCACTTCTTCACACAGGATTCTGGGCCCTCAAGAGGCGCAGGGCCTTCTGAACATGGGTGTGGTGGACCCAGGGAGCGATGCCGTCAACCTTTAGGGCAGTGGGGGTGGTAAACAGTACAGCATAAGGTCCCTTCCATCTGGGTTCGAGAGTTTTTACTTTGTGTCTTTTGACCCAGACCATGTCCCCTGGGACTACACCATGCTCCACAATTGGGGTTCTTTCCCCTTCATAGTATGCTTTAATTAGGGGCCAAATTTCTTGCTGTACTTTGGCAAGGGATTGCAACACATTTAAATAGTCAGGGGCTGATTTCTCTTCCCCCGGGGGCTGTGCTCACCGGGTTATTGGCGGAGGGACTCCGAACATTATTTCAAAGGGAGTTAGACCATGCACATAGGGGGAGTTTCGAACCCTAAAAATGGCTAAGGGGAGGAGAGTCACCCAGTCACTGCCAGTCTCAATTACCAATTAAGAAAGGGTCTCCTTTAATGTCTGGTTCATTCTTTCTACCTGCCCCGAGCTCTGTGGGTTGTAAGCACAATGCAATTTCCAATATGTCCCCAGAGCCTGGGCTAGTCCTTGTAGGACTTTACTA
>NW_008334003.1:825408-826931 GCF_000622305.1 Nannospalax galili
CCCTCACTGCTCTGCCTCGCCTCCCCAAAAGTACCAAGAGCAAAACTGTGAGAACTATAGCCTCTCACGGGAGGAGTCTGGACTACCTTTATTAAAGTAGAAGGGAGGAGATGTTGGAGGCCAAGCCTTAAGTGTACCCCTGCCCCAGTTTGAAACAACCAGGTGGCCTTGTAAAAACATGTTTTTCTTGCCCTGATTTACTACATTTTACTTCCTTATCTTGTGAAACCACCAGGGCTCATGACTGTAGTGGAAATTCCTCAGCAGGGCCTTGCCACCTTCCACTCTCCCTGCCTTCTCTCTGCCCTTTACCTTCCCCCACCCTCCACTTTACTATATTAACACTGTGTGATTGCTCAATAAATGAGACTTGATCAGAATACTGTCGTCTTGTCTCTATTTCTTCGTGTCCCCTGTCTATTCATTCCTCCAGGTTCAGTCTCGGTGCCCCACGCTGTTGCTCCGCAGGTCAGGGCACAGGATAGTCTGTTTTATGGCTTGTGTCAGCCATCTGGCCCCTTCCGCTATCTTGTACCCCAAGTAAACCACTGACCTCTGGCAGATGTGCACCTTTTTGGCACTGGCCCGATATCCCAGGCTGCCCAGTTCGGCAAACAGGTTCCTCGTAGCTTCCATGCACTCTTCACAGGTTGCTGTAGCCAGCAACAAGTCATCCACATACTGCAGCAGAGTCACATGGGGGTGCCTTTTGCAGAAAGGCTCCAGGTCTTGGCTTAGTGCCTCATTGAACAAGGTGGGAGAGTTCTTAAAGCCTTGTGGCAGTCTGGTCCAGGTGAGGTGCCCTGTCTTCCCCCCTCCTGGTTCTTACCACTCAAAGGCAAGCAAGGGCTGACTGACTTCAGTGAGAGGGACACTGAAGAAAGCATCCTTCAAGTCTAGGGTGGTATACCACACATGGGATGGTGACAGGTGGCTAAGTAGGGTGTATGGATTGGGCACCGTGGGGTGAACATCCTCTACTCTTTCATTTACACTTCGCAAATCCTGCACTGGTCTGTAATCTCCACTGCCAGGCTTTCTCACAGGAAGCAGGGGTGTATTCCATGCTGACTGGCAGGGTTTAAGGATTTTTGCTTCTAGCAGTCTGTGGATGTGAGGCACTATTCCCTTCCTAGCCTCTTCTGGCATCGGGTACTGCCGGACCCGAATGGGCAAAGCCGTGGCTTTGAGTTGGACCACAGCCGGGGGCAGGTGCTTAGTGAAGCCGACTCCTCCGGTTTCAGCCCAGGCGGAAGGGAACTCCTGCAACCAGGAACTGATGTCTCCCTGGCTCCCCTTTTCTGGGGCCACCGGGAATAAGCGATATTCATCAGCCAGAGATAGAGACAACACATGTACTGGCTGCAGGGGCTGTCCTTCTGAGTCCATGACTTGTATCCCTTTAGGCTCAAAATGGATACGTGCCCCGATTTTGGTGAGTAAGTCTCTACCCAGCAAAGGTGCAGGACTCTCAGGCACAACTAGGAAGGAGTGGGAAACCTGATGCCTTCCCAAGTCCACTT
>NW_008334003.1:828366-829460 GCF_000622305.1 Nannospalax galili
GGGGAGAACTGGCGGAGCACTAGGATCCCTGCCTCTGTGACTGGAGGACTTCAAACCTTCCTGGGTGACCATGATGGAGACTTTTGGTGGGCAAGCATGAGGCTTTCTCACCAAGAGGGGCCTTAACCAGGATGGGGGATCCTCTGCCAGGTTCTCCCACAGAAGGATATAGGGGAGTTGATCTCGGGGTCCTTCTGAGTCAGGCCAGGTAATGACAGCCTTGTCCTTGCCGATGGTGTCCAGGGAAACGGACCCCTGGGTCGGACAACCTACTCCAAAGGTGGGCTATTCAGTTGAGCAGAAAGTGCCAAACTTACCCTTCCTGATGCTAGGGCCCAATTTCAAAGCCCGTTCCTTCACCTCTGAGAAGTGAGAGAGGATTAAACTTTTGGGAGTGGCCTGAGTCTGGCCCATGGTGGAGGTCACAGGAGAGAGAGAGAGAGAGAGATGAAAAGGGAGAAGTAAAGATGCCACTCTAAACAATGATGGCCAGTGGGTGTGCTTATGGATGGGTGCCTTTCGTTGCCCAGATTTTCTTCTGCGGGGGACGTGAATTTATCTGGGATTCACTCCTGGGACCCCCTTATCCTCTCACAGGAGTCTTTCAGCGGCGAGTGCCCTGCGGCTCTTACAAGCTCGACCCGTGCCCGCGGGGCTTTCTCAGTGGCCGGAGAGAGGGATGGAGAGGGGTGGGAGATACAGAGACTAAATGGAAGGAAAAGGAGGAAAGGAAGGTTTTAAAATAGCGTAGAGAAAAATACAAAACCAGACCCCCCAGTAAGACAACACAACCAGCAAGCACACACACCACATCTCATGGCATTCATTTGGACCGGTCCTTCTCTCGCTCAGGTGCGTGCTGCACTCACCACTCTCACTTTCAGGGTCCCTGAGACTCTTTGTGATTCTCCCAAAAGGCGTCCACTCGGACTGCCTCAAGGTAACGAGCTCGACCTCCTCTTCCTCTGGCGCCAGGTTTCTGCTGATTGGGCTTCCTCCCCAGGGCCAAGACACTCAGACCCTAGGTGCCGGGACTCGAACCCGGGCTTCCCTGCTCAGGACTCGAACCCGAGACCAGACACGGGATGGCGATT
>NW_008334003.1:829971-830992 GCF_000622305.1 Nannospalax galili
GGCTCTGGGGGGCTGTAGCACTTGCCTCTATCTCCAGATGCCTGTGTCTCCAGTTGAGTTATTGGTTACAAGCAGTAAATTTAAACAAGTAAATTCAAGCAGTAAATTCAGGTAAGCAGTATATTCAAACAAACAGTAAATTCCTCTTTCCCTAACAAGTCATTATCTGGTGCCTATGCAATGCATAATCCTTGGTCAAACTGAATTTTAATTTAACAGTGTCCATATAAAACCATTTGCCCAGGCTGGACAGATGACTCAATAGATGAAGGTTCTTGCTGCCAAGTCTGACACCTGAGTTCAGTATCTGGACCCCACATGGTAGAAAGAAAGAACTGATTCTCAAAACTTGGCCTCTGACTTCTACAGGTACCCTGAGTTGTGCATATCCCTCAAATAAAAATAAATACATAAATAAATAAGTAGATAAATGTAATAAAATGTTAAAGCCATTGCCAATCACATAAGCCTTGATTCTGGCAGACCTAGAATTGTCTTTTTTCCTCTAGAAGTTGAAACTTTATGAATCTTTCTTATTTTGTATAGTAAGCTCATCATTTTTCCATAGCTCTTCTTTTCCTCCTCCTTATCCTGGTATATTGTTGGTGGTCTGTTTTCCTGCCCTGCTGATCTGGCAGAAGTGACATCATGGGACTAGCCCAGCAGAGATTTTAAGAAGCTCATCTGTCTGTGCTCTCCAACTGGTGTTTCCGCCTTGAGTCCTGAAAACATTCCCTGAGTAACTGTTGGTCCCAGAATGAAGAAGCACCAGAGCCAACCTGAAGCTTATTGCCACCAAGCCTTACAGAGTCACAGCAGACCTGTAGATTTATGAGCAAAACGAATGGTTGCACACATTATCTGACTAGTAATCCGTGGTGCTTCTCCTAGATTATTTTGTTTCTAGTAAATATTCCACAGAGTGCTACACAAAACACTGGGCTCTCCCTCAGTAAGCGTATTTCTACAATAGACAAATAAATAAATAAATAAATAAATAAATAAATAAATAAATAAATAA
>NW_008334003.1:831037-856760 GCF_000622305.1 Nannospalax galili
AGAGCACAGATGTCATTCTAAGGGAGGTAGTAGGAGGGATGAAGGAGATGGCCACCTTTAGGGTGGGGTGGGGGTTGGGGGGTGGGTAGGCTCTTTTAGTGGCAGCAAAGCAGAGCAGATGCCTTCAGGAAAAAGAACTTTGCTTGGAATAGTCTCAAACAACAGTTTCATTTTCCTTTACTTGTGTAGTGCCAGCCCAACCCCGCGGCAGCTGGCTGTCCTTGGTTTGCATCCTCTGTGTTCAAAAGCTGTTGGATTGTTTTGCAAGTTTCTGGAGAAAGACTGAAAAAAGCTTCATTTTCCCTTTTCCTAAGGGGGAAATTATATATTCAACAGGACAACAAAATCGAGCCCTAAGCTGTGAATGAAATCTGATTTCTCTCAGGTGAGTGCTATGTTGTATATGGAAACTTAAGAGAGAAATATGGCTTCAGCAATACTGTAGGGAGCTGTGATCAGCGTGGAGCTGATAAAGGCTTTTGTTTTCCATGTTTTGATTGGCCTTGCAACATGCTCCAGCCACACACACATCTATCTGTATCTTTATTAGTGGGACTGAAAAGTGCTGACACAAGCTTGCAAATCAGCCCCAGGAGTTTGCCAGGGTAAACTTGTATAATGCACTGCACTTCCCTCTGACAACAGTGGTTCTTTTGTCACTTAAGCAGAGGCTATTAGGAACATTGTCATTAAAAAGAACTGTAAGAACGCAGGCAATGTTCTCCAACTGTGTGGCTTTAGGGAGCTCCATAAGTCCCAAAGAAGCAAAATGTTTTACTAATCTGAACTGATCAGAAAAAAAGGAATATTCAAAAGCATAAATTTTGAATGTCAAAATAAGCCTATTTTTATGGAGAGTTAGATAGAAGGCAGCTAAATGTTTTCCTGAATATGCATAAATCTGACAAAAAGATTTTCAAATATTAAGTTGGCTTGGAAATCTGTGTTATTAATAACAGCAAAAATATTTTTTCCCTTTCCAATATCCCATGTTCTTTTTTGTCTTTCCCCTTCCTCTTGTTTTTCCTTTTTAAGTTTTAATTTACATTATTATTGTTGTTATTATCAATAGGGTGACCTCCCAGGGTCAGTCTTCCAAGTAGCTGAGACTACACCCTCTTTTTAAGTACATTCAAAAGCCTGAGTGTAGATAAATAGGGAAAAGTCTTAATTTTACCACTTAAATGAAAAGATGTTATCATTTTAATGCAGTTTCTACTAGAATTTTTTTTTGAGAAATATTTTTATGTAGTTAAGATCAGAATAGTATATAAAATTTTGTTTTATTTATTTTTTGACTTTTGTTACACTTTATTCAGAGACTGAACATATGTTTCAGGGTCCCAGCTTGGCCAATAGCCTATTTGTTGGAACTCAGCTGCTATATTTATTTGCATATAGAGTAGAGAGAGTGGTTGCAACAGAGCCTATGTGGCCTCACGAAGCTTAAAATATCTACTTTCTGGCCTTTTACAGAAGCTTAAAATATCTACTTTCTAGCAGATCCCTATGATAGAGTGTTAGAGTCACATGTGAGCAGCATTTGTTTTTTAACAGGGTCTCCCTAGTCATAGCCCACCTGGAAGTCACAATGTGAGCCAGGGTGGCCTCAATCTCTCAGAGATCCACCTGCTTCTGCTTTCCAAGGGCCCATGCCCCTGCGAACAACGTTTTTAAGGCCCTCATATACTCCTGTGCGGCTTGGTGTAGGTAAGTGCAGTTGTGTTGAGTTCATGAATGGAACAGCAGTCCCTGCACGGAAGATGGCAACCTGTAGCGTTTCTTATTTTCCAGCTCTTCTGGTCTTTCTGCTCCCTCTGCCTCAAAACGGTAATCCTTAATTGTTGCTTAACTCCAGTGTATTTCTCCATTTTTTCTGTTTTATCTGAGACTTTTAAAAACTTGGTATTGCTCAATCCATATAAAACGTCTTTGACTTTTTTTCAAACTTCAAAGTTTAGAAATTTCTCTAATATAATGTTTAGAAAATATCCTATTTTTTTAAGTTTCAAAACTGTATGAAGATTGATAGTTTCTCAAATATCTCTTCGGTATCTACTGATTTAAAAAAATGTACTATGGGGTTGGAGAGATGGCTCAGCGGTTAGGAACACTGGTGTTCTTGCAGAAGACCCAGGTTCGAATCCCAGCACCTACATGGCAGCTAACAACTGTTCTTAACTCCAGTCCCAGGGGATCCAACAACCTCTTCTGACCTCCACAGGCATTGCACGACATGGGTGCACTTACCTACATGCAGGCAATACATGCATACACATAAAATAAAAATGAATAAATAAAATTTTAAAAAATGTACTAAAGTGGTTTTGGCCTAAAAAAGTTGAAAAGATAATATAGAGACTTCTGATGCACCCACACTCATCAATTATGATTTGGATGCAAAATGTACCCAGCAGACTCATGTTTGAATACCTGGTCCCCAGCCAGTGGCATCATTTAGGAGCTTTTAGAAATTCTCCTAGTTGGAGAAAGTTCTAGATCTATCCAGATGTTGCTAAGCAGCTTCACATTCCCCCTGCCTGTGTGCCTTCTCTGATGTGATGGACTGTACCTACAAGCACTGAGCCAATATAAGGAATTCTCCCTTAAGTTGCTTATTGTTAAGTATTTGGTCATAGCACTAGGAAAAGTAACCAATACAGAAAACTGGTACCAGGGGTTGTGAGTCCATGTTGCTTCTTTGAAACTGGCTTTCAAGTTTGCAGAAGGGACATAAAAGAGTTTGGAATGACAGGCTAGACCAGTCCTAGAAGTTTTAAACTTAATTGGTAAATATAGTGGGAGTTTGGGAGATGAGAATACTGAGAGAAATGCAGATAGTAAAAACAATGCTCATGAGGCTTTAGAGGGCAAAAAGGGTTTATCAGGAATGAGATAGAGGCTATTCATGTCATATTCTAGTAAAGAATTTGCCCGCATTTGTCCCATTTCCTGAAAATCTGTGTGAGGCTTTATTTAAAAGCACTGACTGCTCTTGCAGAGGACCTGGGTTCAAGTCCCAGCACCCACATGGCAGCTATGAACCGTCCTTAACTCCAGTTCCAGGGGATCCAACAGCCTCTTCTGTTCTCCATGGGGATTGCACGACACAGGTGCACTCACATACATGCAGGCAATACACCCATACACATAAAATAAAAATAATAAATAAAAAAATCATGTCTTTAAGAAAAAAAGTGATATACTAATTTGCTTGATGAACGATATTTCAAAACAGCATAGTATGTAAGCTGTGACATTGTTATTGATCATTGCATTTAGTGAGGCTTACAATAAGAATTCAAAGCAGGAAGTAGTGTAGAAAGATGTGAAACGTTCAATTTGGTAAGTAAAACAACATTTAAAATTGCAGACAGAATGGTAAAGCAGGTATGAAAAAAGCATCTGTAATTTCTGACGAGAGAAATCAGGACTTTGCATTAGCACAATAGGAAAGGTTGTTTGAAGGTAAGATTATTTTGTTTTATTTTTGAATATAGTTTTATTGAGTTTTTGTGTATTTTATGTAATAGAACTTAATCAAATTTAGATCCCTTTCCCCATCTGCCCCCCCCCCAACTGGATTTCATGCATTCTGTCATATATGTTAAGCCCTATCTGGTCAAGCATTTGTATCCAGATGTCCTTTGGTGCAAGTTCATTCACTGGAGTCCAGTCAGTCTATCTAGAGTCACTCCCTTAAAGAAGATCTTACTCTCCCTCACCCAGCAGTGATCAGTTGACAGTAGTTTCTAGGCTAGGGTTGGGGCCTGCTGCCCATTTCCCTCATTCTGTGCTGGGTTTTTGTCTGATTGAGTGGGCATGGATCTTGTACACACTGTCACCACTGTTGCAAGTTCCTATGAGCAGGTTCCCAGTGGCCTGAAAGCCTTATGTTCATGCACCAACCGTGTCTTTTACCATTTTTCTGCCCCCTCTTCTGCAATGGTTCCTGAGCCATTGATGGGTGAAGTTTAATAAATGAGTCTTATCCAGGGAAACACATTCTGCAGTCTCTTATTTTCTAAAATTTAAGCAGTTGTGAGTTTCTGGGTGCATGACTCTCTGTTGTATGTGGAAACTTCGCTGGTGAGAGTTGATAGATAGATGTATTAACGTTTTCTCTATCCCCTGTCTCACTGTATCCCTGAACATTAGATGTGAAGGCTTTGCTGTAGATGTGTCACTTAGTGCTGGGCATTTCTCAGACATACATTCTCTGTGTGTGACCAGTTGTGGAACTCTGTAATATCCATCTGTTGCAAAAAGAAGCTTCTTTGTTGAGTGGTGTTGCAGTAAATTTTTCCTCCCCCTCCTTGGGAGTCCTGAGGGTGATGGGAGTCCTTGGGAGTCTGAGGTCCTGGGGCTGACAAAATCAACAGAATACCTTCTATTTGGGTTTCGCATAGTTTAGGGACAGGGATGACTTACAAAGGCATGAATTCTCATAGGCTTTTTCTTTCCCATATTTGAAAAGCTCACCATCAGTGTGTCCCACCTGTAGTCTCCACCAGCTTGTCACGCACTGTCCCACCTGCAATTCATGGCTCAGTTTTCCAAAATGGCGATGACTCTGTCCCTTTTTCCCAGTACACTCTGAGTTTCTCAGCATCTCTCAGCATTGGTCTCTAGACCTGCCCCCATTCAGTTTTTCTGTGGATTCCTACCAAAGTGGTGTACAGTAACTTGTCTGTAGATATAAGGATCCATATTTATCATATGGTGAGAAATTTCATTTGTCTAGAGATATGACAGAAGTAGGGGTTTTCTCTAGGATCTATGACCTCTCTAGCCATTTGACTATATTTATACCACCCATGAGTTCCCTCTGATTGAGAGGCCTTTAAGTCCAATTAGATGGCTGTTGATTACCCCCTAGATAAAAGTGCCACTACTGCACCAGTAGAGATAGCTTGCTGTGATGGTCATTGTAGTTATTAGGCTTTAGAGCTGGGTTGGACTGTTGATTGATTTTATCCCTTAGAAGCTTGCATAAGTATCCTCTAGAGCTATAAGAGCTAATCCTCAGAGAGAGGGCTTCCAGGTCAGTTCCAGCTCCATTGCTCTAAGTCCTGTGACCAATGTATGTCCTGTCTTCAGCAATAGGGTCTTACCTTCAAGTTCTGTGAGGTAATCAAGGACTGTGGCCTGTGTTATTTTGTGAGTCTTTTGGCCTACCCTGACCAACAACTCAAAAGGAGCTTTCTCCTATCTGGTACTGTGTTCCTTGTTATATAGCCTTCAGCTATACACATGTTCAGATATTATATATGTATTTTTCAGGGAGGTTTTGAGTGAATACATGTCCCTCTGTCTTTTTACACCACCTAAGTTTTATTTCTCCTCTCTCTGTCTCTCTCTGTCTCTGTCTTTCTGTCTCTGTCTCTCTGTCTCTGTCTTTCTGTCTCTGCTATCTCTCTCTCTGTGTCTGTCTCTGTCTCTCTGTCTCTGTCTCTCTGTCTCTGTCTCTGTCTCTGTCTCTCTCTCTGTCTCTCTCTCTCTCTCTCCCTGACTAACCTCCCTCGTCCATCTCCAGTTTAAATGCTCCCATTTCCACCACTTTCCTCTTGATAATAGCAGTCCATGAATAAAGTGGTCATGGTGGCAGGGACAGAGGTCATGCATAGGCTTAGCTACATGACTTACAACCACCAAGGCTGAACTGAATATGGATGCTAATGATCAAGAGCATAACTGCACGAATACTAAGCATATATGTTTTCATTCTTCTGGTACTCCTTTATCACGTACTACAACATTTAATATCAGTATTTTAGTGCTGTAAAATATGTAGTATTGTATTTAAGTTAGGAGTTATCAAAAAAGTAAGCATTCCTCAAGGAACTTTGCCATCTATTCGGTTGAAAGAATTAGTATGTTTTCAGTTATATGTGGAATAGTCATGTCATGCTAGGTGGAATTATGATTTTGTTGCTGTCTTTAGAAGTTAAGCAGACATAAAGAGATGTGCTTGGGTTTCAAGTTGGCAAGAGTGGGCTTGTGATAGTTGATCTTGGTTGACAACTTGAGTGAATTAACAGCTATCCAGGGATGGTAAGAGTCATTGTGTGAGTTTGTGAGAATGTTTCCAGAGAGGATTCCTGAGGGACAGTAACTGGGAAGGAAATACCCAAATCATTGGTGGTGTTTTCCAGTGAGTGGCCCAGATATTTTTGAAGGAAAAAGTGTGTGCGTACTGGCCTTCATTCTCCTTTCTGAGTGCGTGCGTCTGTAGCTGCTGCTGTGATCTTCCATTGACAGCAGACATCAGCTGCTTTGGTGATAAAATGTAGACTCTGCTGATGACTCTCCATGTTTTCAGTGCTGGATTGGGACTGCTGAATTATCTTGCTTTTTGGACTGAAGAGTACAGAGATTTTGCCTCTCCAGCATTCAGATAGCCATTGTTGAATTACTATCCAGTATCATGTAAACCAATCTAATAATCCTCTTTCATAATATAGATACATACATGCAATCATTCCTGTTTTTGGAGAGAACACTGCATAGAACATTATCCTCTATTAGTACTGTATACTTTTACTGAAGTTAGTTAACCAATGTTGACACGTAATTGTTAACTGAAGTACATGTTTTGTTGGGATTCCCTTAGTTTGTGTCTAATATGCTCTTTCTGCTCTGCATCTCATCCAGGGTACCACATTACATTTAGTTGCTATGTCTTCATAGGTTCTACTTGGTGGTGATAGTTTCTCTGACTTCTCTTTTTTTCCTTTTTTAAATGGAATTTTTGCAAATTTCATACATTTGGATCATATTTAGATTCCTTCCCTTATCTGAACCCCTCTTATAGTCCCTCCTGCAGGATCTCATGTACTCTGCTGTATATGTTAAGGTCTATCAAGCTAAATTTGTGTCCCCAAATATTCTTTGGTATGTGTCCATCCACTGGAACCTGGTTAACCTGTCTAGTATTAATCCTTAAAGAAAAGCAACCCTCCCACTCCCAATAGTTATGTGTTGCCCATAATTCCTCAGGTAAGAGTGGGGCTTCCTACCCATTTCCCCAATTCCATGCAGGATTTTGTCTGGCTTGATCTTGCATGGATCTTGTGTTACCATTGCTGTGAGTTCACATGAGTAACTTCCCAGCTGTCTGGAAAACTCAGTTTCCTTGTTGTTACCCAGCACCTCTGACTCTCACAACCTTTCTGCCCTTTCTTCCACAATGGTCCCTGAGTCTTGGGTGTTTTACTCAGGGATAAGCGTTCCGCGGTCTCTTGTTCTCTGTACTTTGGCCAGTTGTGACTTTCTGGGTTAATCACATGAGGAAGCTTCACTGGTGAGAGTTGAGAGATGTGTTAATATTCTTTCTGCCTCCTGTTCTGCTATGTTCCCTGAGCTTTAGGTGTAGAAGTTCTATCAGAAAACCTCTAGAAATGCTCAACACTTTCAGCAAAGTGGCAGGATACAAATTAACTAGCTTTTCTGTATACCAATAACAAGCAGTCAGAGAGAATTCCTAGAAATGGTACCACAATAACCTCAAAAATATATAAATAAAATATCAAGAATAAACCTAACCAAAGACATTAAAGACCTCCACAATGTAAAATTTAAATCTTTGAAGGACGATATTAAGGAAAACACAAAGAAATGGAAAGTCCTCCCATGTTCATGAAATGATAGAAATAATATTGTGAAAACAACTTCTCTTGTTTCATGAGCTTACCCATTTGTGGAGTACTGGGCAGGCATTCTGAGAAATGCTTTCTGTCAGAAGTGGTCTGGTGTTTTTCTCACAGGGTTTTGAGCAACTTGGAGAATAACCACAGAGGTGAAGTGTTATTGCTATGACCTCATATCAAGGGTATATTATTTATCACTGTTGATGTTGACCCTGGCCATTTGTCTGAGCTAGAGTTTGACAGGTTTATCCATGGTAAATCTACTATTTTTTCTCCCTGTCCATATTTATTCTTTGACAGAAAGCCACCAAGAGAATCCATATTTGAGGAATGAAGAATTATGTTCCTCCTTCTTAAAGGGAGAATACTTGCATGAATTATTTAGAACCCTTCTGCATGGCAGAGTTTCTTTAATTAATTTATTTATTTGCATCAATTTGTAATGATAGATGTTTATTTTATACTTTGGGATATAATCTAATGCTTCTTCACTGTTTTTGCTCAGGTTGTTCCAAATATAGATATTGGAACTGTTTAGAAGACTCCTGTGTTCTTTTGGCATGCACCTGTCAGTGCAGGGGTTTGGTCTGTGGTTTTTACTTTTTGCACTTTCTTCACTTCTGGTGCTATAAGTTCCTGCCTCTTCTTTCATATTTTCTGTCTTGATCCAAATGCTAGCTCTTTACCCCCTCTTCTATAAGAAAATAAAATCTGAAGTATAGGTATGATTATTGTTACTAGAGTACATTTTCTTTGGCGCCCTCTCTCTTTATGGGGGGAAATGAAATACAGGAGTGGATGCCCAGCACCATACACTCTCCATCCCCCACGTGTATACACATTTCTATATGTAGCATCTGTATCAATACTGACCCAATTCTGAGTTCATACTGATGTTTCTAGTTCTAATTCTTTACCTGTGTGTCATTTTAGTCATAGTCTCTTGTTTTTTGTCTGAAAACTCTCATTGTAATAGAGAGACCGGACCCCTGCTCCCATCACCTGGCAGTTTCTGAATACATGTAAGACAGTATCAGATTTCTTTTTAATTTATAGGGGCCTTTTTTATTTGTACAAATGTTTTGATTCCTAGTATGTTAATTGGTGTGTGTGTGTGTGTGTGTGTGTGTGTGTGTGTGTGTGTGTGTCCCACAAAAGCCAGAAAAAGATGACAGAGCCAGAGCTGCCATGTGCGTGTTGGGAGTTGAACCTGAGTCCTCTGGAAGAACAGCAAGTGATCTTATTCCCTGAGCCACCTCTCCAGACCCACGATCAGACTTCTTAACTTGTAGCCCCACGGGAAACAACTTTATCATCTAGAATGCTTATGCATAATTTATTCTACTTTTAGAGACTCAACTAACTTCCAAAGTTATTTAGTTGCATCTACTTATTTTAAATTCTATTTATTGCATTTACTATTTTGTTTTTATCCTGTTTTCGATTGTCAGTTCTGAAGTTGACACAGTGACAAAGGGAATGGGTGGTATATGTGAGAGACTGTAAAATTCCAAGACATCATAAAATTCAAACAATGTATGTTTGTATTTAAAAATAAGTCTTGATCAAGCCAAAAGACTGATACTATATTATAGGTCAAAGTGACATAAAAAACATTTATGAAGACTAAATCTCACCTTTCCAATATATGTAAAGGATAATGTTGGATGAAAGTTGCAGGGATTATAATAAATATTTCTTTTCCTTTAAATTTTCTGCTTTTCTGTTTTCAGTAAAGTAAGTGTAACACATGGCTGGAGAGATCATAGATCCTAGAGAAAAACTTGCTTCTTTCACTTTCCTATACCGACATAATTTCTTACTGTATTCTAAATATAAACTTGTGCTCACAGAAGATTAACTGCTACACAACAGTAGCTCATACTGTTGGCATATAATTTTTGCTGATCAAAGCCTCTATAGAGCCTGGCACACACAGATATTGAAGAGATTTATTGTTTGTTGACTTAATGAATACATGTATAAATAAATAATGTCTATGTGAACACAATTATGTGGCCTATTAATCCCTTTCTTCCATTTAGGGTGAGGAAGTTGAAGTTCTGAAAGGTTGAGTAATTATCTGAAGTTAGAACATTAATTACTTCCTAAAATGAAATGCAAATATAGAAACTAATTATAAGAAGACCATGCACTATTTATTTTGCTAATAATTATATTAACACATATGCACATAGTAGTTGCTATTTAAAGATTATTGAAGAGAAGATAAAGTAAAAAGGGTAGTGCTAAGTATTTGGAAGGGTAAAAACCTCTACCAAAGAGAAGCAAGGTGCTCCTAGTTGGTGACTATCCCAACAACAGTTAAAGAGGTGTGGGCACCTTGTGCTCCAGAGGATCACCTCCTTCACTGAGGCTTGGCTTCCTGGTAGGACCCCAGCTGTAATGTCTAGTGCTAGACTCTCACTGCTAGTGATTTAAGACGGTAGAGGTCAGTTTGAGGGAGCTGAAGCATTGGCAGAATATGGACCAGTCATAAGAGTTTAGAAATTTTCCCAAAGGAGACATCTGAATGGCCAGTAAATATCTGAAAAGTACTCAAAATCATTAACTACTAGGGAAATACAAATCAAGATCCCAACAGAAAACTACCTGACCCCAGTTAGAATGGCTACTGTCAAAAAGTCAAAACGTAGCAAATGGTGAGGATGCGGTTAAAAGATTTCTTTAGGTTGTGGGTGGAAATATAAATCAATACAAGCATTTTGTTGTATTCACACAAATTTGTGAGATTTCTCACAAAACTGAAAATAGAGCTAGCGCATAATCATTTTGGGTATTACCCAAAAGAAATGAAGTTGGAGCACACAAAGGACAAGCCTGCATGTCATGTTGATTGTGGGGCTAATGGAATCAGCGTACTTGTTAATAAATGGGTAAAGAAAATAAAGTATCAATCCACAATGGAGTGTCATATTGCCATGAGAAGAATGATACCTTGTCATTTGAAGCAGAATGGTTGGAACTGGAGGAAGTCATGTTAACTAGCATAAGACAGATGAGAGAAAAACAGTGTGTTTTCATTCTATGTGGAAACTTAACAACAACAACAAAACTAGACCTGAAATTAGAAGAGTTATTTCTAGGAACTGGCAAGGGTACTTAGAGAAGGGATTGAGGAGAGAAGGGCAGACGGATCTACATGATCAAGACAGGCTGTATGCATTTAAGAAAATATTACTGTGGGTTTCATTAAATTTTTTTGGCTTTTTTGAGACAGGGTCTCCCTGTAGCCCCCCAGCTGTCCTGGAACTCACTGTGTAGACCAGGCTGACCTTGAACTCATAGAGATCCGCTTGCCTCCTCCTCTCAAGTGCTGTTTCATTAATTTTTACAATTAATACATGTTAATGAAAAATCATCAGAATTTCTTGGCATTCCTGTACCCAATGAGAAAGGTGAATAGGAATTGTAGTGAGTGTGGTTTGACAAGATCAAGGTAGCCACTGGCTTCAACTGCTCAGGATGGAAGGTCTGAGTCATCTGATTGGGTGAGAGAAAGTGCCGAATGAGCACTGAGAGGGAAATCTAACAGGGATGGTGGAGGGAGTTGATAACTATCAAGTAGGATGTCAGGACCAGTTGCAGTGAAGACTGTCTTATTCTATCAAGTCACACATAGAGACTGGCTGACTGCCACCTTGGATCCTGGGAGGTAATTAACTGTAGGGCCTATGGATAGTAGAGTAGGACAAAGACTAGACTGCATGGGCTGATTCTGGCTTTCTGACTCATATCCTCTTTGCTTCATCTTTGATTACAGTGTGGCTGCATTGGGAAGTTTGACTTATGTTATGCTGGTACTAGACATTTTACACTTTTGCCCTCAGATTTTTCCAATGCCAAAATTGCCTCTGGGAAACTCTCTGATCAGGTGATTGTGCTCAGTCAGGAAACGCTGACATTGCAAGGCAAAACTCAACTAATGTGAGGTATAAGCTGACAGACAAACATGGTCAACCCTCTGGAAATCGACTTCAAAAGGTGTTGCATGTATACCTTGGAAGATTCCAGACAGGACTGTCAGTTCCCACAGTGGTAATGATAATAGTACTCTGATGTGTTTGCTTTTCCATTTTTCTTCACATTCACTCCTGCTCCTTGTATACAAGTTCCTCCCACCCAGCCAAGCTCTGCTTTTGTGGGAACTCAAAGTGAACAACAGTCCTTCTATTTGAATGTTTCTACTTTCCACTTTTACTCCTTATGATCATCTTTGCTGATTTCCTGATATGTGACATGAAAAAAAAGGAGGAATAGAAGGATGGGACTATCAGTAAGTAATTCAGTAGAATCTTCAGAAGGCTTTGCACTGCCAAACTTAAAGGGCTCACCAAGTAGCCCGAAGAATGGTTAAAATAGTTTGTTTTATAGTTATTTGCTTCTGAAATAGTCTGTTTTTAACCCTACATCTATACAGTGGCCTTCTTGAGGCTCTCTTTTCATTTCTCTTGTGCCAGAACTTTTCTTTCATTCTGTTTCTTAACACCTGCTAAATAGTTGTAGAGTTCATGGAGACAGTTTCCTTTAGTGACTTGAAAACCCAAAGTCCTTTTTTCCTTTTACATGGTTGAATAATATGAAATTACAGATTAGAAATAATTTCCTTAAAGTATCTGAAGGCAACACTGAGCCTGAACCTGAACTCTAAGAGCTGGGATAATAGGTGTGTGCCACCACCTCCAGTTCGGTCCTCGTCTTTATAGATGGCTTCTTCTTATATCAAAGTTCGGAATCAGTATAAGATCAGAGTCAGTTTTTTCTTTGTGGTGCTGGGGATTGACCTCAGGGCTTCATACATGCTGGGAAAATTTTTGTCTATTGAGCTATAATCATAGCTAGAAGTGGCATTTATTTATTTACTTCTTTATTATCTATTTGTATTTATTTATTATGTACTCTACTGTCACAGGCTCAAGACAATAGGGACATATGTCTACGGACTGAAACCTTTGAGACAATGAGCTAAAACCAAACTTTTCCTATTGTGTCAGGTGGTTTGTCACAGTGAGAACAAAAACTGATTACCACAATTTCTAATATTTAAAGTAATTTTGTGTTTCCTTCTACTAATGGAAGCCTTTACCTTTTGTATTTTTTATTTTTAATAGTTTAGAAAACATTTGGGAGGTTGCCCACTGAGCTTAGAATTTTCAAATATCCTTCTATAGAGGCCTAGTTAAACTTGGGGTTGCACTGACATTCTGTCCTTAGTTGCTCTGGCCCCTGGCAGACAGGAGGCATTTCTTAGCCCTTCTGTCACCTGCCAGGCTTCTGCTGCATCTGCCCCCTTTGAAGTATTGCTCTTTCAGCCCACCTCATGCAGTTACACAGTCAAGGTGGATTCCAGGATCACAGTTGCTGCATGTTTTCTTATATGCCAGCCATGAGATTTTTTTTTCTTTCTTTTTTACATGCTTTGAATCCTTAGAATCTGGTGGAGTCCTTTAATAGTCGTCAATAATTTAACTCTATTGCATAAAAGAAGAAACTCTTCAAATTACATCAGTACTGTCACAACTACGATGAGAAAGTAGCTCATTTTACGCATGTTCTGCATTATGAAGTTTAAAAGGAATCTAAAAACTTGGAATAAATTCAATAAAATAATTTATATATTGTGATTCCAATAATATATGCATGTGTATGAAGAGGGCAGGGTGAGAAAAAAAATTGTCAATAGGGGGTTTTAATGTCATAAAATTACTGAATAATTTTCTTTCGATTTTTAAAGAAAGTTACTTTACAAGAATATTGGAAATGATTACAAATTTGAAGAAGAAAATCACAGGTGAATGACAGTGATGACTGGAGAGCAGTGAAAACAAAATTAGAAACCAAGAAGTTCCTAGCTTGCAGTTTTAAAAGAGCTTGGGTGCAAAGAATGGATCTGTGCAGAACAACGATGGGCCTCATTAGAGATCCAACAGGAGGTAATAGGCTTAAACTGCAGCATGAGGGATTAGATAACAGAAAAGGGAAACTTTTCAGACAGTGAGGTTTGATGGACACTGGAAGGTGTAGCTAGGGAAGCTCGTGGAATCTCCTTCTCCAGACCTTTTCAAATAGGACAGCGTCTCATCTGTCTGTAGGATGGACTCTGTTTGACCTCCAAATCGTCTACTGAGTCCAGAGGGTGTGCCTCACCTTACAGAGGAGATTCTGAGTGATGCTGTGAAGTTTTGAGTGATGAACCATTGAAAAATTAAGTATAAAAACATTTCATATTTAATTTTATTTATGCATGTTATATGTAGTACATAAATTGCCATAGTTCTTTTGGTCCAATGTTTTTATTTTAAGGTCTGGAGATGAGAGTCTGATAAAACTTTGCACAGAGAGGGAAGGCAGAACTCTTTTATCTTACTTTGGAGCATGTTTGAATGGAGGTATAAACAATGAGAAAAGGATGTTTTGAACGCCTTTGATTTTGATTTCACTTCCCATTCTAAATGAAAAATTATTGGCCCTTTTTGTTGACTTTGGTATTTTAAAGGTAAATTTAAAATTTTAATTTAGTGCAAATGTTTCTCACTGTTTTTGCAAAGACTAGTATCCCAAACTGGAAGAGGCTCTCTGCATTTAATTTCCTCTCAGGAAGTTTACCTTCAAAAGTCCAAACGTCAGGTCAAGCTTTGGGTTGCCGGAAATGGTAATGTCCTTTACTGTCTGAGCACCCAGCCAAGCCTTAATGAGACATCTTACTTTGTGGACATTGGTAAGAAGTCAAATGCTTTAGCTGCTTCCTTTTATTTTTTATGAGCTGTGATTTCTGTACTCAGCCTTCTAAACTCAGAAATAAAATCTTGCACAAGTATGGGAATCTGTGTTCTCTGGATTTAGTTTTAACTGCAGAAATTTAGTTACAGGTGCTGTGAACCCTTCTCCCTTCCTAAAAACCAAAGTGTGTTGCAAGCCAAAAGAATGCAAGCATTAGAACTCATCTACTTTAAGCAAAACAGTTGCAAGGTATTGTAAACATAATTTTTCTCAGGTTCTGTTTTAGGTGACTTGAGGACACGTAAAGGTTAAAGCATATAGTCATACAATTGTTCATATTTGTCAAAGTGCTTACTCATTTGGTGCCTGATCTGATTTTATAAAACCCTTGTGGATGTTATGAACTTGTAAATGAGAAAGTGGAAATCTCCTAAGTGTATGTAATTTGCTTGAGGTCACAAAACTAGAAAATGCAGAGCACCCAGGAAGTACAGGTTTCTGAGGAATGCTTCTGATTTCAGAGCGTGGGTCTTCCCATTACGCTATGCTGTGATGTCTGTAAGATCTTTCATGTTTCCCATCACTGAGATCTTTGCCTAACATATCTTGAGTGAAAGTCATATTAGATACCATCACACTAGATCACTGTCACTAAACAGAAAGTTGTGCTATTAATCACTAAACAGCATTAATAACTATTAATTACTAAACAACATTAAAAAGTTGCAAAACCCATTTTAATATTGTACCAGTAACAGACAAAATATTGGATACAACTCCTGTAATTCTTGGCACACTGTGTGGGTGTCTTTGGGGTATAGTGGCTTTATTTCCTTCCCTACCAGTTCGGAAGTTTGTTTAATACTGACTCAGAGGAAGCATGCTAGCTGAGTCCTCACATGGCCTTGTTTACTGCTCCAGAGTGCACACAATAGATAAAGAACTGACTTCCACATACCCCTGCACTTCCTGGGTGCGTGGGCATGTGTACTTGTGCCTGTGAATTAAGGTTGTGTAATCTTCCTGCTTGCTGCATCAGGTTGCGTCACTCCACATCTCAGATATTCCTCTAGTGTGCTTAATGTTTCACAAATTGAAGACCATTGTATTTCCCAAGAGAAGTGCTAGTAATTAATAATTAATAAGGAAAATCCCATGAGTTTGTAAATGGTCAAAACTAATATGGAGGTAGAAAACCAGTGGGAAATAAAAGTTCTAAATGACCACAGATAAACACTATTTCACGAGCTGAATTTCTCTTTTTGATTGTAATCGTAGCTGCTATTTATATACAGCCTAGTCTGTGGCAAGAATTAGACCAACATCATCTTACTTGATTCTGTGGTAGCTGTAACAGGTAAATAAAGCTACAGCACTTTTTTTTTCCGGTGTTTTTGAGACAGGGTCTCCCTGTAGCCCCAGCTGGCCTGGAATTCGCTATGTAGACCAGGCAGGCCTGGAACTCACCGAGGTCCACCTGCCTCCCAAGTGCTGGGACTACAGGCGTGTGCCACCACACCCAGCAGCTATAGCACTTTTATAGAACAGAGATCAGAAAATTCAAATAATGTGTCCGAGTCACACTGATAGTAACTGATTGAATAATGAAAGGTACCTGGATCATCTGATTCTTAAAGATCCTTGGGCCTTTCTACCTGTCTTCTTTTGGTTCCCTTTTTTTTTTTTTTTTGATGTAACTTTGCATAAAATATAATTGTAGTTACTGACAAAAAGTAGAGTGTAGTTAATAAGAATTCTTTCTGAACTTTAGGTCTATTTAGGTTAAAGGCATTTGGACAAGGAGCGTTGTGGGCTGATTGTTTCAGGGAAGAAATGCCACATGGGTGCCAATCATTATGATCTGGAGACTGGGACTGTGTTTGAGATATCTATGAAATTCCTCGAGCACAATACTGGAATGATCAATCCATCCCAATAAATACTCAATAGCAAACATTTACAAACTAATTTTCTTCTACCTACACTTTGTATCAAAATTAGGTAATGTTTACTAAATTTAGGAATTGTTTCTCAGTCTTATTTTTTAAAACCATTATGTCTCCCCTTTTGTTTCTTTGTTCCAGCTGCTGCTGCTGAATTATGAGCCTGACTGAATCATCTGCAGAAGATAGCTTTGTTTTTGCAAAACGCCTGGAATGTGGTATATAGATTGTGGTATATAGCTTTCTGATACTGAGAAAACATGAATAAATATGCAAGAGTGACCACAAGGCTCCAGACGTGGGTTTGTTCATCCGTTTGCCTCATTACTGGGTGGTTGTAGTTTGAAGAAGTAGAGGGAGGGAGTGGAAAAAGATTTTTGAATTTTCAGACAATTCAACTGAACTTCCCATTGAGATATTCTCATGTCTTTGTATTCTAGTCAGAATTTCCTAGAGGGATCATCAAGGAAAGATTTCGTTAGTACCCATAGGTATTAGAAATCAATTTTAAAATTAATTTTTGTGGGGGGCTGGAGTGATGGCTCAGTGGTTAAGAGTGCCGGCTGCTCTTGCAGAGGACCCAGGTTCGATTCCCAGAACCCACATGATGTCTAACAACCATCTGTAACTCCAGTTCCAGGGGACCTGGCACCCTCTTCTAACCTCTGTGGCCATTGCATGACATGGGTGTGCTTAAGTACATGCGGGCAATGCACTCATACACAAATGAAAATAATAAATAAAACAAAAGCTTATTTTGGAAGGACAGCAAGATGGCACAGTGGGTAAAGCACTTGCTATGCAACCCTGATGACTTGAGTTTGATTCCAGGAACTGACTCCACATGCACAGTATTCCATGCCTCCTCCCATTCATGTACACACACACACACACACACACACACACACTCACACACATATACACACACACTAATAATATGATAATAACAAATAAATAAAAATGTAGTATTAAAGGGAAGACACGATATAAAGATAGCTAGAAGTTGGAAAATTTATATATTGACTTTTGAAATAGCAATTACGATTTTTGTGGTCCTAGAAATATATTTGTTTCGGTGGGTATACTTTCTGCTCTGTTTGCTAGCTGAACTGTATTGTCTGATATTCTACTATTTATTTTGTTTTGTTTTTATGAGACAAGGTCTCACTATACAGCCTGTCCAGACTTGCCTGGAACTTGCTACATAGTCCAGGCTGGACTTTGAACTTAGTCTCCTTTGGCCTCAGCCTCACAAGTGCTGAGATTACAGGTATGTACAACAGTACTCAACCAATTTGCACTCTAAACAGTCCGTGCAGTATCAGTGACAAAGGTACATGATGTCTTTCTCTGTTTTTTCTCAGACACATAGGACAGTGGTCAGGACATGCAATTCTGGATCAGAAGGATGGATTAAAAATTGAGTTTTGCCCCAGCTAAGTTTTGTGATATACACAAATTAATTTCTCTGTACCTCAGTTCCTTCATCTGAAAAAAAATGAGAATGATGTTGCATATAGGAATTAAAATAAGATGTCATAGTGCACACACTAGGAAATCAATGGGTGTAATCCTTTTTAGACTTAGCTTACATGCGGTGCGCAGAGTAGTTTCTTAGCTTTCACACAGTGAGGAGAATGTTATGTTTGAATCTTTTGTATTTGAAATCACTTATCTAACTTTAATTGTGAAAAAAGCAAACATTTTAAAGCATGTTATATAAGAATATTTTGTAATAATAATAATAATAATTATTATTATTATCATCTGGTCTTTTTGAGACAGGGTTTCCCTGTAGCCCCAGCTGTCCTGGAACTCACTATGTAGACCAGGCTGGCTTTGAACTCACAGAGATCAGCCTGCCTCTGCCTCTTGAGTGCTGGGAATAAACACTCCAAGCTTGTACTTATATGTTTTATAGTTACTATTGCAAACTGAACTTTGCAAAGAATTGAGGATAGGAAGTCCAGGCAATGCAATGATCTTAGAGGACCTTAAGTAAAATTTCAGTCATATTCATTGTAACTGTTTTAACTTTCTTAGCTGCATGTTCTTTCCTGAATTTGATATATGAACTTCAAGTTACTAGGGTTATGAATTTTAAGGGAGAAAAATTACTGGGAAAGTGCTCAGTTAGGTTTAATATATGGCAAGTAATAGGAATTTTAGAAATTAAGAGCAAACAAAATTAAGCAGCATGCTTAATTTTAACACTTAAGTACAGGAGAATAAAAGAGGTCTAGACTTACTTGGTTGAACTGTAGTCGGTTTGGGACCTTGGTTTGTACTTGATTTTAGAAAGGATGCCCTTGACAGTGTTTTGTTTACGTACAGTTCAGTCTTTCACATACAAATGTGATTCTAGTTAGATCAACAGAGAACGAGCTACAATACGGCTGGCATGGTAAGATATGCTTACTAGTGCAATAGTGGCATGAATGTTGTGGGAATAACTGACCACTTTCTGATTGGATTTAAGACCCACTTCACAAAATGGAGCCCATACCTGGCACTGTTATCAGGGCCAAGAACTTGTGACTAGATAGATCACAGGTCATAGGGGAGAACCTAATAATTTTTCTGCTAAATAGACATAGTATTAAACTGATTTCTAATGATTTATCTTTAACCCTTAGATTAGTGCATCTCTCAGCTCTTACCAGAGAAGCTTCTTGCAACAGATGATGATTAACACAGAGGCACACACAATCAATGTGCAGAGAATAAGATACTGTAGAGTGCTCAGCTCTAAGTATGACACATATATCACACCCTCCTTCCAAGACTCAGGGATCATTAAGGAAAAAAGGGAAAGATTTAAGAGCCAAAGGTGGTAGATGAATACAAGGAAACCATGTTGTCTGGACAAAACAGGGAAGTTGCACATATGAACTGACAACACTTATGACAGCATGTCCAAGACCTGTGCAAGCACAAGCCAAACAAATTACCAGCATGGATAGGGGAGATGGACAAGAAAATCCAGCCCTAATTGAAGACTTATTGGCAACTGATTGACACTGGAAGAGGGAGAGTCAGTTTTAAGGTTGAGACACTTTAAAGGGCTCAAGTTTCCCAGACTCCAGGGGATGGACCCACACCCAAGAGCATCTGGGGACATATAGATCTTCAGAAAAAGAAACTAATAACAGAGAACATGAGGTCGGGAGGTAGGTAAGAAACTGGGAGGGGGTCTGAATATGATCAAAATATATTGCATGAGATTCTCAAAGAATCAATAAAAATACTTAAAAAAGAAGAAAAAACAGTGGACATGAAGCCGGGGGTGGTGGTAGGATGGGGTGGAAATGGGAGAGGGAGTCTGCATGAGATCAAAATACACTGTATGAAATTCCCAAAGAGTATTGGTAAAATGTTTTTTTTACAGCTTTAACATATTCAATAACAATTTCCAGAGCAAAGATACATCTCTTCCAAAAGTGGCTATAAATTTTTAGGTTCACAGTTGAATTAATACAGCTATACAATATTGAACTCAGTATAAACCCTGTAAGACATAAAATTGAATGAGTTTTTAACCTTTAAAAAAGATCTACATTTCAAAAATACTGTTTCCTACAGAAAGACTCATTTTTCATTATTTTTTTTAGAAAGACTCATTTTTAATGCTACTAACACTTAGACATTTGCACATGAGTCTCTAATCTCTATGTATCTGACTATTACTAGTCATAGTTGGTTAAATTGGATCCTTGGCACCTGAGTATGGATATAAAGTCATCAGGTAGATTTCAGTGGTAATGTTTATCACCTCTACTAGTTAACATGAAGTAAATTTTTATGCTTCCTCCTCGAATATGAGTCTTTTTTAAATTTGAGGTTTTTGTATGCATATCATACAGGACATCCTAAACAATCTTATTCATCTATATACCCATTCCCAAATGGCACTGTCCCATAGCACCCCCCCACTGGAGCCCATATACTCTATCATCCCTGTTACTGTCCACTGTGTTGTCATTGCCTCCAGCTGTCCCCCAGTGCTTGTCCATCTGCTGAAACTACTCAGCCTATCTAGAGAGCTTTGTTTTAGGAAGGTCAGCTGTTCCTCATCTAGCAGCAATCAGTTGTCAATATTCCTTTAGATAAGATTGGGGTCTGCTGTTCATTTTCTCAGTTCTATGCTGGGTTACTATCTGGGAGTCTCTTGGGCCACCCTGGCCAACAACTCAAAAGAAGGTATCTCCTGTCTGGCATTGTTTCTTGTTATGTAGCTTTTAGCTATACATATGGACTCTTAAAAATTTATATTGACCCCATTAATTTTGGTTATACTTTCCTTTTGGGTGTTTAAGACTCTACAGTTGGCCCAGATAAACCAATTTATTTTTACTCTTAAGACCATTTGAGGATCTGTTCCTAAGGGGTCACATTGGCTTGGGAGGAGCCCTTGGCTCCTTTCTTTTACCAGTTCCGCCTATGTGAAGATAAGTCAAAGGTCCTGCTCGATCATGGCTGGCTTTGCTTGGAAGCATGAAGGAAATGTTTCCCAAGTGTTGACCCTCCTCTTTGTAGACTGGACACTGGTTCAAGTCCATCTGGTGGGGTCTCCTCGGCCTCCTTGATCAAGAGGATAGGTGACCCACCACAGTTACAGGACAATTTGAGAGATGCTTTCCATCCTCTAGAACTTAGTCAACCTAGGACAGCAAGGAGCAAAAACTGTCCTTTATGTCCCTCTGACTAAATTAGTATAGGCCTCAAAGGATGACTGTTAAGCATCCAAGAAGGTTAGTTCCACCAGTCTGGTACTTTTAATTACCATGCACCATGTAGATAAAGCTTGGGCAAAGGCCAAACATTCTCAGATAAACCTTACCTAGACAGATATTATATTCCTTGACCTAGCTGTACGTATAATTTGTCAGTAGGTTGTTGGACTAATATGTTCTCTCTGGTTTTTAAAAACTAGCTAGGCATTATTTATCTCTCACATTGTCTAACCCTTCCACCATGGTTTCCCCATTTAAGTATTTTTTTAAAAGTGTGAGCTGGTATGTAAATTCCGTTTACCTATGGTGGCTTGCTCCTAAACAACATGCTTGAAACAATTATCTCCTTTTAATTCTCTCAGTTTGAGATGAGCATCTCTAGAGATCTCATTACTAGAAGCTAAAGAAGCCATGTTAGGTTGAGAGGTCATTTGTAGCTGTTTTACTTATCCTGATTTTCATGAGCCACTCCTCTCTGACCTGAGAAATCTGCACACGTGAACCTTAACACAGTGTCCTGGCTGTGGCTCTGCGTCCACAGTGTCCTGGCTGTGGCTCTGCGTCCACAGTGTCCTTGCTACGGCTCTGCATCCACAGTCTCCTGGCTACGGCTCTGCGTCCACAGTGTCCTGGCTGTGGCTCTGCGTCCACAGTGTCCTGGCTATGGCTCTGCGTCCACCGAGCCTGGTGTTACTCACTTTGAGTTGTACTCTTCCTACTACTCATTCAGAATTCAGTTCTGCCTATCAAGTGAACTTATTCACACTGTGCCTCTCATCATGCCCCATGTCATCAGACTTGTTGATGTAAAAGATGAAGCCAAGCACAGCAGGTGTGGGGAAGCCAACAGGGCCTGAGAGACTGGAGAGCAGAAAGCTAGTGAGGGTAACGTTGAGGACTGATTTAAAAAAAAAAAAGAAGAAAGAAAATTGAGCACTGATGATTACCAGAGCAGGATGCTGCAGTGTGGGCAGCCGGAAGTTGGTAAAGTAGGGGAAGTAGGGGAAAGAACTTCCAAAGACTGCCTCCCTTTTTCCCTCCCTCCTTCTCAGTGTTTTGAAAAGATTTCAAGGCATCTTATTATTTTATTGTAAATTAGTCTGTGTAACAGCTTTTAAAAGTCACTAAAGGTCACTGTGAAGAATAAGAGAACTGGATGAGTTTGCACTCAAGCTTCTTGTCTCATTAGTGTATTTTTATTTATTTTATTTCACTTTAAAAAACTGATGCAGAGTATCATGATGAAGTCCAGGCTAGCCTTCAACAAGCTATATAGCCCAGGCTAACATGTAACTCATGATTTTCTTCCTCAGACTGAGTGCTTGGATTATAGACATGCACCACCATGCCCAGCTAGGAATAATATATTGTTTGGAACTCACTATGCAGACCAGGATGGCCTAGATCTCACAGAGTCCACCTGCCTCTGCCTTCTGAGTATAGGGACTAAAGGTGTGCACCACCATGCCTGGTTTAAGAACATATTTTTTATGGTTGCTTTTCCCCCACATTACCATCAAGCAAGGTCTTCAGAATGCATAGAGTCTCCTCTTCACTTTTCGTTTGATAAATAAATGGGTGGCTTGTCCTGTATGTGCCACATTCTACATCTGATTTTGCCTGCTTCCTAATCTCATTTGATTTTTCTCTATCTCACATTTCTTGTATAGTAGTACTTAAATGAGAGGTGTGATTCAAATCAGGCTCATTTTTGTTTTATTTATTTTTGGCAAGCTAGTGTATGTGTGATATTCTGTTCTTCCTGTTGTAACACAACAAATTGGTATTATTTCTGGTTGCCCCAATTTTAGTGATGCTAAGATGATGCATCTAATGACTCTCCCAGCAAGTTTCTCACTAATATTTTACATAACAGTTGAAACATTCATTAGTGATCATTGTCTAGATCTGCCATTTTGTTAGAATTTATTAAATACTATTTTAAAATTTTTATCTATTCTGTACAAACTGGTAATTTTCTATAAAAATTAAAAAGAAAAAAATCTTCTTTAGCAACCTAATTACCCTAAAACAGCTCATACTGGAAAGGCATATGCATATTATATTCGATTCTGTTTCTATTTGTCAGTTTCCACAGTAATGAGTGGATGCTCCTTCACTCTCCATTTCATGAAAGCTGATTAGCAACATTAATATCTAACAATAGGAGCTGGAGAGATAGCTCAGTGGTTAAGAGTTACCATATGACTTATTTAAACTACTATTTGGCATATACCCAAAGGACTCATCCTATTGTGGAGACACTTGTACAACCATATTTATTGGTTCTCTTTTCACAATAGCTAGAGATGGAAGCAACCTAAGTGCCCCTCAGCTGATGAGTGGTTAACAAAACTGTGGTACATTTACACAATGGAGTTCTACTCAGCAGTAAAGAAAGATGAAATCATGAAATTTGCAGGTAAATGGATGGATCTAGAAACTGTTTGTGCTGGATAGCTTTAGTGTCAACTTGACACACCTGGGTTGAGGGAGCCTCAATTGGGAAATTGCCTCTATTGGACTGGCCTGTGGCCATGTCTGAAGGGCATCTTCTTGATGAGTGATGTGGGAGGGCCCAGCCCACTGTGAGTGGTGCCACCCCTGGGCAGGTGGGCCTGTGTTGCATAAGAAAGCAGGCTGAGCAGGGGCCAAGAGAGCAAGCCAGTAAGCAGCGTTCCTCCATGGCCTGTGCTCCAGCCTCCAAGTTCCTGCCCTGAGTTCCTACCTTGGGCTCCCTGATGAACTGCATGCAACCTGGGAGATGTAAGACAAATAAACCCTTTCCTCCCCAAGTTGGTACTGGTCAGAGTGTTTTGTCACAGCAATGAAGAACAGACTAGGACACTGTTATACTAAGTGAAGTAACACAGACTCAGAAAAACAAAAGATGTATGTTCTCCCTCATTTGTGGATCCTAGCACCAAATCCTTATAAGTGAGTACATATCCTGATGTAACTGCAGGACCAGGAAAATGGAAGGGAAGCAGGGAGGTAAAGGGAAAGAAGGAACCCGAGAGAGAAGAAGAGTAGGAGATACAGGTGTTACTGAGGGAGAAATGTGTAAAAAGGGGCTGGTTGAATGGGAGGAGGAGAGGGAGGGCTATGCAAGGAGCTATGGGAATAAAGGGAAAGAAGGAGCTCAAGAGAGGTGGGACCATAGCAGACGTAAATTATCAAGGGAGAAATGGGGGAAAATGGGAGGGTGGGGAGGAAGGATAAGACAGGGAGAGAAAGAGGAAAGATAAACAGTGCCTAGCTAGTATATATAACGAGAGGGAATTGTATTAGTCCAAAACCCTACTGTATATATCCAGAGGGAATGATATTAGTCCAAAAACCCACTGAAAAATTATACATACAATATTTCTACATGAGTCTGTGAGTATAGATGAAGGTTACAATACAAGAAACAGTGCCAGACAGGAGAAACGGTCCTTTCAGTTGTGGGCCAGGGTAGTTGAAGAGACTCCCAAAGGCTATTGCCACAGTCCTTGATTGTCTCCCAGAACTAGCTGGTAAGACCCTATTGCTGAAGACAGAACATACTTTGGACACAGAATTTGGAGCAATGGAGCTGGAACTGACCTGGAAGTCACCTCCCCTGAAGGCTAGCTCTCATAGCTTTGGAGAGTACTATGCAAGCTGCTAAGGGAGAACATCAAGCCCAGCTTCAAAGCCTAAAAACCACATCAACAACCAGCACAGAAAATGACATTGGTACAGTAGTGGCACTTTTATCTTGGGGGGTAGTCAACAACTACCTAATTGAACTTAAAGCCCACTCAATGGGAGGAAACATGTGTGGTGCTATAAACCTAGCCAAATACGCAGAACTGGAAAGGTCATAGATCTTAGAGAAAACTTCAAGACTGTCACATCCCTAGACTGATGTAATATGGATCCTTAAATCTATAGACAATTATCCCAGTCACCACATATTAAAGAAGCTTCTTTTTCAAGAGACAGAGATAGTTACAGAGTTCTACAACCAGTCACACACAGAGATTGTCTGTGAATTGCCCAAGCCTAAGTGGCACATCTAGGATGCAACTTACACACCTAAGGCTCATGGAACATAGAAAAAGGGATGAAGAGAACACTAATGCATTTTCCAGTTTTCATCAATGAAGCTCCCTCATGCAACAGAGGGCCAGGAAGGCAAAATGTCACAAATGGCCAAAACTCAGAGAATAAAAGTCTACAGAGTGTGGGTCCTTGGACAGGACTCCTATATTAAAATCTACCCACCCAGGGCTCAGGGATCATTGTAAGAGCCAGGGAAGAGGTGCATAACCATACAGAAATAGTCCTTCAGGCTCATAGGACTCTTCTCATACATACTTATACTAATGGTGTCAGCATGCACAAGACCCATGCAGACTTAAGCAAACAAAAACCCAGCACAGAGCTGTGGAAATGGGCAGCAGGCCCCAATCTTAGTCGAAGAATTATTGGCAGCTGATTACTGCTGGGTGAGGAGGAGCTGGTCTTTTTATTTTTATTTCATTTATTATTTTTATTTTATGTGTATGTGTGTATTGCCTGCATGTAGGTAAGTGCACCTGTGTTGTACAATGCCCATGGGAGACAGAAGAGGCTGTCGGATCCCCTGGAACTGAAGTTACAGAAAGTTGTTAGCTGCCATGTGGGTGCT
>NW_008334003.1:857023-860511 GCF_000622305.1 Nannospalax galili
TCTGTATGAAATACACATTTTTTTTTTTTAAAAAGCATTGAGCCAGGCATGGTGGTACACATCTTTAATCCCAGCACTTGGGAGGCAGAGGCAGGTGGATCTCTGTGAGTTCAAGACCAGCATGATCTACATAGTGAGTTCCAGGCCAGCTGGGGCTACAGGGAGACCCTGTCTCAAAAGGCCGAAAAAAGAGCATTGGCTGTTCTTATGGAAGACCTGGTTTCAGTTCCCATTCCCCACATGGTGGCTACCAACTCCTGTTTCAGGGGATCTGACACCCTCTTCTGGCCTCCATGGACATTGCATGCACATAGTACACTTACATACATTCAGGAAAAACACATATACACATAAAAATAAATAAATTTAAAAAGAATCCAACTATAGAAGACAAATTTTGGCGGGTCTGTGCTACAGATCCATACTGTAAATACTGTGCAGTCTCTAGACTTCAAAGAATATTTAATAATCAAAATATTCATGAGGAAGTATCAAATGGTAGAATAAATAAAAATGTGCATATAATGTGATCTGAATATCAACTAAAATACAGCATTGTAAGATATTCTCTCTCAGCAGTAGATATTAATGTAATTATAGCTTAATGAGACTGAGGGTCTTTCATTTGTTAACCTTTATTTTTCTATAGATGTTTCTATTACAGATAGTATTTTTGTAATGGAAAGGCAATGCTTATTTGTTTCAAAGAGAGGTCTCTGGGCAAGTGACCCTTGGAGAATTAATGGGTGTTGACCTTGATGCTGCTTTGATCTCTGTTGTAACTTTGGATCTTCTCCTGGAAATCTTAAATGGAGGCTTATGTAGCTGAGCAAACACCTGGAGGAACTGAAACGTGCCCAGTTTGGTAGACTTTGACATCCTTTTCATTAAATAGAATGCTCTCTGTTGACTCACAACTGGCTGAAAAGCGTCTGTTAAATTGAGTACTCCACAATTCAATTTGGCCAGGTGAGAAGACAGCTGAACCTTGATTGTCTTTGGTGTGTGTGTGTGTGTGTGTGTGTGTGTGTGTGTGTATTTTATTAACCAGTCCATATCATATGAGTAGATGGACCACAATCTTAAGACTGGATCCCCTTGCCAGAGTCAACTTGAGACGTTAAATTTGCTTATTTCATTGTTTCAGAAGCAATAAAAGGAAAGATAGTCACTGGCTTTGATTTTGATTAATTCTTGGTGATCTTTTATAAACTTGAGAACTTTGTTGAGACCTAGTTTCTCCCTCTCTAAAAAAATGACATGATTTGACATGCAGTGTTTCCCACACACTGTAGTTTAACTTCCGGGCACAAACCCTAGCAATTAATAGTTCTCAACAAGTGTTCATTTTCTCTTTTCTCTTTCCAAAGATAAAGAGAAGCTACTTACACTATAGTCTAATGTTAGAGAATTGATTGTGGTAATTTGGCTATCTAGATTCAAATCCAGGTCCACTCTTGTCTGGGACAAACGACATAAATAAACCCTTTCTGACCCACTTTCCTTATGTTAAAATGGGTGTGCTATTCATATCTAATTAGTTGTTGTCAAGCATATTAAATGTGTTATTAAATACAGAATGCTTAGAGCCTTTTCTGTCATAAAATAGGACTGTATGAATGTAAACTGTTATATTTATTATCTGCCTAGAAGAATGGAATTTCCAAGCTCAAGGTTCAAGGCACTTTCTCCTTGGATGATGCATGAGAGTCACTAACCACTTCGTGGTTTTTTTTCTTCTCTTTTCTCAAGTCCTAGATTGGCATTTCATCTGTTCCGTTCATTTCTTTCAGCTACATAAAGCAGATTGAACGTAATTAGGCCAAGATTTCTTCATGTTACTGTGACTAGGATTATGTGCTTTGTCCCTTTTCCTTACTATTGCTCTGGTACGTGCGTGCGTGCGTGCGTGCGTGTGTGTGTGTGTGTGCGCGCGCGCGCGTGCGTGTGCGTGAGTGCCTGAGTGTGTGTGTGTGTGTGTGTGTGTGTGTTCCTGAGATATAGCCAGCCTGATGGATTTCGTAAAGCTGCAGTTTCCGAGACCTCTATTTCTTACCTGGTTTTGCTTCTATTGTTTGACATTTTACTAGTATGCTGCTGATAGGAGAGCATTGCTTGGTGAAGAGTAAGAATACAATAGCCCAAACTTTAGAAATTCTGTTGATAGCAGAAGGATTTCTGCATGGATTTGGGTAGAATAATTCCTATGGCCAAAGATTTAAAGATTACGATGCTGCATTAGTGTAAATCTTTTAACTTAAAAATAAGGAAAGAAAGACATATGCAAAGTGGACGGAATGTACCCCTGGGGGAGTAGCCTAAGGGAACGTTTTCAAAATGTTCTACTCAGACCAAGATCTCCCTATTTACTCACAGGTACCAGGTGTTTTTCAAGTTTCATCAAAATGATCATGACATGTATACTTTAAGAGTCAGGACACACCTATGGCAATGTTGGATTGTTAACATTCATGTTAGATCAGATTATGGAAATGGAGCTTGGAGAATGAACGCAAAGAAACAAAGCCTTCTTATTAGACAGGTAGCAGCTCCTAGTACATAAGGCAGTCTGATTCTGAGGGATGACCCCAGTTGACCCGGCAGAAGTATCTAGGAAGGGAAAGGGTACTTGGGTAAAACATTTTACTGTAACTATGATTAAGAGCACCAATATTCCCAACAATTTTAATTTTATGTTCATGATGGCACAATACACAGCACCCCTTGTTCATATGCAGCAGTAAGAAGTGCAATTTCCTGATGGCACTGCTCCTATTAGATGAAAATTCTACCTGGGGTAGATCATCTGTGAGTTTCAAACAAGGAAGTGAGAAAAATACAGGGCTATTTATGGATTTATAAGACACAAAATTAAAGAAATGGTCTGTTAGTCCACTTTACCAAAAGTGAGTTACTTGCTTTTCATTTACTAAATCTTTGGAAATGCCCTAAGATAATATATTAGTGTTCTTAGAGAAACAGACGCAATAAGATACACACAGAGGCATGTATGTATATATAAACTGGCTCATGTTGATTGCAAGGCACAAGCCAGCAGGTTAGAAATTCAGATGAGCTGAGTTACAAGCTTGAGTCTGAATTTTCCAGGGCAGTAGGATATAGACTAAGGCAAGATTTTGTGTTGCAGTTTAGAGGCAAATTCCTCTCATGCAGGAAACCTCAGTCTTAGTAATAATGGCTTTCAGCTGATTGGATGAGGCCTGCTCACATCATGGAGGGTAATCTGCTTTACTCAAAGTCTATTGTTTAAGTTGATTAAATCTATTGACTAACTGCATCTAAAACAGATTCACAGCAACATTTTGACAAGTGTCTGATCAAAGCTGGCAACAGTGTGGCCAAGTAGACACATAAAATTATCATTGTAGATAATGTTTGTGATCCTATCCTTGCCTTAGAGGTGATTTTGTTAGTCCAGGAAATTCAGGTGGCCATTTTTTGCTTTAGGAATACAATCAGTAAAAAAA
>NW_008334003.1:860624-876006 GCF_000622305.1 Nannospalax galili
CTTGGAAAAAGATACCTAAAGTAGCTAGGGCATTTTATAGCCCCTTGGAAATCCAAGTGATAAGCATCTTTCTTTGTACACTCCTTTTTCTCTTATCATCACATAATGCTTCTATTAACAACTTTGTGTTAAGAGCGAATGCCTTTTAGCTTCAGTATTAACACTACAGAAACCTACTAATTAATGTCTTATTTATTAACTAGAATTTACCACTTAAAAAAGTGAATGCCTCCATTTCTAAAGAGCAACCTTTTCGCCTTAGAGGACATTTACAAAACTCCAACAACTGTATTTAAAGACACAAAAAAAGGTTATTGGAAAGGTTCTGGAAGCTGGTTAACTGTTTGTATGATGTCAGAAAGGAGAGGATTTTTTTTCTACTTTCTAGTTTTAAAAGTTCCTGTACTTTTGATGGGACAGTGATAAACATACCAACCAACAGAAACATATATTCTATCCCAAGTCATCTAAAATTGACTACATAGATGAAGAAAGGGATCTGAGCAGCATGTATTCATTGCTCTCTGTTTCTTGACTGTGGATGCAGTGTGAACAGCTGCTTCAAGGATCTGAGTCAGAAAATGGTGCTACCCATAGTGGACAGTTCTCTTCACTTCAAGTAATCAGATAATTCCCTGTGGGAAAGCCCAGGGGATCATCTCACAGGTGATTACAGATTCTATTAAGTTGACAACCCTAACCATCATACAAACTGTGATTGAATCTCTGGGAGTAAAAAGATGCCTCCAGGCTCATGGAACATAGCAGAACGAGGGATAGAGAGAAAACTAGTGCCCCTCAACTCTCACCAGTGACGCGTCCTTATACAACAGAATACGATACACACAGAAGGCCACAACTGGCCGTTTTAAAGAATAAGAAACTGCAGAGTGTGTATCCTTGTTTGGGACTCCAATATTGAACCTCACCCACCCCATAGCTCAGGGACCATTGTGGGAGAGGGGGGTGGAAAGATTCTAAGAGTCAGGGCTGGTTCATGAACACAGGGAAGCAGAGGCTTTCAGGCCACTGGAAGCTTGCACGTGTGAACTTGTGGCAATGGTGGCATCAATCACAGGACCCATGCCAACTCAATTAAACAAGGACCCAAAAGAGAGGAGAGAAATCAGTGGTGGGCCAGCCCTGGACTGAGAACTATTAGAGATTGATTGCTACTAAGTGAGGCAGTGTATGACTTACAATCTATAGATAGGATGACTAGACGCCAGTGAATGACTTTGCACTGAAGGTACAAATGTTTGACTGGATAGGACTTAACATGTATGCTGGAATACATGAGGTCTAGTAGGGGCATGGGGGGCATGGATGGGGGAAGGGATCTAAATTTGATTAAGAAATTACAAAAGTTCAATAAAATTAAAAAAAAATTGCCTCCAGAGCATGCTTTTTAAAACAATTTAAACAGGAAACAAAACTACTTCCCCTAGTCCAACATTAGCTACGCTGTGTGACGCTCATAACCTTTGACTGTTGCGATGTTAAGGCTTCCTGTCTTCCCTGTTTATTACTTTGTCACTGCTCACAAAGCCTAGAAACAACTTAACATTTCTATCTTTTTTTCATTTGCAATAATATTTCACAAAGTATCAAATGGTGTGAACATTTTAACAACTAACATTATTGTTTTTTTAAGAGACGGGTTTATGGAATACTCCACAAAGGGTAGCAGGCTGGGTAGTAATGACCCTCTGAAGCCGAAATAAACTTTCAGTGTATTGGCTTCATCATGTCCATTAGTTGATCAAATCAGTTAACATATGAATTGGTACCACACAGATTCTTTTCTGGAGATTCTAGAATTAAGACAAAAGTTTGGTGATTTGGGTCCAGGTGAGGATTCATTTAATCTCATTTTTTATTTCTAAAGAACTAATCAGTAGACCTGAATGAAACCCAGGCCTCTTTCCTGTGTTGAGGTCTCATGGCACCCACACCTGTCGACGGGCAAGCTGCTACAGTCAAATCCTAGCTCAGGTTTAGGCTTAACTAACTTCCGTCCTATTATAAGAAAAGCAGGCTAAGACCATGTACTTTTCTTCCCTTATAACCAAGCTGCTCTTTACAATCTACTCTTACTAAAGCTGCTGATTATCTTTGGCAAAGAAATTATAAGGTCAATGCTGAGTGAGAGAGAGAGATGAACAGAGAGTGTCTGGGAACATTTTTATATGGTCAACTTTCTTAAAATTAAAAAGAAAACTCAGTTATTCTCAAACAGGCATAAAAAATTAATAATGTTTTGTTTTAACCCATTTCTACAGCTCTGCCTGACTTCTCTCCAATCTAGAACAAGCCTGCTGAAACAAAAGAAAACTCTTTTCCACATTAACACTGTTCAACTTACAAGTTATTTCCTAAATGTTTTTTCAATGGCATCAGTATCAACAGAGTAGCATGCTCTGAATATGTTGATAGTTCATTTCTTAAAACCCATTGAACCCCTATCAATGGCTCATCCTCATTTTAATAAATAGGATTATGAATAGGATTTTTAAAGATTCTAACAAGTTTTTTCAATGTATATTTTTATTGAATTTTTGTGTATTTCATCCAATATATCTTAATCATATGTAGACCCCCCTCCCCTATCTGCCCCTCCTTAGCAGCTTGCTTAGTATTCTCCAAAACTCTGAGATCTAGTCTTCAGGGAGGATGCTTCCAGGTCATTCCCAGCTCCATTGCTCCAAATCCTCTGTACGAAGTGTGTCTTTTCTTCAGCAGTAGGGTCTTACCTTCAAGTTCTGTGAGGTAATCAAGGGCGTCTATTTGACTACCCTGACCTAAAACTCAAAGGGACGTTTCTCCTGTCTGGCACTGTGTTTCTTGTTATATAGCCTTCAGGTATCCACATGCACTCATGTTCAGATGTTTGCGTGTTTTTCAGTAGGACTTTGAGCTAATACATAACTGAATCACATGGTAGATTCACTTTTAGGTTTTTAAAATGTATTTTTATTGAATTTTTGTGGATTTCGTACAATATATCTTTATCATGTTTAGCATCTCCCTCCCTATCTGTACTTCCACAGGACTGAACGCATTTGTTATATATATTAAGGCACATCAAGTCAAGTTTGTGTACTCAGATGTCTCAGTGTGGGTACAGGTATTTCTGCAGTAGTATTAGTCTTTGGGGTGTATGCCAAGGAATGGCATAACAAGATCCTATGGTAGATTCATTTTTAGTTTTTTGAGAGTTCTCCATACTGCTTTCCATAGTTGGTTGCATTAGTTTGCAATCCCCCCAGCAGTGAATGAGAATTCCCATTTCCCTACATCCTTGCCAGTATTTGATATCATTTGTTCTTTTGATCTTAGCCAGTGTGACTGGGGTAAGATGAAATCTTAAAAGTGGTTTTGATTTCCATTTCCCTAATTACTAATGATGGTGAGCACTTTTGGATTAGCTCTCTCTTTCTTTTGGTTAACTGGGCTAAGGGTCTGTCTATCTTATTTATCTTTTCATAGACCAGTTCTTAGATTCATTGATTCTTTGTATTGTTTTCTTTGTTTCTATTTCATTAATTTCTGCTCTGATTTTTATCACTTCTCATCTACTAGGTTTGGGTTTCGTTTGTTTTTCTTTTCCAGAGTCTTGAGTTCCAATGTTCAGTGATTTATTTGTGCTCTTCTGATTTTTTAATGTAGGCACTTAGAGCTATAAACTTCCCTCTTAGGACTGCTTTTAAAATGTTTGAGGTGTTATATTATCCTTTTCATTTGGTTCCAGGAATACTTTTCTTTCTTTCTTTTTTTAAAAAATGTTTTATTTATTATTTTTATGTGTGCAAGTGTATTGTCTGCATGTATGTAAGTGTCATATAATGCCCTCGGAGATCAGAAGAGTATGTCACATTCCCCTGGAACTGGAGTTACAGACAGTTGTTAGCCACCATATGGATGCTGGAAACCAAACCTAGGTCCTCTGCAAGAGCAGTCAGTGTTCTTAACCACTGAGCCATCTCTTTAACCCCTATTTCTTTCTTAATTTCTTCTTTGACCCATTCATCATTCAGGAGTATGCTTTTAGTGTCCATGAGTTTGTGTAGTTACTAGAGCTACTTTGGGTGTTGATTTTAAGCTTTATTGCATTGTGGTCTGATAGAATGCATGGAATTATCAATTATTTTGTATTTGTTGTGTTTTTTTTTGTGCCCCCATATTTGGTTAGTTCAAGGGAAAGTTCCATGGGGTGATGAATAGAAAGTGTATTCTTTGGTTCTTGGGTGGAATATTCAGTAGATGTCTGTTAGGTCCATTTGATGTATGGTATCATTTAATGTAGATGTCTATTCTTTGTCCTGTTGACCTGTCTATTGGAGGTAGTGGGGTATTGAAGTCCCTTACTATTACTGAGTTGGGGTTAATCTGTGTCTTCAAGTCCTGGAGTGTTGTTTTTATGAAATTGGATGCACCATAGTTTGGTGCATATATGTTCATGATATTACTTCTTGGTCAGTTGTTCCTTTGATCTGAATGAAGTGACCCTCTTCATCTCTTCTGATTAGTTTTAGTTTGAAGTCTATCTTGCCAGATAGAGTTGCAACCCCTGCTTGTTTCTTATTGCCATTTGCTTGGAATATTTTTTTCATCCTTTCATCTTAAGGTAATAACTATCCTTGACAGTGAGATGAGTTTCTTGAAGACCACAAAAAGATTGATTTTGTTTTTTAATCAATTCAACTAGCCTGTGTCTTTTTAGACTGGGGCGTTCAGGCCATGCATATTTAGAGTTATTATTGAAGGATGTGTATTGGTTGTCGTCATTTAACTTATGTTTTCATTCTTGGTCTCTGCTTGGGCTACTACAAAGTAGGCTCAAATTCACACACAGATCTTAGACTTTAAAAAAAAAAGCATGTCCCAGAGATGAACGTACTCTCACCTAAGCTCCTTGAAATGTCCTTTTGTCAAAGTTCATATCATTCCTTTTTCAATCAAAAACTGTTTTGTAAGTATCTGCTGTAAGCTAACAACAAGCTAGGGAGTGATAAAATTAGTAAGGAGATATGAAGCCATCAGTAATATATGTCTAGGACTGCTATGTGCAAAGGGCCTTGGGGATCCGTCAAGGACGGCGCTCCTTGGTGTGGGTGCAGCTGGGTCTCCACACGGCCCTTCTACTGCTGCTCTCACCTCCACTATCATCAGCCTTGCAAGCTCCTCGCTGTGTCTTCATTCACCCTCTTCCTCTCATCCTGTGTCTGTGCCTATTAACCATTAATATATGTTACCAGTGCTTAAGATTAAGAGCAGTTCATCTCTCCAGGAAAAGAGAAGTGGAAAGGACAGATCTTGTGTTTCCCACCCATTCTGACCATTACTTATGCTGACTGAAGTGTTTAATCACGCGTACACATTTTCTACATTTGTCCTTGAAACTGTCTTTTCCTTTTCATATTTGCCTGCTTATTTATACACTAATCTGTTTTTGTTTTTATCTCCCAGGGATTTTCTTGCTTCTCAAAGCAGCAGAAGTATTGCTAGTATGTGATATATGAGTTGATTGATCCTTCTACAAATCCAATATATTTTTAAAATTTTTATTTATTATTTTTTTATTTATACATTTATGTATAAATGTATTACCTGCATGTATGTAAATGCGCCTGTGTTGTACAATGACTGTGGAGGTCAGAAGAGGGCATTGAATCCCTTGGAACTGGAGTTATGAATGGTCATTAGCTGCCATGTGGGTGCTGGGAATCAAGCCCAGGTCTTCTGCAAGAGCAGTCAGTGTTTTTAACTGCTGAACCATCCCTCCAACCCCACAAATCCATTATTTTTGTGTTGAGGAACTTAAAAAAAAAATTTAATGTTTATGAAACTTTTCTCAATTTATTTGAGTGCAAGGCATTACTAAGGTCTATTTGTCATTATACACAGGACTGAACTCGATAGGTTTATTTTTAGTTATAAGATGTTGCTGTACCCAAAACAACAATAAAATAGCTACATTCATAGGACAAATATTGATTTACCAGAGGTTTGGCCTTCCGTCCTTTTTCATTTTTTTCCTTCTCCCCCATAATTTTATATACATTCTTTATTTCTGGAACTAAAATATTGAAAATATCTTTGTTCCTAGAACTTTGTAGGTACAGGGTACACACAATAAAATGTGAAGTCTGTCATGGAAGATGGGAAGGCATAGTGTTAAGAAAAAAGTAATATATTAAGAAAATGTTAGGAAACGTTAAGAAAATATATGTTAAAAAAAGAGGATGTTCCATAGAATTGTGTTCAGTATGTACTTGATTTAACTCTTTGAGGTCTGTGCGACATCTCTTATTCTGGGGGAATTTTGTTACTGCTTCAAGTTTCCAGTATTGGGCCTTGAGCTGCTGCGTCAGACATGCTGCATTTTCGTGAAGTTTAAGCTACACGTAGTGTCTTACTGAGGCTAAGACAATAAACCTGAGAAACCTGAGAACTCTCCCCCAACACGCCCTCCCCCTCAGAGGAAACAACCTCTTATCTCTCTGACGCCAGACAACTGTTTTCAGATGCGTTCAGGGAATCTGGTGGTCTTTGTTGCCTGTTATCTCTGAGCAAGGCTGGGTGAATTGAGAGTCTGCTAAGAGCTGCCAGCCTGTGTGGTAGCGTTGACTCGGAGATGACTATAATGTGAGCAGAGGATCCGTCAAAGGAGACAGCCCCTCTAAATGACGAGAGAATGCTGAAGTGCCGGCGGCTATGATCTTGGGAATATTTCAGGGTGTAAGTCGAAAGTAACTTGGACGATTTCACAAAGAACCTGGAATTATTGGCTGGAAATGACAAGTTACACATGACAGGCATGTCTTGGCTTTTTATCAGATGAGTCAGTGTCAGGTGAGGCTCTGACACACCGTCTGCTCTGCCAGTAGACGGGAACCCTTAGAAAAATCTCCAGCTGATCTGTATTTGAGACATTGTAAGGTGACCAGGACGGGGAAATTCTGGATGATGGGGCTTCTTGAAGCATTCAGGCTGAGGTCCTTTTAGGAAGTTCTTTTCTGGAATATTTGAGGGACTGTGAGGGGCCTTTTTAGGCTCCTTCTATTCCCCACATGAAACATTCCTATTTGTTTCTTCCTATTACACACGGAACATACAGTACACCATACTTTCCCTTTCATTTGGCAAATGATTTGTACTTAGGATGTTTAATATGACATTTCATGCCCTTTGGCTAACTGGCTTCAATTTGACATTGCAATCTCTTGCAGAATCAAGAAGCTACAATGATTGCTAGCAACAAAGTCATAGGTTAGAGAGATCTTTGTACTTCTGCCGGCATTTTAGCCTTTGCATGAATGTACATACAAGGCGTTTAACCTGAGGAGGACATCGATGGTTCTGTCTATATCAGTGATTTTCAAGTTAGGTTCATACTGGGTGGGAGTAGGGACATGGTCATATCAACTGGAGATTGAATACAATAAATACTAAAATATTTGATTTGTGTCTTATCTATTTTTAAGGCACATACCTTAAACCCTTACTAGGTGTAGAGCACTGTACTGTCTTGTCATGTAGGGTTTCTTTCTCTGGGACTTGGAGGATTTCCCCTTTATTTCTTGAAGTAACATTCTGCATATCCTTTGAGTATATAATAAGCAGATAATAAGCAGGTAAAGAAAATAATTTTTGACTCTGACCTGTTTCAGAATAGTTTTGAATAAATTAGTCAAAGTGCTGTGACGGTGAGTACAGCGTCCTGTGTTTTACGAAGCATATCTCGTATCTGTTTCACGCAGTATTTATCATAAGGTGGACATGATGTACTGTTCTCACCTTGTAGATGGCGAAGGTGTGCCATCTTCACTGTAGCTGGTCTGGAGGCACACCCTGGGCCTAGATGGCAGAGTTCCCTCCATTAGTGAATGCCTCGGGCAGCTGGACGTTGGCATTCTTTTCAAACTCAAAGTGACTTTTCAGCATGAGGCTGTTGTTTGAAGTATTTTGTTTGCTTATGCCCTTCCTCTATAAGAAAAGGGACCATGACAAATCAATATATTTGCAGAAGACCTATTCCCTGATGTGGAACGATGTGTGCAAATATTTTGATCCCATGTAGAATATATCAAGTAAACTTTTCAGCTGCTTATTTTTAAGTTGGGGGGATGCTTTGGGGGATGTAGATTTAGAAAATCCGGCACTGTTCACATTTATTTTACTTTAATATTTCATTTTGGAGGAACCAGAATTTCTCAGTTTTACTGCATTGCAGAAATATTTACTGATTTGCCTTCAGAGTCAGACAATTGCTCTGCATTTAAGCTGTCACAACTCTGTAAGAAAATCATTTTTATTACCTCATTTTTAATGCATATTTTTGTGGATTTTATACAATAAATCTTAAACATATTTAGACCCCCTCCCCCATCCACACCTCCCACACCCCCTAAACTGGATTTCATGTACTCTGTCATATATGTTAGTCTGTTGAGTCAAGCTTTTATGCCCAAATGTCCCTTGGTATGAATTCATCCACTGGAGTCTAGTCAGTCTAGTCACTCCCTTAACGATCAACTCTCCCTCGCTCAGTAGTAATCCGTTGCCAATAGTTCCTCAGCTAAGGTTGGGACCTGCTGTCCGTTTCCCCAGTTCTATGCTGGGTTTCTGTCTTATCGAGTCAGCATGGGTCTTGTACATGCTGTCATTATTGCTACAGGTTCATATGAGCAAGTTCCCAGAGGCCTGAAAACCTGTTTCCTGATGTTCATGCACCAGCCCTGGCTCTTAGAATCATTCCACCTCCTCTTCCACAATGGTCCCTGAGTCATGGGTGGGCAAGGATTAATATGGGAATCCTAACCGGAGACTCACATTCTGCAGTCTCTTCTGTGTGCACTGAATTCTGCTGCATTGAGGAAACTTCTCTGGTGAGAGTTGAGGTATGCATTAGTATTCTCTCTACCCCTTGTTCTACTATGTTCCACGAGCATTAGGTATAGACATTCCACTGTAGATATATCACTTAGGGCCGGGTATCTCTCAGACATATATTCTCTGTGTGTGACCAGTTGTGGAACTCTGTAACAGTCTTCATCTGTTGCATGAAGAAGCTTCTTTGATGAGTGCTGACAGATATATTTGTCTGTAAAATGTAAACTCATTTAGCATTCAGTAAGAAATTTCATGTGTCTAGAGGTATGGCAGAGATAGGGTGTTCTCTAGGATCTGTGACCTCTCCAGCCATATGTATTTTTAGTACCTTGTTTTTTAATTGAAAATTTTAAGTGATTTGCCCAAGGGCTATACAGTTAAGAAGCTGGTCCTGGAGCTTGGTCTGATTGGTTCTGGGGCCTGTTTTTTTGAGGGGGGAATGGGGATACCCTCTGTAGCCTCAGCTGGCCTGGAACTCACTATATAGACCAGATTGGTCTAAATCTCACAGAGATCTACCTGCCTTTGTGTGTTGGGATTAAAGGTGTGGGCCACCACACCTGGCTCAGAGCCTGGGTTTGTAATCACAACAGCACAATTCCCTGTTAAGAACTGCACTGACCTTCCCTTGGGTTACTTAATGGTTTTAGTTGTCAGAGTCATTGGGGGGAGGAATGGGGAGTCTCCCTGTAGCCTCAGCTATTTGTGAGGAGAGAATACACTGGAGAGTTTATTTCTGAGTAGCCTTTTGTGCAAACATGTCTCAATTCACTCCTCACTAATTCTCTAGGCCTAGATAATATTATTATCACCCTGAATTTACATATGGGGAGGAAGTTAGGTCTTAGGGAGGTCAAATAATAGCGGAAGGTGCCATAGTTGTTTTATGGACTGATAAACAAAATCAAATTAAGATTTTAATAAATATACTTTACTGTCCTTCCTTTTTAATGTTTTATGCTGATTTTTAATTCCATATGTTGGCTCCTGGCTATTGATTTTAAAGATATAATCATAATACATCTGTTTTATAGTGCCTTTCATTTATAATTCTAAGAAGTCTACAAATGAATACAGATGATAGCAGTCTCGACAATGAAACATTGTGCTATTAATGTTATATTATTATACTTTGGAGGAGTCACATGTATAGCAAACAGGATATAACCGGACATGTTAAGCAAGCTGTTGCTAAGACGAAGGCTACACAGGATTAAATTTTCATTATTACTCACAGTCCGTTCCCAAATATCTGTGTATATTCAGTTTCTCATTTTTTTCCAGTTTGGCAGGAAGTTTTAAAGAACCAAACAGCATGCCCTTCCGCCCCTGGCATATTCATAAGCTATTTTAGGGTGAGTCATCGGAATTCTGTGGTTTGTGTATCCTGAAGGGAGAGAGGAGATGCTGTAGGGTTAGTATTTATTTGAAATAGCTAGTTGCAAAAAATTCTTTGATAAAAGTTCAACATTAGGTTAGCAATGCCTGCGGATCTTTCCATTGTTGTAAAGGTTTAGCTTATGTGCACATCTTCGGGAACATCATACAAAAGTAATTCTTGTGTCTGTGTACACCCCCAGCCTAACCTAGTGCCTACAAAATCTCTAGTGGGTGTCTAGAAGTAATGGGCAGGAAATAAACATTGGTTGTTTATTTCTTGGAATTTGTGTTCTAATAATCTCAGTTGGTGAAAGCTGTTGATACATGAAATTCCAGAGGCCATGTCACATCTCTGAGGCCTGTTGGATAACATCATCAATATGGTCATTGCAGATTATGAAGTCTATACCATGATCTATAACAGTTAAAATCACTAGGCAAGGATTAATAGAATCTTTCTTCAGCTTCAAAGTAGCTGAGAGGGAATTTTTGTAATTAACACTTAAAAACAAATCTTCATTGGCAAACAATTTGATTATTAATGGAAAAGAACAGCAAATACAATTTATCTGAGTCCTTAGTGTATAGCAAATACCGTACTCTCTAAATATTGGTTGAGTAAGTGAATGAATGTACTATGGTGTTTGACACGAGTTCTACTGTAGTCACCAGAGACGCGTGTTGTCGTGCGTAGATGCAGCAATTGATCTCAGGCCTTTGTAAACATTTCACAGTGCCCTCCCTCTTTTTATTCTGTAGTTCTTTTTGCTCTAATTATATAACATTAGGTCAATGTCTAAGCATTAATCATGTTGTGTGTTCCGAATCTGAGGGTAGTGCCTTAATTTAAAAATATTTTATTTATTATTTTTATTTTATGTGTATGCATATATTGCCTGCATGTAGGTAAGTGCACCTGTGTCGTGCAGTTCCCTCAGAGAACAGAAAAGACTGTCAGATCCCCTGGAACTGGAGTTATGGACAGTTGTTAGCTGCCAGTTGTTAGGGTGCTAGGATTTGAACCTGGGTCTTCTGCAAGAACAGTCAGTGTTCTTAACCACTGAGCCATCTCTACAGCCCTGTGCCTTAATTTAAAATCAGTAATTTTTAATTAAGTTGTATCTCAGAACAGGAAGCCTAGACTACGTTATATTTCAGAAACAAACAGCTTAAATATCTTAGTGGCCTAGTCCAGCAACCATTTCTTCCTTTCTTATACACAGGTTCTTCAAAGGCTGACATGGGCTTTGCTTATTGTAATCATTTCAAAGTGTTTTCAGGATAACAGAACAAAGTATGTGGTAACACATGTGTCACTCCTTAGACACTGTTTAGATACAACTCATGTCTATTCATGGTCTGGCTTCTACTCTTGTTTTTATTTTTTCTTTTTCTTTACCCCCTCTTCTCCTCTCTTCTCTTCTCCTTGTCTTCCCCTCCTCTTTCTGATGGTGCAATGACCCCATGTCCAACAGGAATGCAATGGGGGAAATGCAGACCTACAAGGTAGCAGGAAACTGGAAAGCTGACCAGCGTATTTCCTAGAGCACACTAGTAATTGGCACGTACATCCGCTTATAGGGAACTAGATTAATCTGAGATGGATTCCCTCTCTGATCCTTTGAGTACATCAGCAACATTGAATCTCTGAACCTTCAGATACCTACAGAGAACCTGAATGCAGCAAATACATGAACTAGGTGTCTCCAGTTGCCAGCTCATCCACTTTAGCTCCCTTTTCTGTACTTTGTGTAATAGTGATAGTGACCTATGTGTTTTCAGTCTGAATTCTTTTCATTGGTCAGACTTCACACCTGAATACATCTTCTTACTCAGAGGAAGGTGATAGCGTTAGAACTTGGCCACAGAGAGTTTTTTCCTAGTGACATTTTAGAATGCTGTGACTATTCTTGCATGAGGTTATTAAGCAAAGTTGGCTTCAACTGATCAATTCTGAGACAATCAGGCATATCAAGTTTTAGGCCTGGAAAGAAATTTGAGGTGTAAGTTCAAGGTCCTAAAGCTATAGAATCTTCATCCTATATGAACTCAATATTTTTTATCTATATCTCCACCAAACATCATCTACATCTAAATTCCTCTGCCCTCCAATGCAATACATATCTTCATATACAGATTGAGTTAGAAAGGGTATTTCTGAAGTACATTAAAGTTTTCCTTTGTCAAGAACTGTGAAACATCCCTGTCCCTTTAGAATGTTTTTTTTTTAAACATAATTTTAAAATAGACATCAGAAAATACAAGATTTTCTTTTAAAAGCTATACTTTAGCAATTATTTACAGCATCATTTGGACTTCCAAAATTGGTGGGCTCTGAATCCATACAGGTGTTATCTGACAGTGCATTTGAAAATATCTTGATCTTAAAGAATAAAAATAGAAATCAAAATATCAATATCTGCCTCTGTCTTGAGAGCACAGAGAGCCTTCTAAATGTAACGGACAGAAGCAGATCTCCAAGCTTCTTCAAAGTCATTTGGAAGAGGCTATTCCCCAGCCATCTCTATCAAGCACATTAACAGAATGGTTTCTAGATCTACAAGATTATACCAGTGGACACAGGATAATCACCCAAGTGAAAAGGAAAGAGGGTTTTTAATTTTTCATTTATTTATTTTTATTTTATTGCTTCCCAGTAAGCTGCTACATATCTAGACATGTAGCTAATCATTTATTAATTTCTAATTTTGAAGGTTGGCTTCAGATGATACGCCTCATAAAAAGCTAAAAGGAGGGCTGGGCATGGTGGCGCGTGCTTTTAATCTCATCAACCGGGAGACAGAGGCAGGTAGAGAGATCTCTGTGATTTCGAGGCCAGCCTGGTCTGCATAGTGAGTTCCAGGCCAGCTGAAGCTACAGGGAGACCCTGTCTCAAAAGACCAAAAGAAAAAAAAAAAACCTGAAAGGAGATTTTTTAATAAGCCAACAAATAATTAAAAGGAGAACTGACCAGTTGATTAAGTTGATTTTTGACTTACTGGAAAACCTTTGAATATGAAAGATAAGTGGTGATTCTGCTGTCTCTAAAAAATTATATTAATATTACATATTAATCCTAGGCTCAGAGATTCTAGATAAGTGGCTAAACAAATTTGGAATCTCTTATAGTTCTGAATCTGCTTAAAATTTTTAAAAATTATTTTTATATGTATGAGCGTATTGCCTGCATGTATGTGAGTGTACCCGTGTCATGCAATACCTCAGAGGTCAGAAGAGAGCTTTGGATTCCCCTTGAAATGGAGTTAAGGACGGTTCATAGCCACCATGTGGGTGCTGGGAATTGAACCCGGGTCCTCTGCAAGAGCAGTCAGTGCTCTTAACTGCTGAGCCATCTCTCCAGGCCCATCTGCTTAAATTTTTAAAAAGAGAACCTTCCCTTAGAGGGAGCAGCCAATGTCTATTGACTGTTGTATCAATCCTCTGCTTCAAAATGTTACAGTTATCCGCTAGAAACATACAAGATTAAGTCCACCTTGCAAAACCCCTATGTCCTTTGTGATCCTCTTTTAGAACCTTTGCATGTATTTATGCTCATAGATCAGTGAAAATGCCAGCTTTGGTTAGAGAGACTTATTTTTACAGTAGATGGTTGTTGCTGGAGAGACTCATGACTGGTTAAAGTGCTGCGAATAACTCATTGTTGAAAGACAAGCTCTAAATGGGACATCTATATCACCCTCTCCAAGGCTCAGGAAACATCATGGAAGAGGAGGCTCTAAGAAAATAAAATCAGGAGGAAGGGGTAAAGTGTCTCTAGTAATTTATATACGTATATATAATATTTTATAATTTATTTATGCACATCATAGCAAGACATTCTTGTGATCATTATTTATACCCTCAAGTCAGCTCTACAGGTCTCAGGCTCTGGGAGGTATATGGGAAGGGAGAAAATATCTGAAACCAGCTCTGGATGCTGCCCCGACCCATGGAGCAACAGCGTGGAGCACCGAGACTGAACCTGGAGGAATGAATAGACAGGGGGCACGAAGAAGTGGAGACAAGACAGTATTCTGATCAAGTCTCATTTATTGAGCAATCACACAGTGTTAATATAGTAAAGCGGAGGGTGGGGGAAGGTAAAGGGCGGAGAGAAGGCGGGGGGAGTGGAAGGCGGCAAGGCCCTGCTGGGGAATTTCCACTACAGTCATGAGCCCTGGTGGTTTCACAAGATAAGGAAGTAAAATGTAGAAAAAAATCAGGGCAAGAAAAACATGTTTTTACAAGGCCACCTGGTTGTTTCAAACTGGGGCAGGGGTACACTTAAGACTTAGCCTCCAACATCTCCTCCCTTCTGCTTTAATAAAGGTAATCCAGACTCCTCCCGTGAGAGGCTATAGTTCTCACAGTTTTGCTCTTGGTACTTTTGGGGAGGCGAAGCAGAGCAGTGAGGGGCCCTTGGGTCCCTGCCCGGGTGACTGCGCCTGTCTTAGGTTGGAAGGGATCTCCCCCAAATCATACACCCGTCATGGGATGAGGCCGCAGCTTTGGCAGCCCTCCTGTCTTAGGTGTAAGGGTCTATCATATTCAGTTTCCAGGGGCTCAGTCATCTCTAAGCGTTGATAGCGGATTTGAATGGGCTTAGATAAAATTGAATCAACCTGTTGTTTGATAAATTTTGTGATCCTATTGAATGCCCAGGGCCCAAGGGAAATTACTATCAGAAGGCCGAGGAGGGGGCCAAGGAGGGGAAGGAGGTAGGGCATGAGTCCGCCAAGTCCGGTCCAGAAGGGGTTATCTTGTAGTTCTCGATGTCGCTTTTCTAATTGTTCTTGGAGATTTTTGATCTTATCTCAAACTATGCCGGATTTGTTGGCATAGAAACAGCACTTCTCCTGTAAAAACAAGCAGATGCCTCCCTTTTCGGCAGTTAACAAGTCTAGACCTCTTCTGTTTTGAAGGACTACCTCAGCCAGGCTATCAAGTTGTGTCTGGATCTCTATTATGGTTTCTGAGAGAAGTTGAACATCATCAATCAATTGTTGGGAGAGTTTATAGTAGGTGTGGGTGGCCATCCCCAAGCCTGCAGTTCCAGTAGCCAGCCCGGCGGTTACACCGAGTGTTATCATTAAGGGAATCATTTGGA
>NW_008334003.1:876925-878560 GCF_000622305.1 Nannospalax galili
TACTAGAATGGGCATCTGTATTGGCAGGGAGTAGTAGGAGGTATGCAATCCAGTCCCCCTGATTAATTTTTATGGGCCCAAGAGTGGAGAGGGCTAAAAGTGCAAGTTGTCCAGTGAAGCTATTATCTATTATTCCCGGGGCTATTTGGAGACCTTCCAAGAGCATGCCTCCTCTGCCTATTACATATCCCGTCAATTCAGGTGGAAATGGCCCAAAAATATCTGTGGATATGAATTGAAACCCTAGTTCTGGAATTAATATTGTAGAGGTGGAGGCACAGAGGTCCAATCCGGTACTCCCGGGGATAGCTCTGAGGAGGGAGCTAAATTCCTGATCTGTGCTGGTGGGGTGAACCTGATAGCCCCAGGGTTCAATCCCTTTGATGGGGCCAGGGGCTGGCCCCGTGAGAAGTTTCCCTGCCTAGGGGCTAGGGTTTTTCCTTCATTATCAGTTTTAGAGCAGCATTCATTGGCCCAATGGCGCCCCTTTTTGCACCTAGGGCAAATGGTCTTGGGCAAGCCGCGTGGGGCTTTGGACCCAGCAGGGCATTCTTTAGAAAAGTGACCAGGTTGTTTGCAATTGAAGCAAGTTTTATCCCTAGTAAAATTTTGAAAGGCAGCTCCTATCGCGAGGCCCATTGCATGGGCTGTCCCAATTCCTGAACATAGTTTAATGTAGTCAGAAAGAGGGCCCTGCCTGTGGGGCCTGATGGCTTCTTGGCATGCTGAATTAGCATTTTCATAGGCCGAGTGTTTGACAAAGGCACTATCTTCAGATTCCCCGACTAATCTTTTGGCCGCGCTGGTGAGGCGGCTGATAAAGTCAGCGTATGATTCATCCGGCCCTTGGCGTATCTTAGCCAGTGAGGAAGTGGCGGGCCCCTTAGGGGGAAGACGCTGCCATGCCTTGAGTGCGGCATTCTGTATCTGAGCTAAGAGGCCCGGGGGAAAGGCAGCCTGTTGCAGATGTTCCCTCTTTTGTAACATTCATCACAGGGCCCTGGGCCCTCAGATGGCTCGATTTCAGTTTTCTCGGAGAGGCCAATGTTGGTCTGTTCGGGTTCTTAAGGTTCCAATAAGAAAAGGCAGTTACGGGAACCTTCTCAGGTCCAAAGGTCCGATAATAATCCTGAAGTGCATCGCCTACTCTTTTCCATCTTTTTTGGTCGATTGTCCCTTCCAGGGGGAACCAAGGGCATGTATCATGAATAAAGGAGAGAAAAAACCTTAATCCCTCATGCTCTGAGGGACTCCTTGAGTACCTGAAGAAATTGTCCCTGAGAATCCAAAGAGTTGCCCATGCTGTCTGAGAATAGCCCTTGCGTGAGCCTCGCCGGTCAGTATAAGTGCTGACACACACCCGACAGATCTGGTCGCCTGTTAGTAACCGCAGATCTTCGGTGGACGGCTTAGAAGGAACAAGTACACCACTCCTCCTACTCCAAGCAAGCTGGCAATTTCTCAGGAGCTGGGGTCCCTCCCTATTGTGGGACTGAGAATCTCAAGCACTAATAATGCCTATCTATTGGGTGCGTCAACCTTACCTTCTCTTCTACCGATCTGTCTCACGGCGGTCGTTCCGTGGCGATCTCGGGGGTTCGTGGGGGGTGCCTGTGCAGGCTCTCTGTGGTTGAC
>NW_008334003.1:878606-901303 GCF_000622305.1 Nannospalax galili
GAGCAACAGCGTGGGGCACCGAGACTGAACCTGGAGGAATGAATAGACAGGGGGCACGAAGAAATGGAGACAAGACAGTATTCTGATCAAGTCTCTTTTATTGAGCAATCACACAGTGTTAATATAGTAAATGGAGGGTGGGGGAAGGTAAAGGGCAGAGAGAAGGCGGGGGAAGTGGAAGGCGGCAAGGCCCTGCTGGGGAATTTCTACTACAGTCATGAGCCCTGGTGGTTTCACAAGATAAGGAAGTAAAATGTAGAAAAAAATCAGGGCAAGAAAAACATGTTTTTACAAGGCCACCTGGTTGTTTCAAACTGGGGCAGGGGTACACTTAAGGCTTTGCCTCCAACAGGATGCCACATTCTATAGGCTTAGAATAGTGACAAATCGGTGGGGTCATTCAGTGTGTTAAAGTCACCAGGCTCCACAAAAACCACTTGCTCTTTTCTATCCTCATTTTTCTGAGACTAATACAACATTTCCACTGTCTTTAGCTTACTATAGTATATGATTAACTTTCTGAGACAATAGCATTCTTACGTGAATAGTTTTATGGCAATGAAAAGCATACTTCATATTTTTCCTTCATTTCTAACTAATCTTTTTATTCTTTCTTATTACAGACAGAATTCATGAAAATATTGCTTTCATTTACATAAAAATATTACTAACTTTAATGATTGAAATTCTTACAGATATGTGTTCAACGATTATTAATCAAATCCCTGCCAGATGCCAGATTGTACAGTTACTACAGAAACAGACATGGTCTGTGATCTTGCTAAAAATGTGGTCCAGCTTTGGTTATATTGTTACAGTGTCAGTATGGGCTTTCTTTTTTTAATGTTTCTTTAGTTATTTGACAAAAGATGTGTGTGATTTCTCCCTTGAGTCATTTTCTTATAATACTCATTTGTAACTGATTTCAAATTTAATTGCTTTGAGGATATAGAAATAGTCTAAATGATACCAAAATTTACTGACATTTATTTTAGTGAACTGATGTATGGTTAGTTTTCATAAATGTCCTTGTATACTTGAGAAAATGAGTTCTCTAATTTTTGAATATGTAGGTTTTATTTGTGCCCATTAGATCAATTAATAATTAAGATAGTCATATCTCTTTTATTCTTATTATTTTAGTTTGATGAATGTACTTATCATGTAGAAGGAATATTAAAATTCAGGTCAGCATTGTGGCACATGCCTTTAATCTCAGCACTCAGGAAGCAGAGGCACATGGATCTCTGTGATTTTGAAGCCTGCCTGGTCTACATAGAGGGTTCCAGATCAGAAAGGTTACATAGTGAGACTCTGTCCCAAAACTAAAAGCAAAACAAACAAACAAAAAATAAAATTCCCCCAATGGTAGTAGATTTTGTCAACTTTTTCTTGTTAACTTTGTGTTTTGTTTTTTTTTTTTGCTTTTTATGTTATAGAGAAGCATTAATAGACAAATGTGAGTTTAGAACTTTTCTAAGATGTTGATAACATGAAGTAGTCAAACTCCAGATGACTGGAGTCTTTTTAAAAATAATTTTATTTATTTTTATTTTATGTATATGTGTGTACTGCCTGCATGTAGGTAAGTGTACCCATGTCGTGCAATGCCCACGGAGGTTAGAAGAGGCTGTCGGATCCCCTGGGTTTGGAGTTAGCTGCCATGTGGGTTCTGGGATTCAAACCTGGGTATTCTGCAAGAACAACCAGTGTTCTTAACTGCTGAGTCATCTCTTCAGCCCATGACTGGAGTCTTGATGAATAGCATGACAGCTTTAGGTGAGACCTTGTGCCAGGTAAGAGGCTTCCAGATTCTTGACACTCTAAAACTATGAGAAACACTCATGTTTATTGCTTCAAATAGCTAAACTATCAGGCAATTTGACATCTGACTATAGATCATTTTTCTCTTTAAGTTGATGATGCAGACATTATTTCATCTCACCCCCATGTCTCCTAACTGGTCACCTCTACCTCTTTGAGTCTCTGACTGGTTAGATACAAGGCAATACGAGTGTGCTCCTTGTGTACCGATTCTTTCTTCAGTTTGTTCTAATTTCTGCTTAAATCATCTAGTTAGGTTTTAGCATTGGCAGTTAAAGTTTTTGTTCTTGGAAGTTTTATTTATTGTCCGCATATATCCTTGTGTTCATTTTTGATAACTTCTTATTTCTCATATTTGGATGACTATAATTGAACTATGAGAGATGTTGGGCAAAGATGTTGCTCTTCACCCAGGGCTAGAGAGAAAGCACTTTTGGAGCCTGTATTTTTAGGTATAATTGCAGAAATGAGTTTTCTATTTTATAGCTCTGACTCTTAATGAAAAATAGCCAGGTATTCTGGGGCCAAGGTGACTGAGCTTAGAAAACCTACTTTGGTTTTAAAAGATAGATTATGATGAATCATATTTTAACCTTTCATTTTAAATATAGCAGTGGAACTTAAATCCAAAAATTACCAATAGTTGCATGATTACTTTTATTTTCAAGGCCTGTAGACTTTAAGAACTGCAGGAAGTTGTCTGTTGACCAAAGGAAAATACCTTATTATGCATGGCATTTGCTTAGTGAGTCTTAAGTTTTATAAGGGGAGATCCAGGGTACCTAGAGAGACCTTAATAAAGAAAAGCATGTTCCTCCTCCTCCTCCTCTTTCTGCAGCACTGTGTACTTGAGACTGATCTCAAGGTCTTACACATGCTAGGTAAGATACCATTGAGCTATGTCCTCAGTCCTTGCTCTTATGAGACAGAGTCTTATTATGTATCCCAGGTTGAGTTTAAACTTGTGATCCCCATGCCTGGGCCAGCACGTCTGGCTAAAGGAGTCCTTCCTCAGTAACTGTGCTGATGGGTCAACTTTTGTTGTTTTAATCGATATCTCTCCTTCCTTTATTTTGTCTAAGTTCGTTATTTCATTTCTTTCTTTTTGTTCCTGTCTCATTGTTGACTGTTGATAGACAAGCTGTGATTGGCAGATGACACTGGCCCACACTTTGAGATGTAGTGAAGTAACAATCCCTTGATTGACAAGCTCTGAGTCCACTTTCTCTGTTTTGCTGGCATTTCATACTGTCTCCCCTCTGATTTATACAAGACAACTGTTTCTAGACTTTCAGTCTCTCCACCCTTGGCCACCCTGGCAGGGCATGAGGAGTGCTGACAGTAGGTCAGTCTGGCATAGGAAATGCCTAGACCATTCTTGCTTTAAATCTTGAGTCTCTGCCCTCTAGCACTGTGCTAATGTATGCTTTAGAAAGTCTCCATTTCATGAGAAATACAATCTACTGGAACAGAGCATGTACAATCTTCTGAAACAGAAATGATAGAAACAGAGGGGGATCAATAAGTATGTTTTCTTTATCTGTTTACTGAAAAAATATTGGGAATTTTAGATTCTAAAATTACTAAAAAGGTTCAATTTTAAATTAGAATTCAAGGGTTGAGGAGAGATCAGTTGGCAAAGAGCTCGCTTTCAAGCACCAGGATCTGAGTTCAATCCCCAGAGCCCATGTTAAGGAATATCACCTAGCCATGGGCGTATAAGCTTGTAATCCCAGATAGATGCTGGGGCTCCATAGCCAGCCAGTCTGGTCTGGCCTGTATGACAAGTTCTAGAGTTCCAGGTCAGTGAGAGATTCTGTCTCAAAAAACAAAGCAAAACAGATGAAAAAAGTGGATGGAACCTAAAAGAAACAATACCAGAGGTTGTCTTCTCTGTCTCTCCTCTCTCTCACATATTAAAAAATTCAAATTTTGTTTTTTAAAAAAAAATGCTTTTGATTGATTTATTTTTATTTTATGTGTATGATGTCTGCTTATATGTGTGTGCAATGCCTGTGGAGGTCAGAAAGAGGGTGTCAGATCCCCTGGAACTGGAGTTGGGGTTGTTAGCTGCTATGTAGGTGCTGGGAACAGAACCCCAGTCCTCTGCAAGAGCCAGTGCTCTTAACTGCTGAGCTATCTCTCCGGCTCCCAGACTCATTTTTTCCCTCCAATTCTTAGGTCTTCTAGGGTGTCAGGCTTGCTCAGGACCTTGGTCAAATTATGCTAGAAGAAACTGATACACATTCTAAAGAAAAATTTACACCTCTATGAGCATTAGCTTTTTTGTCTGCTACTGGATATAATAATTAGTTACACCTTATCAGGTTGTTGAGACTATCAGATGAATTTAGTCCCTACAAGGGACTAAGAATACAGTAAGTACTCAATGCTAACTGTTATCTTAGAGACAAGAGTTGGACATGCAGTTATTTGCTTGTGTGCGAGGTTTATTTCTGTGTACAGGGTTTTTAAATTTAGAACTCTTGTGTATGCCTTCACAAAAGATGGGTAGCTTCTTGATTCTTCTTTTTTTTTTTTTTTTTTTTTTTTTTTTTTTTATTCTCGTATAGAAAGAGCGCATGTGCTGGCATGTAATTGTATTCACCTATTTAACATTTATATTTTGAATCAGATTTCAAGGCCCATTTTTTTCTCTTATGCCTTTCATTCTGAAACATTACTTAGAAAAATCATCATAGGCGATCGTGAGGGAGAGAGAAAACATGTCCTTAATGGGCAACCTGGGGCCAGTGAGGTGATTGAAGGGAGAACTGACTTGGGGAGCTTGGGAACCAGCTTGTTTCCTGGTAACCTCACATCTTTGTGGCCCCAAATAAAGTTATCTTGGACTTCCTTCAGGCTCCCTTCCTGGGCAGAAGCAGTCCTCCCTCAATCCATGCCCATTTATCCCTGAATTTGGAAGTAGTCTCTAGTTGTCAGACACAACTATGTCTGAAATTAAGATTAAAGTCTTGGATTCTTTGGAGAACAACATTGAAATCAAAGCTAAAAATTCCCCTGTCTACCTGGAAAGGCCACCCTGCAGTGAGCATTGTTTTCTCAGTGAGGATTTATCTTTACAGGTGTTTTACAGAAGTCAAGTGAGCCAGCCACAGGGTGTGAGTCATCTGGCTGTGGTGAGATTAGAAATTCCTAAAACAGGATATAGAATCTGGAGTCTCGGAAGGAAAGTTGAAGGGAAGTGGCCTTCTGCAGCTCCTGCACCCACTCTCACCACGTAGCCTTATTTTTTTCTTCTTTTTTAATGTATGTTTTTATTGAATTTTTGTGTATTTCAAATAGTAGATTTTAATCGTATTTACAGCCCCTCCCTTCATCTGCACCTCCCCAGAGCCCCCTGCTCTGGAATTCATGCATTCTGTCATATATGTTAAGGCCTATCTGGTCAAGCATTTGTACCCAGATATCCCTTGGTCCAAGTTTTGGTCCAAGTTCATTCACTGGAGTCTAGTCAGTCTATCTAGAGTCTCTCCCTTAAAGAAGATCTACTCTCTGTCCCCCTGCAGTGATCGGTTTCAATCCTTGACTACGATAAGGGCCTGCTGCCCACTTCTCCAGTTCTATGCTGGGTTTGGGTAGACACAGTACTGGGTTTCTCATATTTCTCCCCTTTTTTCCTCCTCTTTTATTCTTCTGCTTTATCCTTTTTTTACCATCAAAGGCCATGAAACAGTGTTTCAGTTGATTATGTAGAGGATCTTAATCAGAGACTTGAGTGTGTGTGTGTGTGTGTGTGTGTGTGTGTGTGTGTGTGTGTGTGTGTGAAGGTGGCAAACTTAGATACTATTTGGGAGAAAATGGAAGAGGAGAGATAGAAGGACAGAGAGGGGGCAAAGAACTGGAAGAGAGGGAAGGTACTGGAGGAAGGAGCTGAGTGAGGCTGCAGGGACTCTGTGTGGCTTGGTGGTGAAGATGACTTTGTCTTTATGTGAAGACTAAAGGGGCAGACATCCTTTCCTGATATCATGACTAAAGAAAACAAAAGTTCATAGCTGTTGCTCTTTCTGGAAAAAGAAACCATTGTAATCCACCTAATTAGCAAAAATTTGGGAAATAGTCTCTGAATATTAGAAATTGTCGAGTAGTTTGAGCCCTGGCAAGCTGTTTTCTAACTCACAGTTAGCAAGTTATGAAGTGTCTCCACAAAAGATCCTCAGACCGACACCCGCAGGTACTGATGCTGTTCCCTGGGACTCCTTTTCACTCACAGAGCTGGGGTGCTTCATTTAGCTATCAGATCTGAATCTACCCTCTGAAGGACCTGGAGGCAAAGAGCCCAGACAAATGAATTTCTGAAAACCGCCCAAGTGCACTTTTTATAATAATAAAATAAAATAATCATAGGATTATTGTGACTTTGAGGACACCTAGTGGTGGTTTGTTGGTTGTGTTCTTTAAAGGCAAGCTGAAAGAAACTGATGTAGAAACCCTGAGGCAATCAGGTTTTTTCTTCCTTCCTTCCTTCCTTCTTTCTCTTTCTTTCTTTCTTTCTTTCTTTCTTTCTTTCTTTCTTTCTTTCTTTCTTTCTTTCTTTCTTTCTTTCTTTCTTTCTTTCTTTCTTTCTTTCACAACACCTTCATAAAGCAGATAGAACTTGTCTGAAGCCTCAAGCTGAAACTGCTTGGCTCCAGGGTAAGAATTGGGCCTTGGGCAGATTTGGCTAAATTCTCACTCCAGCCCAACACCATTATCTGCCAGAATTCTCTTTGCCTAATTGCTTCAGAAGTGAGTTTTAATGAGAGCTAATCATCATTACACAAAAGTAGAACTCCCTTTAAGGATTGCAGAGTAGGCACAATCGAGTCAATGATTAGCAGACATTGATAGTCACTTTGAGAGGAATTCAGATATGAAGTTCTTTAATAAAAGAGAACTTTCTCTTTTTGTCTTCTTTGTAATAATTTACTAGGCTGTATGTTACTTTTATTGGTTTCTGAAACTGCATGCTGTTAATAATAAAAGTTCTTAAAAGTAAATATGCAAACAATATTTGTTCATTATAGGAAGTTCAGTTAACCTAGGCTAAAAGTCAGGGTGGACATTTCGGAAGAAGGTTTTCTTTCTTTCTTTCTTTCTTTCTTTCTTTCTTTCTTTCTTTCTTTCTTTCTTTCTTTCTTTCTTTTTCAGCTTCTAATAAAAATTTATTTACAAAAAAAGGCTGAGCACAAGATTTAACTCCAGGTTGTAGTTTCCTGACCCCTTGTTGAGTGATAATTTTACACTCCTAGTCATTCTAAATAAGAGAAAATTCATTATAAAGCAATTTGTATAAAAAATTGAAGAACAATTCATTTCATTTACTTTATATGTTCTAGGAATGCATTTTCTTAAATTATATTTTTAATTTATTTGAAAATTTCATATATGTATACAAAGTTGTTTTAGAATTAAGTTCTCTCTTTGACAACTCCACCCATCTTCATAACACATTCTGGTCACTCTCCCCTACCCTCTTATTTCCCTCCAACCCCTATCAAAGCGATTTCTTCCCTACCTGACCCTTTCCCAGATTCATGACTTTTGGATTTTGTTGTGTGACCTATTTGGTTTAATCATGTCTATCTGTGTGACCATTGGATTGGGACTAGCCATTGGAAGGTGGTAGGGTCACCAGAGGGCACACAGCTGAAGGCAACAACTTCCCTTCGGAAAAGTTTTCTCATCCTATTTTTACAATGTATTTTGCATGTGTAGATAGGTATGTATTTGTGACTGCTAATCTGCATTGGCCTGGGTCAGATTGCCTTGCCATGCTGCTTGTGTGCCTTTTCCCATTAAACTAGTCCTTCAAGGTTTGGGTTCCTGACTCACTGCTCTCATGTCTAGTTAGTGACCTTCAACTTGAATCCAGGATTGCAAGGGCACTTTTGATCTCTTTACTTCCTTTGAACTTGAATCTTCAAACCCTGATGTAAAGTGTTCACTTTTTACCAGGTCCTCAGAGGTAGTCACCTTACCCACATCTGTAAATAGGGGGATGGTTCATGACATGAATACTGATAACAGCCTGCATGGTATCTGGTAGACTGGCAATTGTGGGAATCCTCCATCTGTTCTATATCTTCTCTGTAGGGCAGGGATGTGGCCCTGGCTGTGCTTGTTTTCTGGGCAGAAGTGTTCAGTATGTCAGGTGAACTCTGCAAATGGTCCTCTGATCTATCCCCACTGAGTCTCACAGCCTAGATTCTCATTTGCAATCAAATCTATCATGGATTCCTTGTTCTTTAAGATGAAAGTAAATCATGAGAATTAATTCTGTACAGATAGTCATGGGGCTTTGAAACTGGCTCTTTGATAGTGAAGTCTGTGTCAACTGTGGGTTCCTGGAAGGGTGATGGGGAAACTGTAGAAAGTTTATTTTTGTTTGTTATGACTGTGGCATAAGTTTAGTCAAGATTTTCACTTCATTTTACATAAAACCCAAACACTCTAACATGGCCTCAAGGAGTCGAGTAAGCTGCGATCTACAGATGTTTCCAGCTCCCTTCCATGGCTCTTTAGGTTTCCACCCCCTCACTCTTCAGATCTCCTGTGGCACTCTGGGCTCCATTGTGATATTAGCACATGAATTTTCTTCCTGGACTCCTCTTTTGGCTGCTGTTACCTGGATGTCCTACTCATTCCTCACGGTCAGTTTATCCATTGCTCCCTCAAAGAGATCTTTCCTGACCCTAATCCAAATTCCGTCCCCCTTTCTGCTTTCTCTCATTCTGTTTGTCCTTTTTAATACCTACCACCATTTCCAACTATGCATTTGTGGTTTGAAAAAGATTGCATCTCCATTCACGATATAGTCATACAATAAGAGCAGGTGTATGCCTGCTTCACTTGTTTCCAGTGCCTAGAAGGTGTATGGTCGAACAGATGAACCTTGCCTTTCTAATGACAGAAGTCAGACTCCCTGACTCAGTTCATACTCTCATGGCCTACATTTCCTTGGCTAAACTGCTTTCCTGAGAGACTGTTTTTGGTTACTGAGACTTCTGAATGAATGATAACCGGCTTGGAAAGATTTTTTAAAAATCTTTCCACTATTCAGAAAATACGTTTTTTTCTTCATAAAACTGGCAATTTATGTTTCTTACATGTATTTTGTATGAACTTTTAATAACTCAAATACCATGGGGGCAGCTTCCCATCATATCAGGTAACTTTATGTAATGAAAACTCCAAATGAACCCAGTTCTATTTTTTAAGGTCTTGACAGTGAACAACTGTCTCCCAATTGGCTAGTTCCTCCAAAGGGCAGGGCCTGCTGTGGAGCATGGACTACTGAGGGGCTGCTGGGAACCATCTTGGGATGGAAGGCATGAACTACGGGTAGTGCATGTGGTGTGGGGAACGCGCAGCCAAGCAACAGCTTGAGGGCAGAATGGCCTGACTCTTACGGGCCTGGGGTGAGATGTCTGGCCCCAGAGGCATGAGCAAATGCTAGTGGTGACTGTGGGCATGGTGCAGTCTGATATGGCGGGCTCTGAGCTGTGCCGTGGGGCTAGTCACTGGGCACTCATTCCTTTGTAAATTAATAAATGCACATAAAGATATGTTATATGGTTTGATTGGTAGCACAGGAGACCCAGAGGATATGACAAAACTGAGAATGAGTTTTGGAAGAGTGCTGATGGCAGCACTGGTGTGGTTTTTACAATGGGTTACTAAAAAGATGGCCAGCCACAGAGAAGCATGGGCCACAGCTATGTTGTAAATGTGGGGATATGTTGTGGGCATGTGAAGATTTGTTAAAAGTCACCCAAAGGTGAGAAAATCTTTTACCTGCTCTGGACCCAAATGGAGCTCAGAGAGAGAGAGAGAGAGAGAGAGAGAGAGAGAGAGAGCGTGAGCGAGCAAGCAGCCACTTTACACCATAAAAGATCTGCCCCAGGGGGAAAAGCTGAAAAGGCGGCACTGGCAGACCCAGAGCTGGAGAGAGAAAAAAGGCAGGACCCTTTGACTTGTGTAAGGTCCAAGCACTCAGAGGAAAAGACAGATAATAACCTTACAATACCGGCTGTTCAACCTAGGCCAATGCAGGGGGAGCAGTCCTTAATGGGATGGCTGGTTGAAGGCATTAAAGATATATGGTTGTCACCAAGGGAGACTAACATGATTAGCAGGGGCTGGAGGACTATAAAGAAGGGGTAGGCATTACTGCAAGAACGAGGTATGAGAAAAGCAATATATGATGTCCAGTTCACTGCGCCAGATGAGACTATGTTCACCAGAGATTTGAAGGAAAGCTTAATTCAACTGGGACCTCGAAAATGGTATGGGGCTTTAATGGTTTTACTAAGCCCTTTGATGGGACAGGATCTTTGTAAAGTGAGAGAGGCTTTGGCAAATCTAAATGATTCTGACCAGCACATAAAATGTGTCTGTGAAATAATAGAACACCCTATGAGAGATATGAAAAAGACCAGACGGAGGAAATGGTCCACTTGGGTTACTCGGAGACAAATGTGACAAGACTTATGTCAAGCCCAAATCCCCAGAGAAAAAAATTGAGAGAAAACCAAATTTGATACTAAGGCATTTCTGGAAGGTTTTAAAACCAGAACAGTTTACAAAGAACATTCGAAGGATAACAACTATATGAGGGGTGGTTAATAATCCCCAAGGATTAAATAAGATGCATTTCTCTTCTGATAAAGGCTATACTAGGGGTGAAAGCAGGTTTTCCCACCAAGTTCTCCCCCAGCAACCTGGTGTGGTCAATGGGAAGATGACAGATGTGGCTACAGTCAGGAGGCAGACCCAGAGCCCATCTGACTCAGGAAACCAAGTGCAGTGGGGACAGGGGAAGCCCCCTGGCTCCTTAGCACAGTGCAGGGACAGGCAACTGGAGCCAACACCTGTAAATGTATCAAGAATAAAAGAATCCAAAGGGATAACTAAAAACGGTAAAGAGCTAACCAAATTAATGCCTCATACCCATGCTATGGTCCCTAACAAGGATCTATGGAGAAAACAGTTAATACGAATGGACAAAACCTTTCCATGCTGTGTGAAACCTTATCTATGATTTATTTAATATATAATGTTAAAAACACCACTGAGATAGATCAGTGACCACGGCCTAAAGACAACTAATGGGGAGGCCCAAGAAGTCACTGTCTCACCATGAAACAAGAGAGAATGCCCTACATTTCTCACCCCCCGCCAAGGCTCAGGGAAGATTATAAGAGTGGAGGAAAGGGGTGGAGCGTCTCCTAATTTGCTAGTTCCTCCAAGGGGTGGGGCCTGCTGTGGAGCATGGACTACTGAGGGGCTGCTGGGAGCCATCTTGGGACGGAAGCTGCAAGCCAGGGGTAAAGTGTGGTGTGGGGGGAATGTGCAGCTGAACAGCAGCTCAAGGACAGAATGGCCTGACTCTTATGGACCTGGGGTGAGATCGCTGGCCCCGGAGGCAAGTGAATGCTAGTGGTGACTATGGGTGTAGCATGGTCTGATATGGTAGGCTCTGAGCTGTGGCACGGGGCTAGGCACTGGGTACTCATTCCTTTGTAAGTTAATAAATGCACATAAAGATATTTTATATGGTTTGCTTGATAGCACAGGAGACCCAGAGGGAACTCGAGTGACAAAATCACGTCTATATATCATACTCTTTAACTGTGATTAAGCCTTATAAACAAGTGAATTATTAATGAAGGTTTGAAGGATTGGTAAAGTCTGATATTCATAAACACTAGTGCTAATAAAGTTTACTAGGTTTTTGAATATATTCTTTTGACATCCCTGACTGACATGCTGACTTGGCAATCCCAGGTGACTTGAATTCTCAGAAGAACATATTATTGGGTATATGATTTGAAACTGGGCTTGTGTTTTATTTTTTGTTAATATCAGAAATTTTTATTCATTGAGCTTTAATGTTACTTAATTTGATTTGTAAATTGTAAGTCATTTGAGCAACCTTTTGTATGAACAGAGGCGTATTTTACTAGCATTTTCCACTCATAAGTTTTCAAAAGCTAGACTCTTGGATTTGCACATATTATAATTAAGAAATGAACATTCCATCTTGGTTTGGCTTCCCATAAAACAGATTCAGAAACAAAGATTTTTGGGCAAGCAGATTATTCGAGAGGTGACCTTAAGAGTACGGGTATTGGGTGAATACGATGAAAAGGGAAGTAGCATGAGGGTGGTGAATGCTGCTGTGATCACCCAGGCCCTACATGCCTCCTGACAGCCTTGCTGATTCACCTTGTACATTCCTGAATATGCTTCCTTTATCCATCCCCACCTCCACTGAAGTCACAAGTCACACTGTAGATGACGCTGTCTTGTTTGAGGGTTGATCTCAGACTCTAGGATGCTTTCTTGTTGTATAGCACAGGAGTAGTGAATGTTCTGATGCAGAAAGAAGACTCACATGGCTCTTGGTGGAAAGTGCTCAGCGATTGGTCGAATTGATTGTGAGTTTGTACGGAACCTTCCCCTGCAGCTTGGCTGAAATCAGGGGTCCCAGGAATTGTGCTGCAGGTAATAGATTCTGAGGCTATTTATACCTCTTCTGATACAGTAAATGTGTACATAACTAATCCTATTAATTAAATGTGGGATAATTTTATTATTGTTATTGAATACTATTTTTATTTATTAGAAGTCAGAATAGGTGGTAATATAAGCCTGAGAGTCTTTTGTCCCAAGATGTGGTTGCATTGTATATAGAACTACACTTTTCCTAAAACTGAAACTAAACAGAATTCCCTTCCCATATCTGTCTTCAGACCCTACCTTGTGTTTATGATCATATCTGTTTTCAAGTACTGCCTTTCTAGAAACCTTTCCAAAATTTTCTAGTCAAGAAGTAAGTTCTCCTTTTCTGAAAATGTACTTTTATTGACTATACAATGCATTTTGATCATGTTTAGAGCCTCTCTGCCACTCTACCTTCGCCTTGCTACACCCCCACCCTGACCTCTGTCCTGTATTACTATTTGTGTTTTTAAAAAAGGACTATCGCATCTAATCTCTGTTTCCCTAAATGCTCCTGGGTATGGGTCTGTTCCTTGGAGTCTGGTCAACCTACCAGGAATTAGACCAGTAAGAAAAATGGACACTTCCTCCCCCAGCATCTATTAATTGCCAATGTATCTTCAGCTTAGGGCTGGGGCTTCCTGTCCATCCCCCTCATCCATTCTGGGCCCATCTGGCTTGAGTTTGCACAGGTCTTGTGCATCAATGCTGTGGGTTCATAGGTGCAACTACTTTGTGATGTCCAGACAACACAGTTTCCTTGTATTCATCTATCACCTCCAGCTCTTACACTCTTTCTGCCCCCTCTTCTACAATTATCCCTGAGTCTTGGAAGGAAGGGGTGTGATATAGGTGTCCCATTTAGGGCTGAGCACTCCACAATCTCTTACTCTCTGTACATTGACCAATTGTGGGTCTTTGTGTTAATAAACCATCTTCTGCAAGAACTTTCTCTCATGAGAGTTAAGAGATGTATTAATCTATGGGTACAGCAATAAGTTATTATGAGTCAGTTTAATACTATATCTATTTAGCAGAATGGTAGTAGTAGGTTTTTCTGTAGTCTGTTACCTGTCTAACCACAGGTTCTTGGCCCTGATAACAGGGCCAAGTATAGACTCTATCTTGTGAAGTGGGCCTTAAATCCAATTATAAGTGGTTGGTTACTCCCATAATATTAGTGTCACTATTGTACCAGTGGGTATGCTTTGCCAAACCAGTTGTTATTGTAGCTCACAGGATTCACGGCTGAGAAAGGATGATGATTGCCTTTCTCTGTAAGTAACATGCACAACACCTTCTAGTACTATGAATGTCAGCCAGCAGAGATGAAGCTTTAAGTCAGTTCCAGCCTGATTTCTCATTGTTTGCTCAGTGACTCATCAGGTATGTGGGATCTGCTGCAATAGAGTCCTACTGTCAAGTTCTTGTGGATAATCAAGTACAATGGGAATCAGTTACTTTCTAATTCTCACTCATCTTTTAAACCATACCTTAGGCAACCTCAGTCTTCAGTAAAATCAATGTGGTTTGACTCCTCACCTGGATACTCAGACCCTCAGTGTTAGAGGTTCTGTTTTATTCAAGCCCATGCCTGTGAATGTACCATAATGGGCTGCACAGTACACTTAAAAATATTTGTGCATTGCTAAGGGGAAATCCCTAAAATTTCTCTTGTGTTAGTGAGAAAATGGGGCTCTAAAACATCTCTGACTGAAGTCTTTGGACATCTATTGCATTTCTATTTAAGAGATTCTAGGTTTAAAAACATCAATGACTCAAGTTACCAGGGGTCTGCAGATAGCACTTCTTTTTCAAAAGTTTGTATCAAGATTGTGACTCATGCTGTTTGAACAAAAGTGAGAAATGAGAAAACATGTAGATTATGTATGAGTCAAATTCAACTTACAAAGAAACTGGTTTTGAAAGCCCATGAAGTTATTGCCTATTGCCTTGCCTGAGATTTCTCCTACTATGTATACCAGTACGCAAAACAAACTTGTCTTGATATGTACTTCCCTTACCAAAAAATGACCTTATATAATGTACAAAGTGAGTTTTGAATTGAACACATTATAATAACCTTTGTAAAGCTGACCGTCCTACATAATCTTTTTTTTTCTATTTTATAGACCATCTTTGCTGAGATTTCAAATGTTTTCATGATATAAACATACATCTCCCACCCAAGTACTAACCAGTCCCCACTCTGATTAGCTTCCAAGATCAGACAAGATCAGGCTTGTGTAGGATAGTATGGCTGTGGGGTGAATACACATCTCTATTAGTATGAAGACACAGAGATAGGGTCAAACACTAAATTCTTCACATAAAAATGATTATTCTCTTGAATTTTGACCCATGTTTTTTTCTTCAAAGAATCTTGCTTGCACAGAATGCCAGGTGCTTTGATCCTTGACAGGAAAATTGAATCATGTATATTTGACAGCTTTCTCTGAGACTTACCAGGAGAAAAGTTCTCATTTCATAGTACACTGAAATGAACAGTAAATGACTTGTATATCTATCTGGTAGTGGAGGAAGGTTATAATTTTATGGGCATTTGTTGGTCAAGAGAAGTGAAGATAAAAATGCTGAAATGAGGGGAGGGTTCTCAAAGACTTCTTTATGTTTTTATCATAAATAATCCAAATTCTCTTTCAAAGTCACGTGTTTCTGAGAAGATTAAGCGTTGGGCTGTGCTGTGTGTATTGTGGCATATACTTCTGGGATACATATAGGATCCTAGAGAATCCTAAGTTGTTACAGTTCATTAGAATTCACTTCCCTTTTCTCATTTGTAAGATGTGAAAAAAATATGACCATCTCCTAGGAGTATGTGCTGAGAAACATTAACATATATGAGTAATATGTAAAGTGCTTAAGACATATGCACACAATAAATATTATTCTGTCTTCCTCCTACTTGTTTTTTTCTCTTTTCTCTTTTCTTTTTCTTCTCTTCCTTTTTAATTTTCTGATGTGCAAAAGATAATGATGTAGCAGGAGTTCCAAGATGCACACAAAGAGTTAGCTATAGCCTTTTGGTCATACTTTTACACTCATCCTGCCAAACTCATCTTCTCCATCCTGAGACTCTCAATTCCAAGCAGTCATTGAATCCTTGTTGATCTCAGGGCAAGAGAAAGTTCTAGAAACATTTCTTATCTTATGAGGGTTACAAGGAGGAAAAATAGAAGATCACCTGTGGGTTCCTCAATTTGTCCTTAGATAAAGGAAATAAACTTCTGGTTATGAGTGTCACTGGGCTGGCTCCACTACAGACCTTGTGCTGGAAGGAGAAAGGCATGTATCTCAGTTCCTGTTATGCCAGACCATAAGCAATTTACAATCGAGCCAAAATAGCCACAACAAGTTAGTCATGAGCACTCAGTGTATAGCATTAACTTTTCTATGCAAATCCCAAGTATCTTTCATTACTTATTTCATTATCACAACTAAGCTATATGAGAGATACTAGTATTATTATTATTCAGTTTAGCAAGTATGAAAATAAAGGTACAGCAAAGTAAAACAGTAGAATTAGAACCAGACTAATTTGGCTTTGGAACTTACCTTTTAACCATCCCAGCTCTCAGAGCCCCTCAACCATACCCAACTTCTGGAAGACCCCCTCTCTCTATTATTTTGCACAGCCATCGTCAAGTCTGCTTATTCTGAAAATAATTCCTTTCCTTTTTATTCTTTACTTGGACAAACACTATTATTCATAAAAGTCAGTTCAGGCAATGAACACCTGCTGTACCTTATTGTATTTGATTATGCATTTCTCTTCTCTACCAGAACATTAAGCCTGCTGCATTGTACGGGGTCTGGTACAAAGGAAGCACACAATAATCGTGTGGAGGGAAAGAATGGCATATGTCTGTTTTGTTTCTTTCAGCATATAATTGTGCACATGTAGTTATTACAAACTTTGACGTTTACATTGAATTAAAATACTTTACAAGTCCAGTTTTCATTGTTTTGGAAAAGAAGCCTGAATTTCCCAGATGGTAGCTTCCTTTTCTAAGAAAAAGAAGAATCAGTATTACAGTTAATGTTGCAATTTCTTTCACATTAATTGTGTCATTAGTGATTGGTTGGCACTAGGTGGAGCCAAGGAGCCTTGCAGGGAAGCTCAAAAAGGGTTTGAACTACTGTTATTAACTCTCAGATTAGACACAAAATAATTTAAAGATTTTTTTTTAAGATTTGCAAACTGTGCATTATTTGAGCCAGTTATTTAATAACATTCATCCCCCCAATGCCTTTTGCTCTACTGGTTGTCTTATTTTTGATGTGGAGAGGTCTTATAATTTCTTTCTTCTAGTCTCCCAGTGCTCAGAGATAGGTTCATACATAGTTTTTAATATTTAGTAAATATTTTATTTAGTTTTAAAGACAATGCTCCAGACCTTTCTGAATCCCTTACTTGAATTCTCTCTACTCTTTATTGTGCAGTGTGGCTGGAGGCAGTGAAAGTCTGGCATGTTGGAAAAAAAGGCAAAAAAAGGAAATCAAATGACAACAAAACGAAGGAACTTCTTCCTTTTATTGAATTTTTGTGAATTTTAAACAACACACAGTTTGATCATATTTAGATCCCCACCACCATCAGCACCCCCTTACTATCCCTACCCAGTTTCATGTACTGTATTTTACATATGTATAATAAAAAGAAATATATATTTCTTTTCCAATGTGTATATATTTAAATATATTTTTATTGAGCTTTTGTTCATTTTATACAATAGTTCTCCCCTCCCATCCATGCCCCCTACTTCCCCACTGGACTGCATGCATTCTGTTGTAAATGTTAAGTCCTATTGGGTCAAGCATTTGTACCCAGATGTCCTTTGGTGCAAGTTCATCCACTGGAGTCTAGTCAGCCTCTCTAGAGATCTTACAGAAGATCTACTCTCCCTCTCACAGCAGTACTCAGTTGCCAACAAGTCCCAGGCTGGAGCTGGGGCCACTGCCATTTTCTTTGCTTTATGCTGATCCCTTGTCTAATTGTGTTGGCATGGGTCTTGTACAGTATGCCACCATTGTACACCACAAGTTCACATAAGCAAGTTTCCAATGGCCAGAAATTCTCTCTTTCCCTATGTTCATGGACCACCCCTGGTTCTTACAATCTTTCTTCCCCCTCTTCCCAAATGGTCCCTGAGTCATGGGTGGGTGAAGAATCCTATCCAGGGTCACATACTCTGCAGTCTCTTATTCTCTAAAGCTTAGTGAGTTCTGATCTTCTATGTGCATCGCACTCTGTTGCATAAGGAAGATTCACTGGTAAGAGTCGAGGAACACATTAGTATTCACTGCACCTCCTGTTCGCCCAGGTTCCATGAGCCTTTGGTGTAAAGGCTCCACTGTCGATATGGACTGGGAATCTCTTAGATACATATTCTCTGTGTGTAACCAGTTGTGGAACTCTATAACAGCCTCCATCTATTGCAAAAAGATCTTTGATGAGTGGTATATAGTATACTTGTCTGTAAATATCAAGATACATATTTAGCATATGGTGAGAAATTTCATTTATCTAGAGACTCGACAGAGATAGGGTTTTCTCTAGGATCTATGACCTCTCCAGTCATGCGTATTTGACTATAATTACAGTACCACATATGAATTCCCTCCACTGAGTGGCCTTAAGTCCAATTAGACAACTGTTGGTTACTCCTAAGAAAAAAATGCCCAGTAGATATTGTTTGCTGTGCCCGTTTTTGTGGTTATTAGGCTTTACAGATGGGTTGGACTATTAATTGGTATTCTCCTTAGCAACTTGCATAGTATCTCTATGAGAGCTAATCTTCAAGGAGGAGGCCTCCAGGTCAGTTCCAGCTCCATTGCTCCAAGCCCTGTGTCTGAAGTATGTCCTGTAATTGGGACTTGTTGGCAGCTGAGTACTGCTGTGTGAGGGAGAGTAGGTCTTCTTTAAGCTCTCTGGAGAGGCTGACTAGACTCCAGTGGATGAACTTGCACAAGAGGACATCTGGGTATAAATGCTTGACCCAATAGGTCTTAACATATATGAAATTTCTCACCATATGCTTAAGCAACAGGGTCTTAAGTTCTGAGAGACAGTCAAAGGCTGTGGCAATAGCCTGTGTTATTTTAGAAGTCTTAGACTACCCTGACAACTACTGGACTGGAGGTTTCTTCTGCCTGGCAGTGATATGTGGTAAATTCAAAAATCATTTGAATCAAAGAACTATTTGGCAATCATATTTATCATCATGATTTGCTAGCACCCTGGCTTCATTCCTAGTCTTATTTCAACTTTGCTAGTTGGCTAATTACATATCTTGTTTGGATTCTTGGTCAGAACTAGTCTGAATTATGCTTCTGAGCAAGTATGATCTCATGAGGAAAGTAGGTCTTTTGTTTTTACAGTGTCTATATGAATTTCTGCTTTTGTTTGGCGTCATTTTTGAGAAAAACAATTTTCCCAAGAAGGTCATTTCACATCAGCTTTGCAAAAGGGCACCCTCATTTCACATCAAATAGCTGTATAGAGGATTATAGCTATAATGAAAAAAAAAAAACCACATTGCCAAGAATGCCAAAGAGATTATCTCTTTAAAATGCTGCCATTTCTATATTCTTAGTGCCTAGTACAGCACACTAAGTACAGACACTGGAGTGTCTGATTGATTTCAAAATCTCATTGTGTACTCACTGTGGATTAAGGAATCATACCTCAAAGGCAATTCTTCTCTTACTGCCATGTCCTCCCTCTGTGATATTTGCTAGCTACAAAATAAAATTGTGTTTTTTGTTTCTTCTCTGGTCTAAAGGCTGAATTCTTTCACAGACTAGACACTTCCCATCACATTGGTGGGCTTGCATCAGGAGCAGGAACTACTTCATGTCTTTTCTTTGGACACTTACAGGAGTACTCTCTGGAATTGGAGGCAGCAAAGGCTGAAGTATCCCTGGAATTTCTAGAGTCTTTCCTGTTGGGGCACCTTACTGAGAATTATTATGGCCATGTCATATGGGTTCAAATATGCCTGATGTCTTCCAGTCAGTGTACCATGAGCTGACTGTAAGGCCTACCTCTTGTGGCTCATGCTCACCATCATTTTGATGCATGAGGACAAGCCTTCTGTGGGAATTTTCTCTTTCTACCTCCAGGCCTTCAGAAGACTCTCTTCATGCCTGGGAACCACACTACCTAGTCCAGGAAATTTCCCATGAAATCCAAAGACTCCCGATTCTTGTGGACAACTCCTGTTTAACAGATCGTTCACTGGAAATTTCTTTCTCCCCAAGGCAGCAGTTTGTAGGGATGTGAAGGCCTGGGATAGGGTGTGCCTACTGCCTAACGTGTTAAAGGAGAAAGGGCTGTGTTAATTCTCTCTGCTGAGTCCCTTTTCCCAACTGGAGGAGCAGCTGGGTATCTTCACTTGTTACCACAGATTCTCCTCTATTTTTCTTTTCTTTGTAAGCCTTCCTGAGGCTATGCTTATCTGAGGATTTTATTGCCCCATTAGATTGGGTAAGAAATCTTCACCAAGTTCTATCAACTTGCACCACAGTCAAACCTCAGAGTTTTTTTCCTCCTTAAACCCTCCTTTCTTCTGTAAAATCAGTTGCTATTCTACGAGTATGGGATTCACCATCCTGGTTCTGTTATGAGCCCATGGGGGAATCAGAGATAAGCATTTGCTGTTTAAGAAGACTCTAGGTTTTTCTCTATTTAGTATGATGTTGACTGAGAGCTTGTGGTATACTGCCTTTATTATGCTGAGATATGTCCCCTGTATTCCTAGATGCTCTATGACTTTTATCAAAATTGGATGTTTGATTTTGTTGGAGGCCTAAAACTAGTAAGAAGAGACAGGAAAAGTCACTTCATACTCATTAAAGGAAAAATGCACCAGGAAGATATTATAGCCCTAAATATATATGTGCCGCATAAAGGTGGACTAAATTTCATAAAAGAAATATTAGATTTAAAATCACACGTTGATTACAACACAGTGATAGTGGGTAACTTCAGTAAACTACTGTCAAATAGACAGGTCAATGAGACAAAAACTGAATAGAGAAACCCTGGAGTTAAATGACACCATAAATCAAATGTGTTGGGGAACCCTGCTGCTAGGGTTGTAGTCCTCCATGTCTGGATAGCTCTAAGGGGCTCAGCGCCATATGGAAGGACTCCCCTTCTCAGCAGAGGGCCTCCTGCTCTCTTTCTGACTTACCTAGAAAGTGCTGCCAAGCACGGATGCCTGACCTTATTTGGAACATGACCTTTGGCATAGTTACCTGGAGTAAAAACTACCCCCAGATTTCTTCTATATGATAATCAGGTATTTCCCGGTAGTCAGATGATAGGAGCCTACTGCCACATGTAAATAAAGCATACTATGAGCATCTATCAGCTGAAGCATTGGCTACTGCCTCCACACTATATTTTCCCCTAACATCCCACTAAATAAATGGAGCTGTTTCACAGAATCTAGAGCTGTTTCACTGAGTCTGGAGCTGTTTGCATCATTGAACCTGCCTCCCCAGAAGGGCTTTCTTCCGTCAGTGCTCACTGGCCATCTTGACCCTGTTCATCACTTCTGCTCCCTTTGTCCTTGTGGACCAGTGGCCAATGACCCACGAGGAGAGGGAGTGACCCCACAGCTGGCACCTAAACGTGAGGCTCCTGGAACGCGCAGAATTTGTGAGTACCCCCTCCCACCAGGAGGGTAGCGGCAGCTTTGCCTTTAAGCCATCCCACCCTTGAGGATTGGCAGTCTCTTTTTTTCCTACCCCCTCTCACCAAGAGGGTAATGGCAGCTTTTCCTTAAAGGCATCCCACCCTTGAGGATTGGCAGTCTCTCCTCTTTTTCCTCCTTTTATTTTTGGTCTGAGTCTTCGTGTGGGACCGTTAAAGACGAAGGAGCAATTGAAGCTTTCTGATCAGGGCTACTCCCTGACGTTAGTCAAAGGCTCTTAGCCCTCTTAACAGACCCTGACTGCCCTCACGGGTATAGACAAGACCCCTTATCTATACATCTTTCTAATGCAAAAACCTGGTAACAACCAGTTAATTGCTCTTAGAGTGGTCCCGGATCTCTTAAATTTGTGGGCAGGCTTGTGCTGTGGACTCCATGGAATCACCTGGGGTTTGATCCCTGGCATGTTCCCCTAGAAATCAGCCTTTCACCCCACTTTCCTTTTCTATCTTAACACCCCTAGAAACAAAATCCCCAAAGTTCTAAGGGATCTTTATATAAGCTTTAAAGTCAACTTCTAAAATAACAAACTTCCCTAATCTGTTTGTTATCTTGCCCCCGGGGTGCTCAAGCCCAAGCTAAACCAGTTAGGTGAGAATTCAAATTAACTAGCCCCTGCAGAGCACTTAAAAAATTCAAGGCGGCTTGTGCCATACTAACGGAAAAAAAAGATTTTAAAAAGCCATTTTTTTTCCCCCGTAAACCTTTTCCTGGGGAAGGGGCTCATCAGAGGACCACCCCATCTCTCTCTCTCTCTCTTTGCTTTATCTCGGTTATTGCCTTTGCGAGGATCTGGATATGGTTTGTGGGCAACTGAAGCCTCTTGGTTGGGGCAACTTCCTGATACTGGCTGAAGGCCCCCTGCCCTCTTTCCAGACCCCCACAGCCCGATTGGGTGTAGGTAGTAACCTTTACAATTATCATAAAAATATGGTAACGCAGCAACCAGTTAAAAGTCACAAGGACAGTTGCCAGTCCCTTAAATCTATGGCTAGGCTTGTGTTTGTCAAAGCATCTCAATCCCTGTGGCAGGCTGCCTTGGGAATGTTAAACGCCACTGACAACACTTCCTTTCTTTTCTATAATGGGTAATTCAGCATCACGCCAAAAAACCCTCCAAATTCGCTCCCTTAGAGCCCTACTTAAATCAAGAGGACTTAAGATTCTCCCCACAAAAAGCTCAAAATTTTAAAATGAAGTATTTCAATTTGCACCCTGGATCCTGTCAGCAGACATTTCTGACCCAGTGGTCTGGACCAACGTTGCCTATCTGGCTCGTAAAAAGAAAATCCAGGAAAGGCACCATTTGCCCCTTTCCTTTCTCCGCATAATAGCAGCCATTCGACAATGCTTAGAAAACCCACTTAAGGCTGAGGAGAACTTACTCACACCATGGGATAATAAAAAAAAAAGGGTTCAAACAATAAAAAAGACCCTAAAGATTTCCCAACAGCAGATTCGACAGCCCTAAAAAATAATAAAAAAGACCCTGAAGATTTCCCAACAGCAGATTCAACAGCCCTAAAAAAAAAAAACCTGGAAGTCTACAATGCAAAGGAAACAGGATCACCTTCTTAAGTATATAATGGCACTTGTTAAAGTCACATCATTTAGAGGCAAGTA
>NW_008334003.1:901482-903778 GCF_000622305.1 Nannospalax galili
GCCCGCTGGCTTGGTCCCCACTCCAGGCAGCAGACTTAAAAGAGCTGTGCCAAGCTGTTTGTGAGGATAGGATCCATGCTCCATGGACAAAATCTATACTACAAACCTTTAATACTAAAATCCTAACCCCCCAGGACTGGAGAGATATCTGTAGATCCACCCTCCCCAGTCCATTATTTGTACAATGGGAAGCTTTATTTAGAGATGAATGCCTAGTGCAGTTTAAAAGAAATGACATACATAATAAACAACTAAGACCACAACAAGGGCAAGATCCACCACCTGGATTCATAGATTGGAAATATGACCAGCTTTTCAGCCAGGGCAATTTTTCCACAGGAATCCATCAGGCTGTGATTCCTGTTGGCTGTTTTGAACAGGTCCGCTTATGTACACTATAGGCCTGGGACCATCTAACCCCCTTGTCCACCAGGCCTGGAGAGACCTCCTCATTAACCTTCCTAAAGCAAAAACCAACTGAAACCCTCCCAGACTTTATACTAAGAGTGCAGGCCAGTTTAGATAGAAAAATAGCAGATCCTGCAGTCAAAGAAATGCTTTTAAACAAACTTGTCTGGGAAGGGATGACCCCTGAGCACAGACAAGCATGCCAGGGACTCAAAAAATGAACATTACGACAAATAGATTGTGGCCACCCATGACATCGGGACTGCCACGTACCAGGCCTCCTCCCTTGCCCAAGCCTTTGTAGTTGCAACCCAACCCAACTCAAAATGCTTTAAATGTGGAGAAACCGGACACTGGAAAGAAAATTGCCCCAAAAATGGTTCGGCTGCCACTCGACCCCCTAAAACCCTCTGTCCTTCCTGTAAAAGGGGCTTTCATTGGAAAAGAGATTGCAAATCTAAATATGACAAAGATGACAAACCTTTGCCACCTTTAAACTCCTTCCAGGGCAACCCTCAGCCCCGCTAACAAGAGGAAAGCCACAAACATTATGGGTAACCAGTATTACAAAAAATACCCATAAAAGTAGACAATAAACCTTTCAAATGCCTTCTCGACACTGGGGCTGATAAAACCATCTTAAGGTGCTCTGAGGTTCCCCCACACTGGGAATTAATACCAGGACCCCAACTGATGGGAGTAGGGGGCACCTCCCGAGCATTCATCACTAAAAATTTCTATAAATGGGAGGATCCTGATGGAGAGGTTGGCACAATAAGACCCTTGATTGCAGATATAGCCACAAATCTCATAGGACGAGATATCCTGGAAGACCTCAATGTAGTTCTTGCCAGTGGGTCTGAAGAGAAATGCCTTAAAATATATGATCATATGAGGTTCCTAAAACAAAAGAACTCCCAATCCTAAATGCCACTGTTGATTACCAGACTCCCTGCCTTGACTGGATCACCAAGGAACCAGTCTGGGTGGAACAGTGGCCATTACCCAGGGAGAAATTACTCATTTTACAATAACTTGTAAAAGAACAGTTACAGCTGGGTCACATTAGGCCCTCCAGGAGCCCATGGAACACCCCAGTCTTTGTAATAAGGGGCATGGCGACTGCTACAAGACCTTGGAGCCATAAACAAAACCATGAAAATATGGGGATCACCCCAAAGAGGCCTGCCCATGATCTCTGCCATCCCCCTTAATACACCTGTTAGTCCTATCCATTTACACAATAATGATTGCCAACATTTTGCCTTCTCAGTTCCAAAGATTAACAATTCTGGTCCAGCTGATCGATATGAATGACAAGTTCTGGCACAAGGCATGGCAAATAGTCCTACGATATGCCAGGAGGCTGTTGCTAATGCACTGGCACCCCTCTTAAAAAAGGGGCTGCATGTTTATCATTATATGGATGACCTCTTAGTCTGGCAAAATGAGGATTCCTCTCTAAAAGACCTAAAAGATTCTATGATAAACACCCTAGAGGCAAAAGGTTTTGTAATTGCAACAAATAAAATACAATAAGCCCTCCCCATTACCTTCCTAGGGACTGAAATAACACCCACTGCTGTTAGGCCCCTCAAACCTGTCCTAGAAGACCCCATCCACTCACACTTAACTCACTTCAAAGTTTTCTAGGTAATATTAATTGGCTAAGGCCATGGCTTTCCATCCCCACAAGTCAATTACAGCCACTCTTTGATCTCTTAAAGGGAGAGAAACACCCAGCCTCCAGACGGTACCTAAACCCAGCTGCAAAAAGGGCTCTTCAAGTAATTAATAGCCATTTCCAAAAGGCATCACTAGCCAGATATGATCCCAAGCTGCCTGTCCAACTCTTAATATTTAATTCCTCCCCAACCATGGTAGGAGC
>NW_008334003.1:904004-914673 GCF_000622305.1 Nannospalax galili
TTCCCAGGACAAATTGATAATCACTATCCCAAAGATAAATGGATGTCAGTTATTCCAGTATTTCGCTGGCTCCCACCTCGGCTCTTCTGCCACAAACCCATAAAAAATATTACTACAGCCTTTACAGATGGGGGAAAAAAGGGGGCGACATTGGTCATATATGACTCCCCTAATGACCCCCATCATATATTTTCAACCTCTATAATAAATCTCCACAATTTAAAGAGCTTTTTGCCATCTATATGGCTCTTGATAAGACTGATAAATCCTTCAACGTTTATTCTGACAGCATTTATGCTGTTAATTTGCTCCTATGGCTAGGTTGTTCCTTTGTCAAAATAGATGGCAACCCCCTCTCACCCCTGCCAATTAAAATTTCTACACTATTACAAAAATGGGTGACTCCATTATTTGTCCAGCATATCAGGTCCCACTCCTCCTTCCCAGGCCCTCTTACTAAAGGAAATGCCATAGCATATGAGGTAGCCACCACTGGAACATTCTCTGCCAGCATAACAGATGCCCAGAACCTCCACCATGCCACCCACATTAATTTACAAGGGCTCCATCTCAGATTCCCCCACATTCCCCTCAGACAACTTAAACGCATTGTCAAAACCTGCTCTTCCTGTGCATCAATAATGCGTACTCCTGCTATACATCAAATGGGCACCAATCCTCGGGGGCTAAAATCTAATGCCCTCTGGCAAGTTGATGTAACCCATGTCCCCCAATTCGGTAGACAAAAATATGTATTTGTAACTGTAGACACTTACACCCACTTCCTTTGGGCTACTGCCCAAACTGATAAAAGTTAAAAATATCTAATAAATTACATGCTCTCATCCTTTGCCATCATGGGCCTCCCTACACAACTAAAGAAGGATAATGGCCCAGCATTTACCAGCTCCCCATTTAAAAAATTTTGTAAAGCCTAAAAAATCACCCATCACACTGGCATCCCATACAACCCACAAGGACAAGCCATTGTAAAAAGGTCACATAACACCTTAAAAGACCAACTAAAAAGACAGGCTCAAACAACATATTCTCCCAATATTCAATTAACATTAGCCTTGTTTACCCTTAATGTACTTAATGTATATCGAGGGTCTGATGCCCCCCATCACCCGACACTGGGCCCAGACACACCCCATACCACCCATCATGGTTAGATGGAGGGACCCCCTTGATAAAATCTGGAAAGGGCCAGATCCATTGCTGACCACAGGGAGGGGATTTGCTTGTGTTTTTCCACAGGATCAACCAAAGACTATCTGGGTTCCAGCCAGAAATGTCGGACACCTCCCCACCCTAAAAAATGATGGCTTGCATGACCCTGTTGGAGACAAGGAAAGGAAGAAGAGGAAAAGACGCTGGAAACCACACTGGATCACTTGGAAAGAGATCCTGATCTGGTGGAGACTGCTCATCACAGATTCCCCCCCCTGCGCCTGGAGCATCTTTCTCTGTCATTCTCATGGCCGTTTTTACCCTGCTTAACACCAGTGCTTCAGCCAGCCCCACTCCCCCTAATAGTATGTTCTGGAGATTTTATGTCAGGGAAACATTTAAAGGAAAAAAATCAGATAATTGGAACTGCATACTGCCCCCTAGTGGGCTGTCAAAAACCCATAGAAATCATAATATACCCAAATGCTAGCAGATACAAAACTAATGAATATGTTTGCTTCCCTTTCCAACAGACAGCTCCATCATGCCTCAAGGAAGTTGATACCTATGGGGGATGCTGCTATTTCAATCCCTGTAGGTTGGAACTAGGATTCACTGGGTGATATCAGGGCATAACAGGACAGGAAAGACCCATCTACCTAAAGGATAATAAGTATCTCTATGGGAACCATGACTATTCCCTAATATATGTTGCAGATCCATGGGACGATCACTGGTGTATCGGAGTAATGGGAAAGTTCTACGCAGGTGCATTCTCTAGCTACCCTACAGCTGACTTTCATATCTCTCAAAAGCTTGTACCCGCAGCTAAGCCTGTGCTAACTCATCATAATATTATTCTGCAGGAAAACAAACAGAGGACCAGATAAGATCAACTATGTCTTGGAGCCAGTACATTCAATATGTTGCTAACTTTCTTCCCTTCACCACCCATCCTAATGCCTCTGTTTCTTTTGTGCATCCAGCAATAGACCTTTACTGACAGCAGTACCAGTTAATACCACCCTTCTTTACCCAGAAACAAAAAAAGATTTCACCGACTCTCATCTGATGGATATTCCCTTATTTGAACAACTGGCTAACTATCCAATTTGCATTTCCAACAAGAGTAAGCCTACTCATTACAAATGCCTCACTAATATTATTCTCTCCAGGACAGCGTGCGTTGCCCCTCCTCTTTTCCTATGGTGCAAAGGAAAAGCCCAACACTGTGTTAACTCCTCTTTGTCCACCTTTTGTGTACATGTAATGATTACTCCCCAGGTGTACCTATTTGAGGAAGAAGAGGCTGCCCTCCTCCTTCACAGCTGCCAGCAGAGAGAAATCTTCATCCTCCTGCTAGTGGGACTCAGACTCGCCCTCTCCTTGGGTTCCAGAGGTGCTGCGACTGCTGCCATTGTACAAACCCATCACCTGGCAGGAGACTTTCGAGACAAGCTGGACCAGGCAATGGCATCCACGACTGACAGCCTTGAGTCTCTCCAACGACAAATGAACTCTCTTGCCGGGACTGTGCTCCAAAACAGAAGAGCACTAGACTTAATAACTGCTGAACAAGGGGGGATGTGTGTAGTTTTGGGAGAGGAATGCTGTTTTTTTTTGTGAATGAATCAAATGTTGTTGAGACCAATGTTAATACTCTCAAAAAACTTTGTAATGATCTATTTTCAAGATTTCAACCCACGAAACAATTAGATTGGTTTAGTAATCCCTTGTTTTAATGGCTCCTACCCTTTGTTAGCCCCCGATCATGCTGTGTGTCATTTTGATGCTTGCTCCCTGTTTCATACAATTTCTTCGCCGACAACTTAGTACCACAGAATCTGACTCAGGGAACCAACAAGTGCAGCTGGGACAGGAGAAGCCCCCTGCCTCCTTAGCCCAGTGCAGGGTCAGGCAACTAGAGCCAACACCTGTAAGTGTATCAAGAATGAAAGAATCCAAAGGGAGAACTGTTGGGGGACCCTGCTGCTAAGGTTGCAGTCCACCATGTCCGGATAGCTCTAAGGGGCTCGGCGCTATGTGGAATGTACCCCTCCTCAGCAGGGGGCCTCCTGCTATCTGCCTGACTTACCTGGAAAGTGCTGCCTGGAAAGTGCTGCCTGACTTATTTGGAACATGACCTTTGGCATAGTTACCTGCAATAAAGACCTTTGGCATAGTTACCTGGAGTAAAAACTACCCCCACGTTTTTTCTATATGATAATCAAGCATTGCCTGGTAGTTGGATGATAGGAGCCTACTGCCACATGTAAATAAAGCATACTATGAACACCTATCAGCTGAAGCATTCGCTACTGCCCCCACACTATATTTTTCCCTAACCCCCACTGAATAAACGGAGCTGTTTCACTGAATCTGGAGCTGTTTCACTGAGTCTGGAGCTGTTTGTATCACTGAATCTGCCTCCCTGGAAGGGCTTTCTTCCATCAGTGCTCACTGGCCATCCTGACCCCATTCATTGCTTCTGCTCCCTTTGTCCTCATGGACCGGTGGCCAATGACCCACGAGGAGAGGGAGCGACCCCACACAAATGGACTTAATAATACACATCTACAAAACATTCCATCCAAACACCAAAGAATACACTTTCTTCTCAGTAGCCTATGGAACTTTCTCCAAAGTTGACCACATATTAGGACACAAAGCAACTCTCCACAAATTTAGTAAAAATGAAACACTATCTTGTATTCTATCTAATCACAAAGAATAAACCTAGGTATAAAAAGCAATCAAAATGGGGAAAAGTACACAGACTCATTGAAGCTAAACAACAAACTATTGAATAAATTTGGATCAAGGGAGAAATCAAGAAGGAAAATTAAAAATTCCTAGAATTGAATAAAAATGATAAAACAGCATATCCAAACCTATAGGCATAATAAAGGCAGTCCTCAGAGGAAGATATATATCACTAAGTTCCTATGCTGGAAAATTAGAAACATTTTCCATAAATAAATCAATTATACACCTGAAAACCTTGGAAAACCAAGAACAAACAGCACCTCAAAAGAGCACATATAAAGAGATAAATAATATCAAAGTTGAAATGTATGCACTAGGAGCAAAGAAAATAATACAAAGAATTAAAGAAAAGAGTTGGTTCTTTGAAAAGGTTAACAAGATTGACAAACCTTTAACCAAATGAAAAGAGAGAGAGAACGGAAATGAACAAAATTGGAGATGAAAAAGGAAACATTAAAATGGACCCCAAGGAAATTCAGAAACCCTAAGGGTATACTTTAAAAATCTATATTCTGACTAGTAATAATCAGATACACACAGATTAGAGATGCCAACATCCAAGTATTAGCAAAAACAATGAATCTTTCTGTAAGAAACAGTATATCTTAAAATAAAATGGAGATCTTTTTTAAAGGTTAAAAACTCATTCAATTTTATGTCTTACAGGGTTTATACTGAGTTCAATATTGTATAACTGTATTAATTCAACCATGAACCTAGAAACTTACAGCCACTTTTGAATAAACTATGTCTTTGCTCTGAAAACTGTTATTGGGCATCAAGCTGTAATTAAATGCTTCTTCTAAAAAAAAATTCTACTAGCCAAATACACATAGTTGGAGAGGGCATAGATCTTAGAAAAAACTTCAAGGCTGCAACATCCCTAGACAAAATAATTTCTTACTATGTGCAGAATATGGATCCTTAAATTTATAGACAAGTATTTCAGTCACCACCTATAAAAGAAGCTTCTTTCAAGAGACAGAGGTAATTACAGAGTTCAAAAACTGGTCACACACAGAGATTGTCTGTGAATTGCCCAAGTCTCAGTGGAACATAGAACAAGGGATGAAGAGAACACTAAAGCATCTTTCAGTCTCATCAGTGAAGCTCCCTTGTGCAACAGAGGGCCAGAAAAGCAAAAAGTCACAAATGGCCAAAGTGCAGAGAATAAGAGTCTTCACAGTATGGGTCCTTGGACAGGACTCCTATATCAAAATCCACCCATCCAAGGCCCAGGGACCATTGCAGAAGAGGGAGCAGAAAGACTGTAAGAACCAGGGAGGAGGTGCATGGCCATATGGAAATAGTCTTCCATGCCCCTGGGATTCTTCTCATACAAACCTACAATTCCTCTGCAATGGTGTTACATGCAAGAGATCCATGTAAACTTAAGGAGACAAAAACCCAGCTCAGAACTATGGAAATAAGCAGCAGGCCTCAATCTTAGTCAAAGAATTATTGGCAGCTGATTACTGCTGGGTGAGGAAGAGCTGATCATCTTAAAAGAAGGGACTCTAGATAGGCTGACTAAACTCCAGTGGATGAACTTGCACTGAGGGACATCTGGGGACACTAACTTTACATGATAGGCCTTAACACAAATGACAGAATGTATGAACTCCAGTGTGTGTGTGTGGGGGGGGGCTGTGGGAGGTGCCAAAGGGGAAGGGGGTAAAGAGATGATTTTCTGTATGAAATACACAAAAATTCAGTAACATTTTTAAAAAAATAAAAAAATATATTTTACTAAACTAGAAAAGCCAAAAGAAACAGTTGAATTTCTAGATATATATGGCTTATAAAAGTTAAATCAAAATAATATAAATAATTTAAACAGACCTATAAGAACCAATAAGATAGATGGAGTAATTAAAAAATCTCCAAACTAAAAAGAGCCCAGGGTCAGGTGGATACAGTGCAGAACTCTACCAAACCTTCAAAGAAGAGCTAATAGCCATACTCCTCAAATTATTCCTTGAAGTGGAAAATGAAGGAATGCTCCTAAATTTTTTCTATGAAGCCAATATTACCCTAATACCAAAATCGGACAAAGACCCAACAAAAAAGAAAATTATAGACCAATCTCTTTGATGATCATAGGTAGAAAAATTCTCAATAAAATATTCACAAATTGAATGCAAGAACACATCAGAAAGATTATCTATCATGGTCAAGCTGGCTTTATCCCATGGATTCAGGGATGATACAATATATGTAAATCAATAAGTGTAATCTACTACATAGACTCAAGGACAGAAATCACATAATTATCTCATTAGCAGAAAAAGCCTTTGACAAATTCAACATCCATTCATGACAAAGGTCATAGAGAACCTAGGCATACAGGGGAAATATCTCAATAAAGGAAATATACAACAAGCTCACAGCTAACATCATACTTAATGAAGAAAAACTGAAAGAATTCACATTAAAATCAGGAACAAGGCAAGGATATCTACTCTCTCCATTCCTGCTCAGTGAAGTACTTGATGTTTTAGCTAGAGTCATAACACAAAGGAAGGAGATAAAGGAGATAAAATTGGGAAGGAAGAAGACAAAGTGCCTTTATTTGCAGAGGATGTGATTCTATGTATAGAATCACCATAACTAATCCACCAGAAAAGTCCTAGAGCTGATAAATACATTCATTAAAGTAGCAAAATATAAAGTTAACACCCCAAATCAGTAGCCTTCTTATATACCAACTACAAACACGGCAAGGAAGAAATCAGGGAAACAACCCCATTCACAAGACTTTAAAACCCATACAATATCATGGAATAAATCTAATCCAGACTTGTATAATAAAATCTTTAAGACATTGAAAAAATAAAATACTAGCAGATGGAAAGACCTCTTATGCTCATAGCTCTGTAAGATTAATATTGTGAAAATGGTCATCCTACTGAAAGCAATCTACAAATTCAATGCAATATCTAATGAAATTCCAACACAAGTCTTCACAAAAATTGAAGAAATAATCTCAAAATTTAATGAAAATACAAAAGACCCAGAATAGACAAATAATCTTGAACAATAAAAGAACTGTTGGCATCATGACCATCCCTGATCTCAAATTATATTACACAGCTACAACAATAAAACCAGTGTGGTACTGGCTTAAGAACAGATACATTGATCAGTGGAATAGATTTGAGGATTGAGATTTAAAAGCACGCATTTACAGCCACCTAATGGAACTGACACACACAGGAAAGAAGTTTCTAAGTATGACTCCTACAACATAAGCATTAAGCACTACAATTGTCAAACAACTTCATGAAACTAAAAAGCTTTTGTACCTCAAAGGACATCATCATTTGAGTGAAGAGGCAATGTATAGGCTGGAAAAAAAAAATCTTTACCAGCTATACCTCTGAGAGAGGTATCTAAAATGCATAAAGAACATTAAAAAACAAAAACAAAGAAACTAGACATCAAAAAACCCAAACAGCCCAATTAAAATTTGGAGCAAAGAGCTGAACAGAGAGCTCTGTAATGATGAAATGCAGATGGATGAGAAATACTTTAAAAATGTTCATGGAAGCTGAGTGTAGGCTCTGGAGTCAAAGCTAGCCCTGACACTTACCTGGCATGTAACCATTTGGAATCTCACTCTTTTTGTCTGTAATTTAGAGATAACAATATGCCTTGTCTCATAATTGTTTAAAAGATTGAATGAGAAGGAATACTTAAAATAGCACACAGAAGTTGTAATTAATATTGTTAACCCTAAAATTCCTGCCTAAGATCTCATTTCAGAGAATATCCACCCAGCTCAGTCTGTGCCAAACTTAAAAAACAAGAAATGCCTCTCAGCATTTATTTTCCTATTCACTGTGATGGCTAAGGTTCATTGTCAACTTGACTGGATTTAGAAACTCCATGGAACTATACCTCCGTATATGTCTATGAGAGAGTTTCCAGAAAAATGCAACAAAGGAGAGAAGACCTACATTGAAGGTGGATGATACCATCTCATGGGCTGGGATCCTGTACTGAATCAAAGTGGGATGAACACAAGCATTCATCTCTCTCTGCTTTCTGACTGTGGACACAATGTGACCATCCACCTCACCCTCCTGTCATTGTGCCTTCCCATCATGATGGATTGTACCCCCTCATAGTATAAGCTAAAATAAGCCTTCTTTCCTTAAAAAAATGTTCAATATATTTAGTCAACAGGAAAATGAAAATTAAAACCACTTTAAGAGTTCATCTTACTCCACTAGGAATGGCCAAGATCCCCCCTCTCTCCCATAAGACAAATGTTTGCAAAGATGTGGAGAAAGAGGAATTCCCACCCACTGATGGGAGTGAAAACTGGTACAGCCATTATGAAAATCAGTGTAAAGATTCCTCAGAAACTATAATTGATCTACCGTAAGATTCATCTATAAAGAAGGTTTTGTTGATCAAAACAGAGAGTATCAGAAATTGCAACTGGTTCAACTTAATAGAGTCAGTTTTGACTCTCTTTGCCTTTCTTTTAAAAACTGGTTATACAGAGCAAAAATGTATATATTAATTATGTAATATGTAATATTTGTGTAATTGTATAATTTTAAATTAGATTAAATATATGATCACATTGAATTTTTGCATGTTGATTTTGTGTTTTCGGAACTTACTGAACTCTTTTATTGGTTTGGACAGTTTTTCAGTGAGTCTTTAGGTTTCTCTGTGTATAAAATGATGCCAAATGCAAACAACTTCTTATTTGGAGCCCTTTTATTTTTTTCTCTTGTCTAACTGTTCTAACAAAGGGCATGGTCAGGCACTGTAAGAGTGACTAGGAGTAATAAACATAGCAATCTTTTGTCTGTTTTAATTTTTTGAGGCAGGGTCTCCCTGTAGCCCCTGCTAGCCTGAAACACTTTATGCAGCCCAGGCTGACCTCAGTCTCACAGACATCTGCCTGCCTTTGCCTCTGGAGTAATAGGTAAAAGGCATGTCCACTCTGCCTGGCTCTTAGGGAAACTTTATTTCACTCTAGATTTTAGAGGAAACACTTTTAGATATTTTAAATTATACTCTTGAATTTCTTATGATTTTGGCCCCTGAATTCTTTTGATGGGGGTCAGTAATTGGTTTTCTTTGTTTTGGGTTTCATGTGTCCTAGACTTTCATTAGATAGTCGTTACTTTTATTGACTAGTCACTATTTAGAGATAATTGGAACAGTGTAAAAAAAACTACAGTGTCTTGAGTTCATTGTTTCCTTTATGGTATAAATTTTTTGCAGGATTCAGAATTACTTTTTAGCCTAATTAACCCAAACAAAGGAATATAATAACAGAAATGTGTGATTCACTGTAGTGCCACCCTAGTATTTTCTTTTTATAATTAGCTTAGCGAAGCTGGTGATGTAGCTTGTAACTGTTCCCATAGAATACGTGTTAACTGTCTTCCACCGGGGTATCTTACTTTGGTATTTATACTCCTTCTGCTTAAGATTATTAGGTAGGAAAATTAAATCAAGATTTGACTGGGAAAGTTGAACCAAACTTAATTTCTTATTGCATCATCCACCTTAACTGAGATATTGAATCAAATTTTAATAGCTTTCACAAATTTTAGTGTTTTGGTAATTAACAGTTTTATACCACTTCCATATTGTGCTACAGTTGATGAGTTAAAATATGATTTACCCATGTTTGTGTTTTTCTTTTTCTCAATGCTGAAATTCCTTTCCTTATGTCTAATTGAAAGGGCTCTTAGGGCCATCTAACTTTTCTATTTGAATTCAAATCCTAACTCTTCATTGTGTGCCTTTATGGAAGCTAATTAGCCTGTCTGAGCCTCATTTTCATCACCTGCAAAACTGCTATGATATTAATATCTATGATATCAGGCTATGGTGAGGAATGGGTAAGTAAATACACATAAAGCATTTGGAGTACTGATGGAAAGCCTTCCTTACAGCCAGCTGTTATGGTGAGTGCTCTTGATACTCTGCTTAGGTGCCAATGGAGACATGATGTGCTGACTTCTCTCCAATACCCTTCTCAATTTAAAAACAGAAATAGTTAAACCTTAAGCTATTTACTATTAAGACAAGAATTTTCAGGTTATCTTTTGTTATTTTGTAAAGATTATATTTTCCCTTCTATGTTTTAAAAATTGTGTGTGCAGTTATTCATCACACACACACATATTTCCATGTATATACACATGTATTTTTAAATATGGTGCAAATTTCTGTAGACATAGTGTTGAACAAGTTTGAATTATGTCATTGTGAGCCTCAATATTACAGAAGGACAGTAGGTTCTTTGACAGGGAAACTAAACAGGCCAGAGTTATCCAACCTGGAATAGGGAACTATAGAATTTTCATGGAGGAAGTGACATCAAAGTTAAAAGTATTAAAGGTATATCAGAATATCCATTTGTAACAGAGAGAGAACAACAAAAGTGAGGGTGACTGAGAATAAGTCACACTGAGAACAGTCCTTTGTGACCCAAATAGAGAGTGCAAAGTTGTGGAAGAAGAGTGTGTGAGGAGGAACAAGAACATACAGTTTTTTCATGTTTTTAGAGTTTTGTAAACTGCAAAGTAGAATGATGATCTGATTAGCTATTATCTATTTATAGCCAAACAATCATAATAAAAAAAAGCTTTCAGGTGGAAGAATGCATCATCTTCTTCCCCCCTTTCCATCCCTTCCCCTCCCCCCTCCCTTCCCCTCTCTCCCTTCCCCTTCCCTCCCCTCGCCTCCCTCCCTG
>NW_008334003.1:914732-946162 GCF_000622305.1 Nannospalax galili
TCCAGTTTGTCTTCGAAGTGCCTGTGAAGCTTCTGATCGTCCTGCCTTCCCTTCCCACATGCTAGGATTGAGGGGCCTGCCACCATGCAAGCACTCTACCAGCTCAGCTGCATTGTCACTCCATATGCTTAATTCTGAATTCATTTTATTTATTGACTTATTCATTTATTCATTTACTTTTTGAGACAGGGTCTTCCTGTAGCCCCAGCTGACCAGGAACTCATTATGTAGACTAGGCTGGCCTTGAACTTACAGAGATCTGCCTGCCTAAAAGCATGCACCACCACACCCATGTTTTACAGTTTTTACAGGCCAGTAGATTTCAATCCAGGTAGAGGCACTTGCTTGCAGGTGTGTCAGTGACCTGAGTTCTGTCCTCAGAGAACCACTTTTTAAGAATTGTTCATTCACTTTGACATATGCACTGATATTACATGTACCTGCACTCACACACATCCACACAAAATAAACAAAATAAATGAAAATTTTCAAAATGTTTACCAACTGATGAAATTAAATTCACAGTTAGGTTGGCCTTTTGAAGCTGCATCTCCCCTTCCCTTCCTTCCCCTTCCCTTTCCTTCCCTTCCCTTCCCTTCCCTTCCCTTTCTTTCCCCCATTCTTTCTTTTTCCTTTCTTGTGTGTGTGTGCACATACACATACATGTGAATATGTGTGAAGGTCAGAAGTCAATGTGAGGTGTCTTCCTTTATCACTCTCCACATTATTTTTGGGATGTCTTTTGCTGAACCTGAAGCTCACTAATTTGGATATACCGGCTGGCCAGCAAGTCCGTGAGATCTGCCTAGTTCCATCTTCTCAGGGCTGGGATTACAAGTGTCTATGAAAGTGCCCAACTTTTTGCATGAGTCCTGGGGATTCCGACTCAAGTCCTTAGGCCTGTTTGCAATCATTTTACCAACTAAGCCATTTCTCTAGCCCTGAGAATGTGTGCTTCAAGGCAACTTTTTTTCCCATAATTTTTTACTTTGATAAACATTTTAATTATTTGTAAGTGTACAACCTAGCAGTATTATACACATTAAGTGTACAAGCATTGTGGTATCAGCATCTGTTTTAAAACTTTTCATATTGTAAAAATGGAAACTCTATAACCATTAAGCAATGTAAGTCAACCAAAAATTTTGAGACTTCATTGCTGGGTTTCTTCAAAGTTAGCCACAAGATAAAGTCATCTGAAATCCACATGAGACAAGGTAGCCTGTCCCAGCTTAGCCCTGTGCTCAAAATCAGGAAGTGGCCAAACCCCTTGGACCATGCTCCTCCAAAGGGGATTGTCTAGGGAGCTTCAATCTGGTAGGTGCTTTGGAAGACAGACAGGCTACAGAGTAAAAAATTATCCATGGTCACCATTGTAATTTCTGCTAAAGAAACGTTTTTGTTTTATTTTGTTTTGTTATTGACTAGAGACAAAGTTGGAAATGCTTTCTACGTCCCAGTCTTAGGAGTCTTAATACATAAACACACTGATTATAATTTTAGCCCTTTGCAACAAATTACACCTTGTTTCACTTCTTATTATTTCAACTGTCATGAAAGGCCAATTCCTAATGAAACCCAAATGGCTTGGACTATGCTGTAGGATCATGCATGGGGAATGTAGTCACAAAAAACATCAAGTTTTCCTAACTCTTTTTCCACAGTAGAATGGCAGATCCCTTTCTCTTTTTCATGATGGTACTTTCTTCTCAAGTATTCTGGCTTTCATCCTTAAAGTTTACTTGTTGCAGAAAATTCTATCATAGCAACATATTCACTCTAAGAAATGAGTCTTTAAAAATACTTTATTTTTGAGTATTTTATGCTTGAGTATTGTATTTCTGACTTCTCTCCAATACCCTTCCAATTTTCATCCCTCCCAATCCCCCTGCAACTCCTCCCATGTCCTGCCTCCACAACTCCCTCTCAATTTCTTGTCTTCTTCCTTGATTGTTATTGTTACACACACACACACACACACACACACACACACACACACAAATCATTTAACGCTGCTTGTATGTACATGTGTTTAGTGCTGACCACTTGAGATTGGATAGCCTATCAGGGAGCTCATCTCTGGAGAAAACTGATTCTTCCTCTCTCAACAGTCATTGGGTGACTGTAGAAATGCAGAGTCCATTTATTGGTACTCATATGGACCTGTGTTTAGGGCTGCCTCTTTGGGATTAGGTAACCTCTCAGGGAGCTAGACCCTGGAGAAAACTGATTGTCCCTCCTTCAGCATCCATTGATTACTTATAGCTCTTCATCTTGAGGTGAGATTTCTATAGTCCACCTAGGCATGTATATTTGTTGTTTGTTGCTGTGATAAGATACCAAAGGAAATTATAGAAGGAAGAGTTTATTTGAGCTTATGGTTACAGAGGGATCAGAGTCCATCAGAGTGAGGAGTGGTGACAAGAAATGCTGGGACAGAAACTGGGGCCCTCACATCTTCAATCAGGCACAGGAAACAGAACAACTGGAAATCTGGCAGGGCTCAGGACTCACAAAGCCTGAGCCAATGATATGCCTCTTCTGGCATGGCCACATCCCCTAAAGCCTCTCAAAACACTACCACCAACTGGGGACAAAATGTTCAAATACTTGAAGCCTATGGGGTCTTTATCATTAAAACCATCACATTCTACTTCCTGGTTTGCATAGGCTCATGCCCATATTAAATGAAAAATGCATTTAGTCCAGCTTCAAAAGTTCCCATAGTATTTAACAATCTCAACACTATTCAAAAGTCCAGAGTCCAAAGTCTTTTCTGAGACTGAAGGCAACCTCTTATCTATAAGTTCTTGTAAAGTCAAAAGAGAAGTTACATAATTTCCAATATATAATGGAGCCTAATACACATTCCCATTCCAAAAGGACGAATGTGGTCATAGTGAGGAAATACTGAATCAAAACCCAGCAGGACAAACACCAAATCCAGTAGCTCCATGCCCAACTTCTGGGACATTACCTCCAAAGGGCGTAGATGGCTCAGCCCCTCCAACTTTGTTATGCGCAATATACTTCCCTCTCTTGGGCTGGTACCACTCCCTGTATGCAGCTCTCTTTGGCATATGTCACATGGCTCTAGCATCTCCAAAGTCTTCTTGCGATCTCCACTGACAACCAGGCTTCACCTTCAGTTTCATGCAATGGTCTGTCAGGGCCTTTTTTTCAGGGACACCCATGCTGCACACTGCCTGGTCCTGGAGGCTCTCTGAAATGGTGGAGGAAGAATAGATGACCCCTTCACTCTTTCATCTTTCATGTGTTTAAAGCCAGCAGCACATGAATGACACTGCCAAGTTCGGCTGCCAGCCTGGGATGGACCCTGACACATTTCATACACGTGGCCAGCAGCTTTTGTGGGTTGTAGTTTTCCAAGAGAAAATTAGGCTTTTTTCTCTCACAAGTTGCAGGCTTGGTGGGGAGTAGTATTTCCCTAAAGGTACTCTTTCCATGGTTTCAATGCAAACCTCTAGGCCTTTCCTTAAACGCTTTAATCTCCTTATCAAAAAGAGCCTCTCTCTCCTTCAGCACTGCCCTTGGCTTCAACATTAAGCTTCTTAGTGCTTTTTGTCATTCCAAACTGTACATTCTGCATTTCTTTCTGCTTCATTTGCTCTTTTTCACTGTAGATCTGCATAGTATTCACCATTAATAGCCATGCCACAATTTCTACATTATGCTATCTTGAAATTTCTTCTGCCAAAGGAATTAGTTCAGTATTTTCAATTTAGCCTCAGACAAGCTCTTAGACTGTGAGAAGACTCCAGCCAGACTCTTTGCCAAAAATCTCAGTTTTTCCTTATCTTTATTTCCCTCTGGAACAACTTTGTTCTCAGCACTAATTTCTTCCAGGCTCCTACAAGAATGGCCCATTAAGCTCTGCTTACAGCATTCAACCTCTTTTCTAGTCCAAACTTCCAAAGTCTTCCATATTCTTCCCAAACCCCACATGGTTGGGTTCTTCACAGCCAACACCCCACTATTGGTGTTATGGAGTTCGGGACCATTGGGAAAGGCCATCCAGACTCAAAAATAGTTCCAAATCAGCCAATTTAAGCTTTTACAATTTTATTAGAATTTTAAAGAAAAAACCCTCAGGGCAGGCGAGCTGGTAATCTTGGCAGCTGCCTTGAGGAGGTGAATGGTGGGAAGGAAGGAAGAAAGCCATAGAGCCTGCCTGGGAGGTCAGACTGGGAGAAAGAAGCTTTAGAGGAAAAGCAAAGAAATACAAGATGCTAGGGGCAGCCCAGAACCTGAAAGAAAGCATGTTTAGTAAGAAAGGCATGAAGAAGAAAAAGGGAAATCACGCTTCCCTGAATTCTTCAGGGATGCGGGCAACTCACAGACTACATGGCTGTAGCTAAGAAGTTCTGCCCCAAGGGTGGGGACTACAGTCAGGAAAAGCTCACTATCTCATTAAGGCACTAGGAATTCTGCCCATCTATTTAGCATCACCCTTCCTAGGGGTGATCCTATGACCAGATGAGTGACCAGTTAAACTTACACAAAATGGAGGGGTTTCCGGTATTATATTGGTATCAATTTCTATATTTGTTACTTTTCTGTTGCTGTGATAAGACACTATGACCAAGGTAATTTATAGAAGGAAGAGTTTATTTGAGCTTATGGTTCCAGAGGGATCAGAGTTCATCATGGTGGGGAGGCATAATGGCAAGAGATTATTTAAGGGGTGAAGATATACAGAAGAGCATCTAAAGGCAATAAAACATATTGTATGAAATTCTCAAAACTTTGAATAAAAAAAGACAAAAAAAGGAAGTTGAAAATGAAGGAAACATCTGAGCTTGTCTTTGGACACATTAGAGTTGAGGTGACTGGAATAGAGGTCAAAATGCCTATTGGTAAAAGTGTCATTGCATATAAGAACTTAGGAGGGAACTGAAGATAATGATAATGATTTTGGTAACAGCTAAAGATGGTCAAAACTATAAAAAAGTTATAATTTATTACTTCTGCTTGTAAGACAGGAAGTAAACATCGAGTGACAAAACCCTAAGGGTGTCCCATTCAACATATTAGGAGCACTAGATGTATCAGCAATTCTGTTTAGTAAGAAAGAAGTACATATGGGAAAATTAATACAACTAAAAACTATAACTAGTATAACTAACTAGAAAATATAAGTCAATAAAACACTTTTCAAAATACAAAAAGTATTTGGGGGCAGTTTAATACTATGCCCTTTTCGCAGAATAGTGGTAGGCTCTTCTCTAGAGTCTATGACCTACCCAGCCATGGGTTCTTGGCCTAGCTGACAGTACCAGACCTGAGCTCTCTCTTACAGAGCAGGTCTTCAATCCAAATCAGAATGTAGTCGGTTACTCCCTAGCATTTGTGCCACTTGTTGCACCGATGGGCGTATCTTGTCAGCTGGTTGTTATTGTAGTTCCCAAGGGCTTACAGCTGGGTAAAAGAGTTAATTACTTTCCTCCTCTAGTAGGGTGCATAGCATATTCTGGCATAACGAAAACTAGTCAGACATGACTGGGCCATTGCACATATGAATTCACAGCATGCATAACACCGTCACAAGATAAAGCTAGCCAAAATTCCGGCAAGGATATGGAAGGGGCTCGTGATACCTCACCCATACCCAAGGAGCAATAACTGCTTAGAGAGAGGCAGTTTTCTTCAGAGACATGGCCCCTGAGAGGCTGCCCATGCTTCAGTATATGACCCTATAGCACACACTGACAACACTAAGTAGGATCAGTGGGTTTAAGAAGAGGACATAAAATTGGGATGGAAAAAGTGGTGGTAGGGAATGGAAGGAGCACTAAGGGAGGAAGTAAGAAGTGATCAAAATACCATATTCATGTGCAAAATTGCCAAAAATAAATATAAAACCATTTTGAATAATATACAGAAAAGACTAGAATTCAATAACAAAGATATACTTATGTATCTGAGTTAAACATTTAAAAGCAGGGAAGAATGAAGAGGGTTTTTTCAAAATCTCAAAAGTAGCTCTCAGACATTAGTAAGAATGACAATTCAGGCGCCAAAGCTTGGAAATGTGAGGAAGATGTGCTTGAAAACTTGTAAAGAGACCAGGCATATGGTTTGATGTCATTATCGTATGTCTTGATTGCACTAGAACAGTACTGATGATGTGGCCAGGTTTGAAGTCATGATGGAGTGGGCTGAATGGTGAATAGGACAGAGAGCCAGGAAACAGTGAACGTTGACTGCATTTATAAAACAAGATGACTGAAATGTGTTGCGTGAAATTCACAATAATTCAATAAAAAATTTTAAAATCCCATCAAGTCTGTCCGTACAATATGATGGGGTGGAGGGTGAGGCCTTGGTCTCTGCATGGTCACTGCACTCCTGGCAAGTTCATTTCCCTTGTCTTCCTCAACACCCTGTGTATAGTTTTAAAACTCTTGCTTGTCCTCTTATTTTCTGTTCCTTAGTGCGTCCTTATTTCCCAACAATTAATGAGACTTTAGTGTTAATATAACATCAAGACAATGAAACTTGTGAGACTAAGTTACTGAGGGCTGCCAGCACCCTCACTTTCTGGTCATAATCATCCATTAAAGTCTAAGTAGAACTCACACCAATAGATGGAGCCCTACTAAATACTTATCTGTATAGTCACAGATAAGTGCACCTCTTACCATTCATCAAAGAAGCTTCTTTCTTCAACAAATGGAGAGCATTACAAAATTTCACAGCTGCTCAAACTAAGACAATAAGCAGGCATGTGGTGCATAGCCCCAGTGGATACGTCTACAATGCGATCCCTTACTCCTAAGGCTTGGGGAACATATGGAAGAGGGAGCAGAAAGACTGTAAGAGCCACAGAAACAGTGCACCTGCTGTAGATAGTGTCTTCTAGACATGACAGGGAAGCTACACCCATGAAATCTCTCTCCACAATATGATTGCCTCAGAAGACCCGAATAATGATAATGTAGGCAGGGAACATTTCACAAAGTCCCACTTCTAGTTGAAAGTTATAGTCAATGAATAGATGCTGAGGGAGGGAGAATCAGTTTTCTCCAAGGATGAGCTCCCTGATAGATTATTCAATACCAAGCGGACTTAGCACATTATATGTGTGTACGTATGTTACAAATGTGTGTATGTATATGTGATAGTAATATTCAAAGAAGGACAGGAAATATAGGTGGAGTAGGGAAGCATGGGAGGCTTTGGAGGGTGGAGGGGGAGGGGTGGGAATCATGCAAATGAAACAGTACTCATATATGGAATTCTCAGAAAATAAAAAAATTAAAAACAAAACCAGTGACATTAAAAACCAGTCTTTTAAAGGATTTGCCAACCACCTTTTTAATCATTTCAGGGGCAGTCTTTGAGCAAATTCCCTTTAAGGGATAGGTCTCATTTTATACAGAATCCAATAGAGACTAGGGAAGAAAGGAGACCTCTCTAGTTATAACTGAAATTATATATAGCATTCATGTAAAAAAAAATATATATAAAATGTTTATTATTCCAAGGCTAATTTACTTGAGCCTAAACCTTAAATCTCTGTTATAGACACAAGACCTGGTCAAATTAGACTCCTTAAGCTTGAAACTGGACAGGTCCAGCAATGTTTTAAAAGTCTTTCACTGACATCTCAACTTTTCCAAAGTTCACTAGTCCATGCTCCCTAAAGGCTATAACTTTTAGGTCCAACCCAACAATCAAAACAGATAATTACAAAAATATATAGGTTGCATGTTCAAAGGAAAGCTAGGGACCCCACATGAAATTTCCCCTGGTACAAACCCTTTTATACTTTCCCTCTTCCATAGAGTGCACTAACCCTATTAGCAGGCAGTGATGGCCTCTATCTTTCTGGGCACTGTAGAAAAGATTTCACAGTTCAGCCTTTCATTTACTGCCTGCTTAAATCCTGAGGATTGTATACTCTCCCTTTACAGGTCCTAAGACCCCAAACTGACTGGGCAAGAACATAGAATTTGGCTCCTCTCCTTCCCCAATTCACATTTAGTCAGAACTCCTGCCATTATAACCTTTTTCATCTGGACTGAAAGGGCAGCACCTATTTCATTGTTAGTAGTTCTTGGCCTCACCCTCACTGTATGTACAGGAATGGGGGTTCTTATTAACTTCATTTTTATTACCCAAATACTGTCCCTAAAACTCACAAGCAAAATAACTATACTAGCCCAAGAACTTCCAATAGTACCAAACAGTTAAATTCACTTGAATGGTTGTGCTAAAACGAACCGCTAAGCTCTAGTTTTACTGGCTGCGGCTCAAGGTGGATTCTGTGCCCTGCTAACAAATCTGGGCAAGAGCACCAAGATCATCAAAGCATCATCTAAACATGTCAATGACTTATGGGGATAAGGAACAAAATAAGTTTGAGTGGTGGGATTGAAAACGAGTGTCAGGTCATAGTTATCCTGTTGGCCCCTCTCTGAGACCACTCATAGCCATTTGCCTACTCTTTGCGTTCCGTTTCTGCGTTTTTAATCTACTTGTCAAGTTGTTTCTTTTTAGGTTCAACAGGCCCATCCTTAGATAAGGTTTCAACAAGGCTTTCAGCCCTTATCAGAAACCTCACTTCCCTTAGGTCTCCTGGACAAGGAATTGCAGACCTTTTGCCCAAACCACTCCCAAGTACAGTTCTCATTACATGACACTTCATGAAATTCCTGCCAGAGTAACAAGTGATATATAAAGACCAGTGTGTCCCTCCTGCTCAGCTCAGAGAAGTTGCTGAAGAAAAGACCAACCAGCTTTTCACTACTGAATTTGTTGCTCTGCTAGGTGGAATGTGGAGGAAAGGCTATGACTGAGAAACCAGATGGAAATCAGGTCCATAGTTCAATCTTGGTCCAGAAAGCACTCCCCTAAAAGAAAAACAGAAGCCCTGTTCAGCCCAAATTGGGAGCAGTGGAAAGGCAGTGTACCATGTCAGTATTGACTGCATCCTGGATACACAGAACCACAACCTTGGAAATCCAACTAAGATCAGAACACTGTATTAGTTACTTGCCTGTTGCTGTGGTAAACTGCCATGATTAAGGCAACTAATAGAAGAAAGAGTTTATTTGGCTTATGGTTCCAGAGGGCTAGAGGTTCATCATGGTGGTGGAGGCATGGCAGGAGGAAGAAAACTGAGTTCTGGAGCAGAAAATTGAGTGCTCATATCTTCAAGCAGGCATAGGCAGGAGGAGAGAGAGAGAGAGAGAGAGAGAGAGAGAGAGAGAGAGAGACTAGAAGCAGAATGAGACCATATGCTTCCTCTAGCATGACCACTGTTCCAAAAGGTTCATGACCCTCCCCCAACAGCACCACCAATTGGGGACCAAGTGTTCAAATACTTGGAGCCTATGGGGAACAGTGGGAACTGCATGCTGGAGAAATTGCATGTGCACCAACAAAATGAGATGAGTACTAAACTGGGGAACTCTCTCAGTCCACAGAATGAGACCATATGCTTCCTCTAGCATGACCACTGTTCCAAAAGGTTCATGACCCTCCCCCAACAGCACCACCAATTGGGGACCAAGTGTTCAAATACTTGGAGCCTATGGGGAACAGTGGGAACTGCATGCTGGAGAAATTGCATGTGCACCAACAAAATGAGATGAGTACTAAACTGGGGAACTCTCTCAGTCCATTACCTTATGCAAGCAGCTCTGGTGCCTCCAGGCCTGCTGCTCTCTGGGCAGTATGGTAAATGAATTTGTTAATTGTTTCTAAAAGAAAGAAAGAACAAAAAGAAGGAAGGAAGAGAGGGAGGGAGGTAGAAAGGAAAGAAAAAGAAAAGAAAGCCATTTCTTAGAGTTTCAAACTTTACAAAGGTTTTAGCCTACATAAAGGAGAAAAGCTGTGAGTGGGGAAATTTAAAACTATAGAACTCCAAAACATAGATAACCCTAAAATCACGCATGGCAGAAAACAAAAAAGTAGAAGAAAAAGTAAAACCAAGGTCACCAAACATAAATCTGTTATACGCAAAAGTAGACTTTTCGTGAACATCAAAACCCAAGACTTTCTTTATTCTAACCACTCTTTTGCATCTTTGTTTCTAAATGTTGATAGGTTGTTTCTAGATGAAATGTTTTAATTGCTGTACCCGCCCCCCATGGTAATGTTGATAGTAGAAAATGCATGCCTCTGTGGTCTTAACAACTCAAGCAATACTTCTCTTTCAATTTTATGTAGGATGAAGCTGCACCCTTCTTCTATATCATTAGGCACTAATTGCCCTATTACAGTGCTTTGGGACAGTCTTAAAATTTTGCCCCAGGCTTTTCAGCAAGTTCAGCTTTAAAACAAATGTTCCCAGTAGTCAAAAAAACTATTTACTAAACACAGTACAGAGTTTCTTCTAGAATGATTACTTGCAACCTATTACTCTTGCTAAATCTTTGTATTACAAAATATGTGGATACTTGGGGCTATTGCCATTTCTTATGACTTCTCTTTACCTCAGCAAGCACCAGAATTTAAAAAGAACATTGTGCATTTGTGTAAGACAGATATTCTTAACCTGTCAGAAGTTTCCTTTATTACATCATTTTCAGGAAGGGGGAATGAATTGCTCTGCACCTTATCATTATAAGTAGAATTGGAAAGCTATTTAACAATATTCTTTTTATATATCCATATAAACTACAAGGTAGGTAAATGTGTTCTAAATCACACCATCATTTGAATTGACCCCCTTTAAAGTTTCTACATAACTGACAACAAATAACCAGTAGCGACTGTGCAAGGTAATCCCTCATATAGTCCTCATTAATGCGTTAAACGGCTCTTAGCTAGTTCCAATTCAATTTTATGGAAGAAGAAATTGAGGCTTTGACTAGATAAATGGCTCACCTTAGAGCATACTTCTGGCAAGCTGCAAAAGACTGTGCATTGGGGCTGGAGGGATGGCTCAGTGGTTAAGAGCACTAACTGCTCTTAACCCAGAGGACCTGGGTTCAAGTCCTAGAACCCACAAGTTGATTATGATCCGTCCTTAACTCCAGTTCAAGGGGAATCCGAAGCCCTCTTCTGACCTGCACAGCATTGCATGACACGGGTGCACTCACATACATGCAGGTAATACACTCATACACATAAAGTAAAAATAATAAATAAAATATTTAAAGAAGACTGTGCATCAAAGACAGGTTAAAAAATGAAAATGGTGGTACAGCTTAATATATTTGCAGAAAATAGATGGTACTGAGAAGGTGCCTCAAATACTCAAACAAGATATCAAAGAGAAAATGGAAGGCAAATACAATTTTTAAATTTAGGGCTCATTTTAAATGAAATATTTAACCAAACCCTATAATGCATTATTTAAAAACTACTCCCTAGTTCATCCTTTATGATCATGTGTGTTTTCAGATATCAAGTTTGCTTAACCTGCATCATTTGAAACTATATCATATGATACTTGGAAAATGGGCCATCTGTCCTGCGCACTAACCATATAGTTTGCAACTTGATTTCTATAGTTAATGGAGGTTGTGGTGGTCTTTATTGTATTGATAAGTTGTAATGATCTTTACATCAAAGCAAAGTGAATGTGCATTTCTTTTATGCCTTCTTCGGCTCTATTTGAATCTATAGTCAACCTATATACATAATCACATAGTTCAACTGCAATACAGAAATACTATTGGTTTTTAAGATTAACTGTTCCTCCTTTGGAGTATTTTCAGGATACAATCACATACACACATTTATTTCTTTAGAAAATATTCAAAAATGGTATATTTACTCACCTTTGAGAATACATGTACCTATATTTAGTTCAGACTAACAAAGATCAACCAACCAACAAACCTGTCGACCAACAAACATATACACAAGGGAAATCTTCAAGGCAAAACTTAGCTCAGTGTGGATTTAGGCTTCTCGTTAGAAAAGTTGGCTGTTCTTATGTCAGGGACATTTTTTTGGACTACTTCTCTGGTAATGTGTGATTGCCCATGTTGCAGCTGTATCCTCCAGGAAGCAGAGTTCAGTACATGTAGTGTGCAGAAGACTTCCCAGGGAGTAATTCTTGGGAAGGAACAAGGACTGGGAAGGAGGGAAAGATGCTTGTAAAGCAGACTCACTCAGGGTTCTGTGAACATCCCCAGGACAGTTTAACTCAGGGATGGGCCTCCTGCTTTCAGTTTTATTTTGAAAAGGGGCCGGGCCTTTGAAACTTGGCCTTAGCCATCACTCCTTTCTCTCTGGAGGAGGTTTGGCCAGTGATGAAGCAGGTCTTGCCTGCTGAAAACAGATTCCACAGGGAGCTGGTCACAGGGGCAGCAGGGCTAGTAGCTAGTGGAATAGTTCTGATTCTCCGAAAGGAGACCTGAGATGCAGCACAGCACCTGCTTCTGCTCAAACGCTGAGGCCAGTGAGAGAAATGAGGCTGAAAAGAGAAGGAAAGAATATTTTACTACACTGTCCCTCTCTCACACTTTACCTTTCAATCTCTAAATCCCTAATTCTGTTAAAGGGCAGATTTTTTTTCTTTTTGTTAATTTGTATTCACAGGTACATTTGTAAGGTCTGGCCTGGCTAATTATTCTGACAATTTCCTATTCATTATCTCACATAGCAGGGAGCCTCTTTGGAACATCGAGCCTCTAAATTTACGATTGCACATTAATCAGTGGTATATAATTGCTAGCTGCAGCCTTTGGGCTTAGGACACACTGTATAAGCCCGGATATATACAATTAGCCCCAAGGCTTGCTTAGGAGTGCTTTCCCATCCAGCAAGAAAATGAGCTTTACAGTAATTGAGAAAATGAACACCTTGGGTCTTTGGCTGGCGATGGTTGGAAACTCGTATCATTGAATTGCCCTGCTTCATTTCTCATTATCTCTGAAAAGCATTGCTAGGTCAGAAGCTATTTGTCACATGTAGAATTTCAGCTTATTTGGGCTGAGGAAGGTGAGTTATAAAACAAGAGAATGCTAAGTCCTTATGCCATATAGACTTAGGGATTAGACTCTTCCCTTTTTAAATTTTTTTCCCCCAGTAGGTCAAGAGGAGATGAAACTTGACCTGGGAATTCTGAGGATTTTCTAAAAGTGCAATGCAATTTTGACTGTCAGTATATGTCTTACTCTGTTTTCCTATCAATAATAAAATACCAGAGACAAAGTAATTTATCAGGTAGAGGCTTACTTAGTTCTAGAGGCTGGAAAGCTGGAATACGGTTTCTGGAGAGGATGTTTCCTGCTGAGTCAGGATATGGGAGAAGATGTCATACTGCAGATAGAGCAAGCTTGGTTAGCACAGTTCTTTTCTTTACACGAAGCAAACTAAGGCTACCACGAAGCCTCCACCCTCATGATTTTATCTCATTCTAAGTACTTCCCAAAGGTTCTCTTTCTAAATACCATTGCCATATGAAATTGAGTATTAAGTTTCCAACATAGGAACTTTTGGGGGCATACTTAATCTTTGGTTATACTTTCCTTTTGGGTGTTTAAGACCATGCAGTCGGCTCAGATAAACCAGTTTGTTTTTACTCTTAAGGTCGTTGGGGATCTGTTTCTCAGGGGTCACATGGGCTTGGGAGGAGCCCCTGGCTCTTTCCTTTTCCAATTCCATCTATGTGACGATAAGTCAAAGGTCCTGCTCAACTGTGGATGGCTTCACATGGAAGCATGGAGGAAATGTTTCCTCTGTGTTGACCCTCCTCTTTGTTCTGTGTTGACCCTCCTCTTTGTTGACTGAACACTGGTTCAAGTCCACCTGGTAGTGTCTCCTTGGCCTTCTTGATCAAGAGGACAGGTGACTCACCACAGTTTCAGGACATTATGAGAGATGATCCACGGTCCCCTGGAACTTAGTCGACCTTGGAGGGCAAGAAGCAAATGTTTTCTTTTACTTTTGGTGGCCTACTGAGTTAAATGAGGATTACTTAGAGGGGGTTTGGGGGAGGGGTGTTTTGCAGGAGCATCTGCACCTCACCAGTGGTTATGGCATTGAAAAAGTGTCTTTCCCTTTTCCAACAACCATAAACTGCATTTATAACCTAAGAAAAGGATGGGCCTTCATGGTTTCATCCAGTCCCTCTCCATCTGCCACCCCCCCATCCATCCATTTGTCGGTGCTGTGTGTTGCCTGTTCCTCCTTCCTTCCCCTTGGCTGTCTGCAGAATGCAGATGGACCCAATATGGTGCTCATCATCACAACTGCTGAGAGTTCAAGAGTGCAGTGGCCATGTCAGGCCAAGAAGGCATCCTGAACCATTGCACTCTTTCTTCTACTCATTAATTCTTTCTGTTCCTTGAGCCTTGTCAGGGAGGAGTGGTATAGATGTCTCATTTAGGGTTTAGCTTTGAACAGTCAGTTACTCTCAGCACTTTGGCCAGTTATGAGTCTCTGTAGTAGCCACTGGCCACTGCAAAAATAAGCCTCTCTCACCAAAGTTGGCAACAGAACTAAATTATGGGCACAAACAAAATTATTTAGGAGGCAATATGATGGGCACATCATGCCCACTTAGAAAAAACAACAGCAGTAGCTTCACCACTAGGTCCTATGATCTCTCAGCTATGCCCTTTTGACCAGGTTTACATTGCCAGTTGTGAACTCCCACCAAGCAGGTCTCAAACCCAGTCAGAAAGTGGTTGATTACTGGAACAAACTTGCCACCACTGCACCAGTGGACCTGTCTTGCCTGGTGGGTTGGTAGTGTAGCATGCAGGACTCATAGCTGAATAAAACAGTTGATGAAAATTCTCACCCAAAGGCTTGCGCAGCATCTTCTGGCACTAGGAGGGCTAGCCCCTAGGGAGGAAGCTTCCAGCTAGTTTCAGCTTGATTTCTGTATGTCCTGCAACAACCAAAGTGATGTTTCAACAATAAGGTCTTCTTATTGTCTAGTTCTAGTGGGCAACCAATAGCATGGAAGTATCTTGTATTGTTGGGGGCCTCCTGACCAACTGCTGTTACAGAAGAGGGCCATCTTTGGCCCTGGGATTTTCATTTAATAACCCATCCCCTTAAAAACTGCTTACCATGTATCAGGTTTGCTTAGGACTTTTAAAATTCATCCTTTGGTTTGGGTCGACCTCCCTACCTTTTCCTTTCCCCCATGTCTCTACCCCTCACTCCTCCTATAAACTATACTCTGTGTTCTCTTGTCACTATTCATATCATGTGTTCCACCACCCTCCCTTCCTCCTCTCCTAAAGCCCTTTCCTCCTCTCATAGATCCCATTCTAGTTTCTTGGCTCCCAAACTTAGTCATTCTGACATAAGCTTACATATATAAAAATTAGAGGCTAAGATCCATGTTTGAGAGAAAACATGCAGTATGTGTCCTTCTGAGCCTGGGTTACCACACTTACTATAATATTTTCCTGCAAATTTCATTTTCTTTTCTACTTAATAATGTGCCATTGTGTATATGTACATTTCCATTATCCATTCATTAGTTGATATGCATCTAGGCTAATTCTATTTCCTTGCTACTGTGAATAGAGCAACAATAAACACAGGTGCCCACATAGATCTTTGGTGTGATATAGAGTCCTTTGAGCATATGTCTAGAGGTGTATAGCTGGGTCATAGTGTAGTTATAGCTTTAATCTTTTGAGACACCTCCATAATGATGTCCATAGTGACTGCATCAGTTTACACTCGCCTAAGCAATGAATAAAGGTTACTTTCCCCCTACATTTTCGACAGCATTTGTGGTCATTTGTTTTCTTGGTGCTAGCCAATCTAGCTGAAAGTTCAAGTCCTTGTCCCCAGTAAACTTGGGTAGAATTGTTGAGGGTCTTATGAATCTTCTATACATTGCTATACTCTCAAGGGTATCCATTTTGTCTGCATGCAGTCTAGGATAGCTATGAATGTGGCCCAACACAAAATCATAAATTACTTAAAATACATGAGTTTTTATTTTTTTGGTAGTTTGATTACATAGCTCTTGAGTGTGAGCTTTGTAAATAACAATGTGACTCACAGAAGCCTTGTCAGGAAATTGTTCTAAGAACTCCTTTTCTTGTTCCCATGTACCCTCACAATAAATTCATTCTTGTAAGCAATTTACATATACCTTCCTTAGAACTCTCAAGTATTTGACCTGTCAGACTAGTAAAGCCTCATAGTTAACAGGGTAAATTATTCAGCCAATGATCTTACAGATACTGATGCGTGAAATTTCTGTAGCAAGAAAGTCTTTTATTTCACAAAAATGGATGAGAAATAAGGGAGGAGATGGAAGTCAGCTGTTTGCTTTGGGTCTGTCACAGACCTAGCATTGTAGTAGTCCTTTATTTATAATCTATTGGTAAACTTGTTCCTATCTTTCAAGGTAGATGAGCTAATCCCAGAAAAGGAAACTAATACCGAGTGAATGTATATAACGTGTCCAAAGTCAGTCACTTTTTCCTTGGGGAATTTATTGTTACAGTTTGGATGTGAAATGTGAGCCACAGGCACATGTGTTTGAGTACTTAGTTCTCAACTGGTGGTGCTGTGTAGGGAGGTTGTAGAACCTCTAGGAGTTAGTGTCTCCCTGGAGGAAATGGGTCACTTTAGGGTTTATAGCCTGGTCCCCTTTCCTGTCCTGTCTCTGTTTCCTGATCCACCCTGATATGAGCAAGAAGCACCATACTCTTGCTGCCACAGATGAGCCCTTCCTGCTGCAGTGGCTTCCATGCCACGATGGACTGTACCCTCAAACCACTGTCAAAAGAATCCCATCCTCAGTTTGCTTTTTGTCACATGTTTGGTTACAGCAATGAGAAAAGTAACTAATGTAGAAAATTGCGAACGAGAACTGGGGTTGTTGCTGTGAAAAACTTAACCATGTGCTTTGTAGTTCTTTGGAACTGGTTTGTTGGAGAGTTATGGGAAGGTGTGGAACTGTGGCCTAGGGAAGCCCTAGGGGCTGCAGGCAGAGTTTAGTAGGCATTTCTGGTAGAAACTCAAAATGTCATTATCAATAGAAATGTGGACAGTGAAGACCAGGCTAGTAAGGCTTGAGAAAGCAAGGACTGTGCTGGGAACTAGGTTAGAGGCTATTTGTGATACATTCTTGCAAAGAACATGGCGTCCTTTTGCCCATGTCTTGAAAACTCAAATAAGGCTGAATTCAAAAGCAATGGATCAATTTGTTTGGTGGAAGAAATTTCAAGACAGAATATTATTCAGGTTGTGACATGGTTATTGCTCCCTTCATACCTGTAATTATAATGAGAAAGAGTAGAAAGTAGATCAGAAACAGAAGAAATGTGAATTTTGGCAAAGAAAGGAGTGTGAATAAAGTTAAAGTTGCAGACCGAATTTGCAATTCAGTAAGGAAAGGTACTTGAATTCAGTTAAAGTTGAAGACAGGGTTGATGCAAAGTGGCTACAATTGTTAAAGAGGTAAGTGTCAGCAATGAGAAATACAGGACTTAGCACCAGGACAATAAGGTAAGTACCATAAGGGAAAGACTTCCTTCACTCATCAAAGCTTCCAGGGTACCTGGAGGAGGGTACCTGAAAACATAGAACACTCAAGCTACTCTGCTGGATGATAACTGCCCAAGGAAACATTTCCCCAATTCATCCACGAAAACACATAGGCATCTGCAGGTATATTCCAAAGGGCCCAGGGTACTCCTTAAGCTGATAGCAGAACATGGTGGCAATTCACATGGTATTGATTTTGCACACATGCAGGATACAAGAGGTATAGAGGCTTGCAGTATACAAGGAGTCATAGAGGCTTGAAGCAAGGTTCCATAAATCTCAAGAAAGGTCATCTATAGCATGGTTGGTTCATTGTGTGGGGACCATCAGTGGGCTGTACATAAAGTACAAAGATGAGCCCCAGGTTGAAATAGAGACCAGGATGGTCCATGTATCAAAACACCTGGCATTTTCTGAGGACAGCTGTTGGCACTTTGGAGCTGGTCTAAGAGAGAGGCTACAAGCACAAGATAACAAGATAACAGAGCTGGAGGGGCAGGGCAACACAAGGTCACTGGATGCTAGACGAGACATCATGATCTCGACATACTGGACATGGAGGTGCAAGAGTTGTTTTCCCTGAGTTTCGGTTTTTCTTGGTCTCATCTTTTCTTGCTATTCCCCTATTCGTCCACTTTAGAACGGGAATGTTTACTTTGCCGTCGAATGCTGCAAGCATGTGCTTGCTTCTCATGTTATAGGGGCTCACAGTTATGAGACTGCCTTAATTCTTAGAAGACATTTGGACTTTTGAATAGTATTGAAACTAATATCCAGATGTTTAAAGTTGAACTGAATTTATTTTGCATTATGAGAATGCCATGAGCCTATGGAGTCTAGCAGAATGGTACATTTTAGGTACGAAAAGTCATCCCAGCAACAGGCTCATGACTCTGAACGCTTGAATCTTTAGCTGGTGGTGCTGTTTGGGGAGATTGTAGAAGGTTGGGAGGCCTTGCTGGAGGAATGGGTCACTGTGGGTTAGGCCTGCAGGTTTAAGCAGGTTTTACTTCCTGTCTCATCTCTGATTCTTGATTTGTTCAGATGTGAGCAAGTAACCACATTCCTGTCACCACAGCCAAGAACAATTTTGCTACCATGCTTTCCCCATCCTGATGAACTGAACCCTTAAGACAAGTGTCAAAATAAGCCACTCTTAAGTTGCTTCTTGCCAGATATTTGGTCACAACATTGAGAACAGTAACTACTACACAGAAATATGGCCCAGGACAAATTATTTAATATGGTTCTTAGGGAAGATTGTAACAATATTTCATTTTATCCTTTGGTTGCATTTGGTAGAAAGTAGAGCCTGTAGTTAGCTGTGGAATAGAGAAGTTTGGTGGAGGACAGCTATGTCCGTTTCACTGCAGCTTAGGTCAACTCTTCCATTTTCTATTTCTGATGTTATTTTGATTCCATGAAAGCTATATTTTCTCTCTCTCTTCTCCTTTCCTCTCTCTTCTTTCTCTCTCTCCTCTCTCTCCCTCTCCCTCTCTCCTTCTCCCTCCCTCTCTCTCTTCTCTCTCCTTCTCCCTCCCTCTCCCCCCCTTTGTAAATTACCATGATGATTCTTTTTTAGCATCTGATGATACTGGTCCTAGAGATACTGGACAGTGGGCAGTGGAAAGCACTTGTCTTCAAATGTCTTCAAGAGGCATTGGGTGATTCTCGTAGCAACTGTTAGCTCCATTCCTGGATTACTTGAAGCACTCTAAGAACTGGCCTTTTCCTATCCTCTCAGAAGTGTCAGCTGTAGCTAGTTGTGTGTCCTCTTTACCAACTGCCTGGGCCTCCTGGCCTAAGTTCATAGATTCTTAGAATTCTACCTCTTCCTGTTCATCTAGCCTTAGGCTGGTAGTCACTTCCCCTGAAAGCTATCTCAGTGCTTTCATTTGCCTCATTCTGTCATCCTATTGGCTGCCTTTTGGAACCTGCACTATCTAATTTACCTTTTATTGCTGTGATGCAACACTGGCTTACATATTAGTCTTTTTTCAGGGGAAGCCAGGGCAGGAACTCAAGGCATGAAGCTGGAAGCAGGAAGGAGGAGCTATGGGGAGCTGCTTAGTGCTTACTGGCTTGCTCTTTTGGCCTGTGCTCAGCCCTCACTGTTATATAACCCAGTCTCATCTGCTCAGGTGTGGCACTGCCTACAGTGGTATGGGCCCTCCTACGTCAATTAGCAATCAAGGAAATGCCTCACAAGCATGCTGCAGGCCAATCTGATGGAGAAAATTCCTCAATTAAGGTTCCTTCTTCCCAGTGTGTCAAGTTGAAAAGTGAGATTAGTCATCATATGCATGAAATCCTCTGTTTTGAAAAGTTAAATTGGTTTCTGTTCTCCCAACCAGATATTGATGTTTGTGTTTTTAAGGTCTAGAGTGGCTCATGGATCAATAGACAACAGAGATTTCAGAGTGGAAAAGAATACTATAGTCTCTAATCTGGTTAAGCAAATTGCTAGTGCATCAGGGAATGGTTAGAAGAAGCTCCCCATCCATTTTCATGTGTGTTTGTGTGTATATTATTCATGTGTATGAGCTCATGTGTATGTGGTACACATGTGCATGTGAGCATGTATATGGAGGCCTGAGGTTGATGTCAGGAATAATCCTCAATTACTTTTCCATATTATTCATTGAGGCAAGGCCTCCTCAATCAAACCCAGAGCTCATATGGCTAGTCTCACTAGCCAGCTTGCTCTGGAGGTCCCCTGTTGCAGGCAGCTTGATTTGGAGGTTCCCTGTCTTTGCCTTCTGAAGCCGAATTACAGGTGGGCTGCCACACTCCCTAAGCATTTATGTGGGTTTTGGGGATCCAGACTTCAGGCCTCAAGCTTGCATGGGAAGCTCTTTAACCACTGAGCAATCTCCCCAGTCCCTAGATGAAACATTTCTTTGGAAAGCACTTGGAAAAAGAATGTCTGGCTTCATACTATCCACAATAAGAACATTACTTAACACATAGAAACATGAGATCCAGAAAGCAGCTCTACGTGATGAGAAGAGTCTTACAGAGGAACTGGATTTCCATATTGTAGCTTCTTTTTCTACATCAGGTGGAGGAAGGAATTCTTTGCAATTCGATCCCTTTCATCCGAGATGCCAAAGCAGTCTGCTCTGTGTGTCTAATGTCTCTCTGCAGTCAGAGAACTTGATATGGGATTTCATCTCTTTCCCAACCACCTCAAATTGCCCAGTTTTCCTTTTTACTCAAATGTCAGTGAATGCTTTCAACTCTTTTCTAAAGGAACAAATTACCTAGTTATTGAAATGAGTTAACTGTAGCTTGCTGACAAACAGTATTTCATTTTCAGGAGCAGCTGTCAGACTTTTAAAACATTAAAACTCCATCAAAAACATTTCAGAAAGTACAGCCCAAACCCTCTAAGTGACTTTCTAAATCTTTTCTGTTCAGTTGTATTCAAGATAATTAATTGGCATAAGAGTTTTCATATTCTAGGTCCAGTGTTTTTCAATTACTAAGTATATTTTAGAAGTTTGCATAAACATATTCACCTTAAATTTAACAAATATATAAAATATGCAGCAATGAAGATAAAAATGACCACATTTATCAAAGATGATAAAAGCTTGTATGCAAGGATGGGGGAAGCATGCTCTGGTCTCCAACTGTGTTCTCATATCCTGAGAGATCTGCTACTCACTAGAGGAATGTTCAAAAGGCCCAAGTGAGACAAATAATTCCTAAAGTCTAAGAATTTTGGAATAGTGAAGGTTTAGAATTACACCTGGATTTCCATTTTCTGAAATGTGTTTTTATGTAATCTTGTCCCATAGCTACTCTGAAAAATAAGATTTCCAGAATCAAAGAACTTGAGAGAATTAAATCTAACAATTCTTCCCTGGAGAGGACACACATTGAGTGCATAGCTCATGTTGAAGATTCTGAGAAGCACTGCAGTAGGGAAATTAACTTCACATTGTGGAAATCAGCAAGTTTATGCGATCATTTAACTTTTTTTTTTTTTTTTTTTTTACCTTTTACATTTTGTATGACTCATACTCCAAACTAATTTCCCTGGAACACATTTTTGAGAATATTGTATATATATTAAAGAAGGCAAAAACATTTCAAAATCCTTCAGTGACAAAGCAAAGACCGGAGGAAGGCGACAGTCTCAGCGTACGTGGTTTCTCAGAAAGGAGGGCAACTTGTGTTAGGCCCCCGTCGAAAGTGATAGAAAAACTGTTTTAATGTGGTATAAAGAAAAAAAGGAATTTAAGTCTTAAACTACTGAAAAGTTCAAGGCGTCACAAACTGCTGCATCAAGGAACCCAGGAACACCGGGGCCTCCGTTTGTGCAGCTGGTGCTGCTGTTATTCTGTATCTTGGTACTGTCTCCAGAAACTCACCCTCGCCATTTGTGGCACCACAATAGACTATCCAGTCATTTATATTTTTCTGACTTAGTTTAATTGAAAAGAGAGCCACTCAGGTTTCCTGGATTGAGACCATTTACCTATTTATTTTTATTCTGTTCCAACAAGAGAAAAAGAATCCTAGAATAGGATTTGCTTGTGCTTACCTGAGCATCAGAAAAAGGAGAAGAGTTTAGGTTGTTGAGGCTTCACATATTTCACTGGTGCAGTTTAAAAAAGGGTCCTGGTAGAAACAATAATTTCTATGGCAGTGTACTAGGGTCCTTCAAAGACATAGGACTAATGGGATTTATACAGAACGCATACACAAAGAGAGGCTTATTATTGGCATTGGCTTATGAAATGATAGAGGCCAAGAGGTCCCAGAACATGTACTTGCAAACTGGAGCACCAGGAAAGCTGATAGAGTACTTTAGGCTGAACCAAAAGGCCTAAGAACAAGCATCTCTGAGACCTGAGGGCAGGAGACAGTAGGTGTCCCAGTTTAAGAAGAGAAGAAAGCCACCTTCTGATGTCTGTTCTCTTTGGGCTCTGAGTGATTAGATACACACCCACAAGGGTGAGAGAACATCTTTTCTCAGTCTGCTGATTTCAAATGTCATTTTCTTCTTGAAACACCCTGTCATATTTGTAGAAACCATGCATTTCTGGTTATCTGAACATCTTTTTGCCTATTCAAGGTAACATGTAAACTAATGATCACAATCAGAAAGGAAAACAGAACTTAGGAAAAAAATGAACTGTAGATCAGAAAGGTGTTCCTAGTACTTGGCATGAGTAAGAGCCCTCTAAGTCAGGGAACGAAGCAGTGAAGGTGGAGGGGCAGGTGGGGTCCATGGATAGCCCTGCCTGAAGCTCCAGCCTTGGCTTCCAACCATCTCTCAGTCCAAGATCTGTTGGTGCACACATGATCACCTAGTCAGTCCCCAACCTCTGTGACTTTCAAAGCCTGTATGTTTCTGATGCTTCATGAGAGATGGGACATCAAATATTCCTTGTAAACTGGGAAGGCATTTTCCTGGCAATACAGTCTCAATGATCCCCCTCCTTTACCAAACTGGGAAGGCATTTTCCTGGCAATACAGTCTCAATGATCCCCCTCCTTTACTTATGTCAACACTTTATATGAACTGAAGTTCATGTGTATGTGTTAGTATTTTGATACCTTTATGGGTTAGTCCACAGAGTACTTCATAGACTGGCTCTGCCGCCCCTTGCTAATTTGCATTTTCTATTTCTCAGTGCTGACCTTACATGGGTACCTGCAGCTACATACCCCTGTGTTGTCATGCTATGAACCATTGTTTTTGTTTGGCTTCTCTCCAAAGAACCTGTGATGGGGAGTCTCCCACCTGTAATTCATTGAGGAAATGCTCTCAGGAGAAAAGCGGAAGAGAGTAAGCAAAGACAGAAAAGGCAGAAAAAGCATCCAGGCAAAGAAATGGACGCAGTGCTTCTCGGGGGGCTCTGAACCATGAAGTGCACCGCAGTTTTTCTCCCTTAAAGTAGGGGACTGGCTTTTTATATCTCCCTATCAGCCACTCAGCGACTGAGGGCACATTTGGAGAGGACATAGCTCACTTTGCAGGCTGAATTATCTTTCATAGGTGAGACTAATTCTCAGAAGAGTGCAGCTGTGTACTGTTAACAGCCATTCAGAGCAGCTAGAAGGTCTATGAATGCTGCAGGTGACGAGGTAATCACTATGAAAACTTGCCTTCAGATGTTTTTGTGAGCACAGTCACCTTGAGGACTTGCTAATACTCAGATTTTTGACTTGTGTCCCAATAATTCATATCTCTAACATGCTTGTAGGTCATATTTTTGCTACTAGTATGAGGAACATGTTTCTGAAAAAAGTTAGTAGTTAAAAATGTTTTACATTTATTTTTTATTTATTTATTTATTGTGTGTATACATGTGGCATATGTGCCATGGACTTGAGGAGAACTTGTGGGAATTGGTTTTCTTCTATTACGTGGATTCCAGGGTACAAACTCTGATCATTAGGCATGGTGGCAAGTGCCTTCACCTAATTAAAAAAAATCAATATTTAATCAACTCTCCCTTTCCATGATTTGACTATTTTCTCCTTCAGAAACACTTTCTAGTCTTTCATATTTTTTCACCCCTCCTCGTCTTGGGTGAATACCCTTTTTGCTTCAGTAATACCTTATACAATATGCTGTAATTTTGTACAGCGAGTCTTTGCTCCAGGTGTTAGGAAGGTGGTAGGTGTAGGGATATGTGGAGCATAATAGAAGGGTGAAGGAAACATGTTTAGACTCTCAAGGAAAAACTTAAAGTGAGTGTCTCATAAAATTAAGGCATGTCGTATTACCTTATATATCTGTATAAATAGCACCCTGTCTTCTTCATCTCAGTATACTTGGCTCCTAGAACTTTACCTGATACCAGTACATGTTTGCTAAGTGATACCATCAGTCTTGTTTAGGATTGGTTTTGGGAAAACAGATTTAACTCAGACAAGTTAAAATGTCTGGAACGACTTAAGGAGTGTGATTTCTCAGATAAGGGTTATCTTCTCTAGGGTCATCTATCTCTACACGTGTATAGAAACGTGCTGGCCTGACTTTTTATTTACTATTTTTATTTTGTGTGTATGATGTATTGTCTGCATGTGTACCCATGTTGTGCAATGCCCACAGATGTCAGAAGAGGGTGTTGGATTCCCTGGAACTGGAGTTACAGATGTTTAGTTGTCATGTGTGTCCTGGGAACTGAACCTGGGTCCTCTGCCAGACAGCCAGTGCTCTTTACCACTGAACCATCTCTCCAGCCCCTGGCCTGAATTCTATACACACAAACAAGTCACTTCAATAATAAACACCATATCTGGTCCAACACTTACTTAATTCATGAGCCTAGAACTTGCTTTTGGAAAAAATCTTCTCATAAAATGATAACGACTTGGGGTTTAAGAATTCTGGCACAGAGTTGGACAAGAGCAAACATTGTGGCAGCACTGTAAGGACAAAGATCAACACACTTAACGTCAGAAGTCATTAGGTATCGGCAGTCACTGTGGCAGACAGTCTTCCTTTAAAAAACTGACAGGAGGCAACAAATAGGTGCTTTTCTCAGAGAAAATGTGAGTGATCTCTTCAGAAGAAACATAACTGGGGAAACAGTAGTAAAAAATGACAAGTGACTTTGGGAGATTGGCTGGGGAGCATATATATATATACATAGAAAAGGAGTTGACACAGCTCTCCTACTACCTAATATTTAAAATGTCCTTTGAAGGGACTAGTGCATTTATAAACTGCCAGAAGCAAGAAACTCTGGAGTGGTTGTCATTAAACCTCCTTGCTACCTGGGCATGCCCGTTACTGCTACCTCACCTGGCAGGCTAAAGACTTAACCTCACATTTGAATTTAGTGTGTTTACTTTAAAAAACACAAAGTCTGGCTCAATTAGCATCCAAAATCATAGAGATTACCGAATTTAATGTTGGAGGTTGTTGTTTTTAAGAGTGAATACTCCAGTGTTGTTGTTATTATTTCCCTTTTGATTTTGGAGGCTGAAAAAATTTTAAAAAAGTGGATTCAAATTATAAAGCTCCTCTGACATGATATATTAAGAGCCCCGGGTGATGCCTAGGGATGTAGGTGAGGAGAAAAACACTTAAGTAAACAGAGTTTATGAGACTTGTTTATGCCAGGAAAGCGGGATGGATACTTCTGACTAAAAGTTAATTAACTATTTTTCCCCAGTGCGCCAATTTGTTGCCTTAAACTTTGATTCATTAACTGCAAACTGAGAGGATTACTTGTTCTGTGGTGTCCTCATAGACTGAGTTTGTGCTAAGTGTGCTGTGAGATATGGTCTTTTCTTTCCAACTGAGCCTAACTGAAAAGACTATTATATTGCAAGTAAGACTTTTTAAGTGGCAGTAAGTAGATGGTACACTTTTAGAGCAAAGCCTAAGACATATATGTCTTGATTGTAAAGCTAATCAATCCTCATTAAACAAAACAAGGGTAAATCCAGGATTTTTGAGTTTGCACATTTAATAGTGCATAAAGTTTGCCCAATTGGTGCAATTCTAAAGTTTTGAGACTTATAAACTTGTAGTGATTTCCTTTCAGGCTTTTCTGCTTGGAGACTGTAACTTTAATAACAAATAAATTGTGAGGAATTTTTTTTTGTCAAGAAAGGGACTTTTATTGTAGTTCCTACATGTTTTCAAACAGCCCATTTGCTGGAGATGGAGCTTCTCCAAGCTCATGAATGGACAAGTTAAAAGGAAAGAACATGAGGACAAAGAATCAGGCTTCTAGGATGCACCACACACTTCTAGGGCATATGAAAAATCAGATTTTTTTTTAAAGGGAAAGTTTGGATAGAGAACTGCATGAAACACACAAAATTCAATAAAAATGAATATATTTAAAACAAAGCTATACTGGATGACTAGGTATTGAGAATAAGTCAAAACCAGAACGATTTGAGGCATATGAATACTTCATGGTTTGATAATCACAATACTATTGAGAGTTTCATCCCTCTAAATAGTTAATCTCTCAGAAACTGTTAACTGATGTTTATGCATTGTGTGATTTAATCTTCACCATATCCCTGTAAGTTTACTATTATCTTAACTTTGAAAATGAATAAGTACTAACCCAAAGACACAGTAATGGAAGAGCTGGTTTTCACACTATTGGTTTCTGATCACAAGAGGATATAAACTGGACTGGCAGAATTAGGGATAAATAAAGTGCCACCAAACTCCATAGAATGAGCCTTGTAATGAGTTTCTTGGTGTACAACAGCTGTCATTAATGTTTTATTAAGAGCCAGTCAATGACTTTGTTTGCGTAAGGATTTCAACCTGATTTCCTACAAATTTGGCAACTTTTACATAATCAAACAAAACAGAGGGGTGGAAATCTTGTTTTAAATATTTGAGAGACTTTGTTTTCAAATGTTTTATAGTCATGTGCAGTCTCATACTTACCATAATTATTTCAATTATTTTAAATGGTGCTCAAAAATATGTCCACTGTGGAGAGAAATATTATCAGTAAATGATGTACGTTTAGAATTATTAATGTGTGCCTTAATCTGGTTTTAAAGAAGCAATTTGCACCAGGCAGTGGCGCACACCTTTAATCCCAGCACTCGGGAGGCAGAGGCAGGCGGATCTCTGTGAGTTCAAGGCCAGCCTGGTCTACGCAGTGAGTTCCAGGCCAGCTGGGGCTACAAGGAGACCCTGTCTCAAAAAGACCAAAACAAAACAAAACAAAAACAAAAACAATAAATAAAAACAAAGAAGCAATTTGCAATAGTATATTTGGCATAAGGATGAAGAAACAGGTATCAGTCGAGTGATCTGGGACTTTGAAGCTTGAGACAGACTCTCACTCTGGCAGGAGGCAGTGCCAGGCTGCAAAGGCAGAGCAAGGGCTGCATGGGAGGGAAGAAGGTCGCATACGGTGCCAGAGATGAGTATTTGTATTTGCCCCGTTGACTGCAATCCTGGTTCTGAGAATGGCAATGCTATGATTTCAGAATTATTATATTTCAAATGAAATATGAGGATATACTGAGTAAAATAAAAATTTAGTAAAACAGTGTTTTCATTCTTATTACTGACTTTCTGATCTTGAGTTCATATAAGTCAATCTTAAAAATTCCTTTTACTTACTTTTTATATATAATAAGGCTTCTATCAGTTTGAGAAGTCAAGAGAAATCCTGTGTGTGGCAGCATAGCTTGGAATGGGGCTTGCCTTCTAGAATGATGAGGACAGCAAGGCACCCCCCATCTTGGAGACAAATTATAAATTCACCAACTTGGATTTCCAGTGCCTGGAGCTTTAAGTTCTGAAGTGACTTCCAAGACCCACGAGAGGGAGCTCATGCACTGCCTAGACACTGCTGGAGAGCTTCTGGATACCTCATTCAAAACGGAGTAAGTAACGTGGGAGGTGAGGTGAGATGGAGAAAATGGTTCAAGGGAAATGGTTTCCTTCAAGAACAATTATCAAGGGATACAAATCGCAGTCCTTTAATATATTTGAAAGTTCTAGAGAAAATATTTGTCAGAATCCCGTTTACCGGTTTCTTTAAAGGAAAAAGAACTGCTGCTAATATTTCTAGATCAATCTTACCAAATCTCTTCTCAGGAAAGGACATTGAGAGATCATAAACCAGTAGAATTATTGTCTAACTCCATTTATCCCAGGCTTCTTTCTGAGGCAGTAAGGAATAGTTGTAGCCTTGTAATCATAGTCTGACTTAGTTAAGCAGGTAGAGAAGCACAAGCTTATAAATTTAAAAACATACTGATTGCTTGAGGTGTTTTTGTAAAGTGAGAAAAGGAGGGGTGTGTGCGTGTGTGTGTGCGTGAGCGCGCGTGCGTGTGCGTGCGTGGGTGCGTGCGTGCGTGTGTGTGTGTGTGTGTGTGTGTGTGTGTACATGCTATGTGGCAGGGAGCTGAGATGAAGGGGAAGGCAGAAGTGGGGAGCAGTGGTGTAAAGAGGTCTTCTGTGCCCTGTGTCACTTGTTTTATGATGTGATACACTTCTTGGGTTTACATGCTTGATCAAAGAAGAGATATCATAAAAGTGTGAATCCATCTGTTTGTAATACAAAGCAGCCAGTGGAAGAGATGTTTTTGGCTACCAGTATCTCATTATATGTATATTATGCGATTGAAAAGTAGATTCCATTATAAATTCAGCCAATGATTAAAAGCATTAATCTTTTCATGGAACGCTTATTTTCCAGAAAAGCTTTTGCAAATTGAATTGGCATCATGAGAGATGGAATTTTCTCATTACATTGGAAGTGCATTTCACTTTATACATTTTTGGCCCAATACATGATAAAAATATTAAGGCAGTAAAGTTTCCAAAGCAAACAGAGGAAAACAATGATTGTTTTAAACCAATTGTTAACAAGGAAATATTTTTTTCTCTGTGTTACTAAATCAGTGGTAAAATAACCACCTAAAGTAAATTCATATGGTTGAAGTTTGAGTTGAATGAAGTGCTGTGAGATCAACTTGCTACTTGGATTGCTGAATTGGCTGCTTCCCAAAGGTTCTGCATAGTCATGGTGGCCTATCAGATCTGGGCTGGCCAACTTTTTCAAAGGGAATATATCTTGCAGGGAAAAAAAAACATTATATGAATTAAAAAGAAAGAAAGAAAGAAGAAAGAAAGAAAGAAAGAAAGAAAGAAAAGAACCCACCAGGAAACGTGACCAGCACTTTTAAATCAATGAGACAAGATAATTATTTCCCAAGAGAAAACACATCCATAGAGTCATATTTAATTAGAAGTGTTTATGAAATCAGAATAGGAAACCTGATCTCAATAGTGCAAAGGGTTCCCCCTTTCCTTTGGGGGAAACTAAGTTGCTAGTTACTGTTCCCACAAACAGAAATAGCTTTTTCAGAGGAATAGAAGAACTGCGTATCTGCAGTCCTGCTGCCTCTTTTTTGACGGCTACTCAAATGGCCTGAGTTTGAGGCAGTGAATGGATACAAGGATTGCCCTCATGTGGTTTCCAGTCCAGTGGGAGAATAGACCTTAAACAGTGAAATATGGGCTATGGAATTGCGTAAGAAAATTACCTGTCACCTAGCCTGTGTCACTTCTAGAGCAAATGGTGTGACTCAACCTCATGGTTTTATCTAGAGAATTGCTCAGGTATAGTGGATGCCTGTCTCCCAGTTGGCACAACTATTCTCTTCCATCTGATTTAGGATGTGAGGTCAGGATAGGGTCAGTCTATTTGGAATTTATAGATCCTTTCCTGAACATTGTCCAGTAATTCACCTCAGTGGCATTTGCTGAGGTATGGTCTTTTGAAAATTGGATGTGATTCACATTTCCATTGGGGAACTTTTGTTGGCTTAATGATCAGCTTGTTACACAGTTGCTGTAGTATTTTTAGTTGTTTGCTTAATGTTGATAGGCATTAGTATTTTGCCTATTGATTCTGATACTAAAGCTTTAAAAGAATATATGATTGATAATATAAACTGAAATTTTGGGGAAGGGAAACACAAGGTCCCACCTCTCTCTGAGGATCTGTAGGCAGTTAATCTACAGGGGAAGGGAGAAACCTTTTTCCAGTGCTGTACACACTGACAAGCTGCCTATGCTACTGTAAATAAGCCCTCACCCATGATCCTGTAAGTAACTCGGATTAAGATCATTGGTTTACCAACATTAATAAATAAGTACAATGAAATTTTGAATTGTAATGGCAACTTTCCTTTAAGGGTCGTCTTAAACATTTCCCCATAGGTTCTACCAGGAGCAGCAGCATCTATTCATTTGCCCTGATGAAAATTCCAGGGGGTTTTGACTCTTCTTCCTGTGTGTGCTGTATCTAATATCTAATAATCCAGTTGGCTTCACCTCCAAAATATATCCCTGGTCTTGTGACTGTGGCTCTCGATTGCTAAAACTAGGCCAACCTATCAGTAATTCTCACCTGGACATCTGTAACCACTGCAAATATCTCTGTAGTAGGATATAGCTTCTGGGCACGTGCCCAGAAATGGTAAAGCTGGTTCTATTTTAAGTTTTTTAGAAACTTTCATACTGATTTTCATAATGACTGAAACTCTTTACACTCCCAATAGCAATGAATTACCCACACCCTCACCAACATTTGTTGTTATTGCCTTGATGATAGTCATTCTGGGTGGGATCAAATAGAATTTCAGAGCGGTTTAAATTTGCATTTTCCTGATGGCAAAGAACATTTAACCTTATATGATTATTGACCATTTATGCTTCTTGTTTTCAAAACTGTTAATGTCATTAACATATTCATTGACTAGCAATTTTGCTCTTCAGCATTTAATATTTGCAGTTTTAAATTAAAAAAAATAATTTTATTTTATGTGTTTGAGTGTATTGCCTGCATGTATGTAGGTGCATCTGTGTTGTGCAATGCCCACGGAGGTCAGAAGAAGGCATCAGATCCCCTGGAACTGGAATTGTGGATGGTTGTTAGCCACCATATGAGTGCTGGGAATCAAACCCTGATCCTCTGCTAGCTTAACCAGTACTCTTAACTGCTGAGCCGCCTCTGCAGCCTCCTTTTACACGTTTCTGATAATGTGCTTGCTGTTAGGCAACGTTAAGGCCCTGCTTGCAGTATAGCTGGGAGGATTTCTTTCACACTTTGTGCTCTGTTTGCTCTGCTGGTAGTTTCCTTTGCTATGCAGATTTTTTTTGTCTTTTAAAATTATTTATTTAATAATCATATAATTAGAAGAAGCATTTCATTACAACAGCATTGACATATTCAATAACAATTTCCAGAGCTTAGATGCATCTCTTTCAAAATTGGCTGTAAATTTTTAGGTTTATAGTTGAATTAATACAGTTATACAATATTGGACTCCGTATAAACCTTATAGGACATAAAATTAAATGGGATTTTAAACTTTAAAAAAGATCTCCATTTCATTATTAAAATACAGTTTCATACAGAAAAATTCATTTTTAATACAATTGACTCTAAGATGCACATGTGTTTTTAATCTCTATATATCTAATTATTACTAGTCAGTCG
>NW_008334003.1:947392-947953 GCF_000622305.1 Nannospalax galili
ACATCCAAGAAGGTTAGTTCCACCATTCTGGCATTTTTAATTACTGTGTGTCTTGCAGATAAATCTTGGGTAATGACCAGTTGGTCTCAAATAAACCTTATCTAGAGATATTTTTCTTGATCTTTTATGTATAATTTGTCAGTAGATTGTAGGAATAATATGGTTCCCTCTGGTTTTCGTGACTAGCTAGGGATTGTTTCTCTCTTGTATCGTCTCCCCCCTCTATCGTGGTTTTCCCACTTAAGGTGCCCCCACTTCCTCCCCTTTCTTCCTTGCTAATACCCTTGCTCCTATGATCCTACCTCTGTTGAACTGTTTCTTTCTCCTTATCCCCTAGGTTCCTCATATCCCCTTCCCTCCCCCCTCCCCTAATCTAACCCAATTTTTATCCAAATCTCCCTTCTTAAGGTCTGTTGCCTACTATTCTTCTCCTTCAGGTTATTTCTTTTCCTTTACCTCACTGTTTCCTTACCCTTGTCCTGGTTCCTGCAGTTATGTCTGTTTGCATACATATTTATCAGAGTCTGATCTTAGGATCCACATATGAGGGAGAACATATGT
>NW_008334003.1:948771-949559 GCF_000622305.1 Nannospalax galili
GCGGTTCCCTGGGGGCCCAAGAAAGGCACTAAGTTGGTCTGGGTGAGAAGGGTCAGGAAGTAGTATTGGTTCCCCCGGTGTCTGTGGCCCCAAGTCTAGGGATGGTGCAGGTCCCAAACTAGGAGTAGAGAACAGCGGGGGAGATGGAAGGCGAGGAGGGCTGTGCTATAGACTTACCCCAAGAGGCCTGAGGATAGGAGTGCTAGTTTCATTCTTCTTCAGGTGGAGATCCAGTTTTGCCAGCACCATTTACTGAACATGATGTCTTTCCTCCAGTTAATATTCTTGGCCCCTTTGTCAAATATCAGGTGGCTGAAATTGCATATACTCATATTTAGGTCTTCAATTTTGTTCCATTGATCTATGGGTCTATTTTTGTGTCAATACCATGTTGTTTTTATGGCTATAGCTCTGTAATACAGCTTAAAAGATGGTATAGTAATCCCCCTGGCATTGCTCCTAGTGCTCAGGGTTGTTTTGGCTATCCAAGGTCTTTTGTACTTCCATATGAATCTTAGGATAATTTTTTCCAATTCTGTGAAAAGTGTCATGGGGATTTTGAATGGCATTGACTCTATAAATGGCTTTTGGCAGGATGGTCATTTTCACAATATTAATTCTCCCAATCCATGAGCACAGGAGATCCTTCCATTTTCCAATGTCTTCCTCAATCTCTTTCTTTAAGGATTTAAAATTTTCATTGTAGAGTTCTTTAATATCTTTGGTCAGGTTTATTCCAAGATTTTTTTTGTTTTTTGCTTTTGTGAAGGGGAGTTTCCATGTCCCCT
>NW_008334003.1:951506-952145 GCF_000622305.1 Nannospalax galili
CAACAAAAAGATGGGTTTTGTTTCTTAATCCATTCATATAGTCTGTGTCTTTTGACTGGGGAGTTCAGTCCATTAATGTTTAAAGTTATTAATGAAAGATGAGTATTGAATCCTGTCATTTTTTTGTTGTTTATATTCTTGCTATAGCTGTACTTTTACCCTGTTATACCCTTGTTGGAATTCTTTCTGCAACCCCCTGGGTTGTATTGCTCCCAGCTCTGTAGGGCTGGTTTTGTGGAGAAGAATTCCTTCAGCCTATTTATGTCATGGAAGATTTTTCTTTCCCCTTCAACTATAATAGACATTTTGGCTAGATATAGTAATCTGGGTTGGCATCTGTGGTCATTTAACACTGGGAATACTTTGGTCCAGGCTCTTCTGGCTTTCATAGTTTGCACTGAAAAGTCAGCTTTAATTCTAATGGGTTTTCCTTTATATGTGACTTGTTTTTCTTTTGCAGCTTTTGGTATTTTGTCTTTGTTCTGTACTTTTAGGGTTTTTACTATGATGTGATATGGAGAGTTTCTTTTTTGGTCCTGTCTGTTTGGTGTTCTATATGCTTCTTGTACTTGTATGGCATGTCTTTCTTTAATTTTGGGAAATTTTCTTCCACGATTCTGTTGAAGATCTGGTCCATGC
>NW_008334003.1:952922-963955 GCF_000622305.1 Nannospalax galili
TTTTGGCCTCAGGAACTTGGGTGTTGGACTGACCTGAGACCCTGGCCGTGGCCGCGCCACGCAGGGATGCAAAGGCAGATGGGGAGGGAAGAAGCCCCAAGATTTCCCAGGGAGTGGATTGAGTAGCTGGGTTGTACTGGATGCAAAGGATCAGGGAGAGGAAAGGTAAGCCTCGGAGCCCCAGAAAGAGGCTGTCAGCCCCAGAAAGAGGCTGGCAGGTGTGCCAGGACCAGGGAAGTAGAGGGAGGTGAGGGCCGGGCCAGGACCAGAAGCGGTGCTCCTGGGGCCCAAGAAAGGCACTAAGTTTGTCTGGGTGAGAAGGATCAGGAAGCAGTATTGGTTCCCCAGGTGTCTGGGGCCCCAAGACTAGGAATGGCACAGGTCCCAAACTGGGAGCAGCTAACAGCGGGGGAGATGGAAGGGTGAATGTGGCTTGGGGATTCAAGTCGCAGAGGGCTGCGCTATAGACTTACCCCAAGAGGGCTGAGGATAGGACTCTGCTATGCAGATTTTTTATCTCCCTTGTCAATTCTTGGGGTTATTTCCTGTGCTTTTGGAGTCCTGGTCAGATAGGTCTTCTCATTCCTATATGTTGAAGTATTTTCCTCTAGCTGTTTTAGTTTTATAAGTTTTAAATTAAAATCTTAGTGCATTTTGAGTTGACTTTTATGTAGGGTAGAAGAATCTGATTTTATTCTTCTGTAGGTGGTTATCTTGTTTTGCTAGGACCCTGTTGAGTAACTCTTTTTTCAGTAAATGACTGAATATTTGTCAAATATCAGGTGTCTATGCCCTGTGGGTGTTTCTGTCTTCCCTCTCTCATCCATTGGTCTTCATCTTTTTTGTACATTCTAGTACTGCTGTGCTCTCTCTGTCACTATGGCTCTGCAGCGCAGCTTGTAACAGTGTTCTATTTAGGACTGTTTTGGAAATTTGTATTTCTGTTTCCTCTATGAATTTTTAGAATATTTTTTCTAGTTCTTTGAAGAATTTGAATTTTCATGGGATTGCCATGAATCTGCACATTACTTTTGGTAATGGAGCCATGTTTTACTATACTAAATCTGCCAATCCAGGAGTGTGAAAGTTCTTTTCATTGTTTAGTGCCTTCTTTAATTACTTTAAAAAAGTTCTTAAAGTTTTTACTGAATGGCCTTTTACTTCCTTGGCTCAGACTATTCTAAAATACTTTAATTTTTATTTTTGGGAGCTAATATGAATAGAATATTTTTCCCAATTTCTTCCTCCACAAGTTCATTATTGGCGTATAGGAAAGATACTGATGTATGCTTATATTGTATCCTGCAGTTTTACTAAAAGTGTTCATCAGATCAAGGTGGAGTTGGTAGGGTCTTTTAAGTATAGAATCATGTCATCCATAACTAGGGATGTGCTGAGCAGCTTTAGTTGCTAAGCTGACACACCTGGGTAGAGGGACCCTCAATTGGGTAACTGCTTCCATTGGCCTGGCCTATGGCCATGTCTGTGAGGCATTTTCTTGATTGTTGAGTGATGTGGGAGGGTCCAGCTCACTGTGGGAGGTGCCGCCCCTGGGCAGGTTTTTATGTATTGTATAATAAAGGCTGAGCAGGAGCCACAAAAGCAAGTCAGTAAGCACTTATCCTCCATGGCCTATGCTTCAGCTCCTGCCTTCCGGGTCCTGCTCTGAGTTCCTACCTTTGGCTCTTTCAGGAACAAACTGTGACCCTGGAAATATAAGCCAAATAAACCATTTCCTCCCCAAGTTGTTATTGGTCAGAGTGTTTTGTCACAGCAATAGAAAGCAAACTAGAACAGAAATTGGTACCAGAGAGTAGGCTATTGCTGTGACAGACCTGACCCAGTTGTTTTGGGGAGGATTGTGGAAGTATTTGGAACTGAAAAAGCTTTAAAAAAATAGCCTAAAGTACTTAGAGTTTAGTGAGCTGTTGCTGTGGAGCAACAGTTCTGATGAAAGAGGTATGGATGATGGAGGCCTGGTTTGTGAGACTTCAAAGGGAAGCTGAGGCCATCAAGTCTGTGTGATAGCTTGAATTGAAAATCTGTGGCTTCTGGTTGACAGGCTGAAGAATCAGCTGCGATTGAGAAGAGAGCAGAGCAGGGCGTGGTGCTGAATGCCTTTAGGGCCAGCACTCGAGGCAGAGGCAGGCAGATTTCTTTGCGTTCAAGGCCAGCCTGGTCTACATAGTGAGTTCCAGGACAGCTGGGGCTACAGGGATACAGGGAGACCATGTCTCAAAAAAAGAGCAAAAAAAAAAAAAAAAAAAAAAAAAAAAAGAACCACTTTTGCCTTTTGCTTTACTGGGATAATTGTTGCTGGTTAGCTGGGGCTGAAAAATCAGCTGTGAGTAACAGGAGACCAGCATCATTGTGGTAAAATCTTCTGGGAGTATTTCCTCAGGGTCAGTGCATAGGAACTGTGATCCAGGGAGGCCTGAGCCTCCATGTCAAGCTGGAAGCAGAGCTTGGTAATGTGTTAGAGACTCCTGCTTGGTTCTGGTGTTGAAAGCGTGATGGGGTCACCGAGAGCAGCTGAGGCCTGGTATTCTGAGAGGCCACAAGAGTCCATTGGTGAGGGTGCAGTCTCAGTTTAAATGAGGACCCCAGCTTTTTGGAGATTCTGGGACCATGGGACAACCACCAAGGGCAGCAGCATGTGTGGGATGGAGCTGGACTGGGTTTTGAGATGAGTTGTGTGTGCTGTGGGCAGCAGAGACAGAGAAGTAGAGCTGCTGAAACACACTGGAGTCCAGAAGGCTGTGAGTGAATCCCGGCTGCCCAGCCTTGTCTAGGAATTCCATTACTGTATTTGAATTTTTTTTCATATTCTTTGCATGAGCAGTCCAGTTCTTCAACTTTGTCATCCAGTCTTGAAATTCTGTTTTCCATTTCATTCATTCTGCCTGTGAGGTTTCTCCTGTCTTTTCAAATCGACTTACTGAATTTTTTAATTCCATGTTTATTTTGCTTGGGTTTCTTTTGTGAATTCACTTTTCAAGTTCTGAATTGTTTTTGTCATTTTATTCAGCCACATATTTGTATTTTCTTAAGCTTCAATCAGGAGTTTATTTCTATCTTCTTTGAGTTCTTTGAGTAGTTTGCATATTTTTTAAGTTCTTTGATCATATTTATGATCTTTTAAGTTCTGTGTCCTGGGGTTCCTCTGGGTGGTTCTCATTGTAGGGCACTGCTATAGGACTGGTGGGATTTTGGGGGGCATACGCTCTTGAATTTTTCATGTCATTTGTGTTTTGCATTGTTTGGGCATATGAATTTCTTGTTGGTTTTGTGTCTGATGTGAAAGTCTATGCTTCCCTTGTTTAGTTGACATTTGCTTCTGTTTATATTGTGAGTGCAGCTTGATTTCTTTCGGTTGATGTGTGAATACTGGATATTTGTTTCACGTTGTAGCTTTTGATTTTTTAAATTTGTGGGATAGGCTGATTCCATGCTGGCAATTGAAGTGCTCTCTGGTGGGGGTGAAGGGAATTCAAGGCTATGAGGGTCCAGTGGCTGGGTTCTGGCAGGCTCGTTATTAGGTCTTAGGAAGGAAGATCAGGAGGGGGTCATAGGGCCAAAGCTGGGATGGGGACAGTGTGGAGAGGGTCTAAGTAGCTTGGCAGAGTAGGTGTGGGCTCAGGTGTAGGGGATCAGAATGCAGTGTGTGGGGTCTGGGTTAGGAGGCTAGTCAAGAAGTCTGAGGGGGGACAAACAGGAGATTTCCCAGGTCCAAGGCTGGAAGGGTGACATTATGGGTAGAGAGAATGGTAGGGGTCAGGGTGCAGAGGAATCAAGCTGCAGTGGATGGGGTCTGACTTACCAGGGTAGTATTCAGGACTCAGGTGGAAAGACCAGGAGAGGGCACCTATAGGCAAAGCTCAGTTGGGGACAGACTAGGGAGGGTTTCGCTGTTTAGGCAGAATAGGTGTGGTCTTGAAGCTGGACAAAAGTTTGTATTTTCTCTCAGATGAAATAGTCTGTAAATATGTGTTAGATGAAGTTGAACGTAGTCATTTAAATAGAATGTGCCCCATAGACTCCAAGTACTTTGATACTTGGTCCCCAGTTTGTGGCACTGTTTAGGGAGGATCATGGAACTTTTAGGAATTGTCACTATGTTGGAGGAAGCATGTCACTGGAGCCAGCCTTTAATAATTCTTAAACCTTTCTGGATTTTCAGTTTTGTTCTGCTTCTTATGTTTGCTTGAATATATGAGCATTCAGTTTTCTGCTTTGACCACCTCTGCCCCCATACCTGCTGGCCCCCACAGCCTGCCTGCCGCCTTGGACTCTTGCTCCTCTGGAACTGTAAGCCAAATAAACTATTTCTTCTATAAGTTGCTGCTGCCTGAGTTCTCTTAGGGTCCCCTGCTCCTGGTGCTACTAGACAAACCATATAACACATCTTTATCTGAATTTTTCATAGTTTATATCCAAGGTAGGGGAAATAGAGTACCTTACAAAGGCAAACACTCGGTGCCCTGTTTCGCTCTGTGGCTCAGCAGCCCGCCATTCCAGATTGCCTCCATGCCCCACCCACAGTCTCCATTAGCTTTCATCCACACCTCATTGTATCTGCAGTCTCACCCCAGATCTATATATGCCCCCTTTCTTGTCCACATGGGCAAGACACTGGGGCCATTTTTTCCATGCCCCACTGCCAAGATGGTGCCAATGCTCCTCTCTCCATTGCTAACTTTCCACAGCCAATTCTCACAGCAGGCCCCACCTCTTGGAGGAACATGTGCCCCTTGGGACACACTCCACCCCTCCTTCTGGCTCTTATACTCTTTCCACCAATCTTCTGCTAAGGTCCCTGAGTCTTGGAGGGGGCAACAGATGTAGGGTGATCTCTCTTGTATCATGGTGAGATAGTGACTTCTTGGGCCTCCCCATTATTCATCTTCAAGTCATGGCTATTGATCTATCTCAGTGGTGTTTCTTCTACTGTAAAGACAAATGGAAGGAAGTAGACACAGCTAAACAAACATGAATGTAAATACAAATGCCTAGAGGATATCCCAGTAGGTATACTATATTCATTAAACAGTATACTTGTAATTGTTTCCCCTCTAGGGCCTGTAGCCTTTCTTAACACAGGGGGTTGGCCTGGTCTACAGCACCAGATGTGTGTTCCACCCCTCGGAGCAGACCTTATCCAATTAGAAATTTGTCAGTTGTACGTATGTTACTTGCAGGTATTGCTTGGCATGTCCATAGTGTGCAGCATGCATGGTCCATTGTTGAGTAGAATCATAGGGAATCCTTTCTTCCCCAACCATCTGCATAGCGCCTTCTGGTACTATGAACATCATCCATCCAGTGCCATGGAGATTTTGGCTTTGTCACAGCTCCATCTTATGTTTTCCTCCTGCACTCACATCATGCAGTATATTCAGGAACATGGCCTTACTGAAGTTTCTAGTGTACTGTAGATTTTCTTAACAGTTGTCTAGTTTGGGAGCCTCTGTTTTTATCTTACCCAACCATAAAACTCCCAAGAATCTTACAGCTATAGCTGGCCTTTGTTTCTTCAGGTATTTTTCAAATGGGTTTCACATTTGTAAAATACTCGAAGGAAGATTAACATCATATATTAAAGCAATCATAGACAAGGTCTAACACAGCATGGAAAGGTTTTATCCATTCATATTAACTGTTTTCTCCATAGATCTTTGTTAGGTACCATAGCATGGGTAAGAGGCATTAATTTGGTTAGTTCTTTACTATTTTTAGTTGTCCCTTGGGAGTCATTCCACATTCTGGGGATCTTGCATGGAGTCTCTTTGCATTCTTTCATCTTTGATATGCTTACAGGTGTTGGCTCCAGTTGCCTGACCCTGGACTGGGCTAAGAAGGCAGGGGGTTTCTCTTGTCCCCACTGCTCCTGTTGGTTCCCTGAGTCCAGCAGGCCCTGGGTCTGCCTCCTGACTGTAGCCATATCTGTCATCTCTCCATTGACCATACCTGGCGGATGGGGGAGGCTTTGGTGGGAAAAACCACCTTCACCCCTAGTATAGCCTTTATCAGGACAGAGATGCACTTTATTTAATCTTTGGGGATTCTTACCACCCTGGGACAGTTTTTATCCTTTGAATGCCTTTTGTAAGTGGTTCTTCTGGTTTTAAAGCCTTCCAGAAACTCCTTAGTACTGAATTTGGTTTTCTATCAATTTTTTCTTTGGGAATTTGGGCTCGACATTAGTCTTGCCACATTTGTCTTTGAGTAACCCAAATGGGTTATTTCTTCTGTCTGGTCTTTTTTTATTTCTCTTGTAGGGGTGGTCTTTTATTCTACAGACACGTTTTACATGTTGGTCAGAGTCACTTAGATCTGCTAAAGCCTCTCACACTTTACAAAGATCCTGTCCTATTAAAGGGCTTAGCAAAACCATTAAAGCTCCTGACCATTCTAGAGGTCCCAGTTGAATTAAGCTTTCCTTCATATCTCTCGTCAATACAGCCTTATCTGGCCTAGTGAACTGGGCATCATATATTGCTTTTCTCATACCTAGTTCTCTCAGTAATGCCTGACCCTCCTTTATAGTCCTTCAGCCTCTGTTAATTATGGAAGTTTCCTTTGGTGATGACCATGTATCTTTAATGTCTTCAACCAGCCACCCCATTAAAGATGGCTACCCCTGCACTGGCTTAGGTTGAACAGCCTATATCACAAGGATGGATAGGTGGTTATATAACTCAACTGTGAAGCTTCTGAAGGACCTAGACTGATGTTATTTGCTCCCATGTCTCATACCCTCATGAGCCATGTGGTGAGGGGCTCTTTGATTGCTTGTTTGTTAGTTTTTCCAGTTTTAACAGTTCCACTGTGGAGTATTTCCTAGCTACAGTACTGCTAGCCTCCTTTCCTTTCTGTAGCAAAGGCTGAATCTGAGGGCCAGACTTAGCCACTTTTTTTTTTTTTTTTTTGGTCTTTTTGAGACAGGGTCTCCCTGTAGCCCCAGCTGTCCTGGAACTCACTACGTAGACCAGGCTGGCCTTGAACTCACAGAGATCCACTTGCCTCTGCCTCCCAAATGCTGGGATTAAAGGCGTGCACCACCATGCCTGACAGCAGCCGCTTTCATTTTTAGGTTGTTTCCTTTTTCATTATTATCTTTTTTTCCAGAGTCTTTGGACCTTACACAAGTTAAAATGTGCTGTCCCCCCACCCCCTGATTTCTCTGCTTGTGTTCCAGGCCTGTAAAAGCTTTTCTAGCCTTCCAATAACCTTTAACAAATTTTCATATCACAACTGGGCTATTTCCCCACATTTACAACACAGTTGTGGTGCATGGTTATGTGTGGTGGGGCCCTTTTTAGTTACAAATTTTATAATCCATTGTAAGATCCATGTCAGCGCCACCATTCGCTCCCTTGCTTTTCCCAAACTCCTGCGGTTTGTTGTTTCCAGTGCCATCCTGCCAGCTGTGCTAATTTGTCACTCGAGTTCTCTCAGGGTCCCCTGCTCCTGGTGCTATTAGACAAACCACATAGCACATCTTTTTCTGACTTTTTCACAGTTTGTATTCAAGGTAGGGGAAATAGAGTAATGTACAAAGGCAAACACCCAGTGCCCGTTTCTGCTCTGTGGCTCAGCGGCCCGCAGGTCCAGATTGCCTCCATGCCCCACCCACAGTCTCCATTAGCTTTTGTGCATGCCTTGTGGGCCAATGGTCTCATCCCTAGGTCCATAAATGCCCCCTCTCGAGTCCATGCAGGTGAGACACCAGGGCCATTTTTTCCTTGCTGCTGCAGCCAAGATAGCACCAATGCTTCTCCCTCTGTGGCTGATTCTTCACAGCCAATTCTCCACAGCAGGCACCACCCCTCAGAGGAACATGTACCCCTTGGGACACAGTTGCCTTCATCATGGTGTTTTATCACAGCAACAGAAAAGTAACTAATACATTGTTTTATGGTATTATTTAGTTATGAAGTTTCCTTGCTGAGTTTTAGTTTAACATAGTTGGGGAGAATTATCTAAATATGGTAGGAGGGCATAATGTAATTTATAGATTATTTGCACCTGATGGTATCAATATTTAAACAGTGATGCAAATAAGAAATAGATAGAAAAGAGAATGCAAAGTATGAATTAGAGGTTAGAGGTATGAGGTTTAATAGAGACTATTATAGATGTAAAAATAGATTTTTATAGGTATGGAAAAATAAAGGATAGATATAAATGTCTTTGTTTGGTAAGATAAAATACAGTAGCTTAACAATTAATATAGAAAATTATAAATTGTAATAAAATGTTAACAAATTTAGAGAAAAAACTAAACAGCAAAAATACTGAAAAGAAAAACTTAGCCAGGTGTGGTGGTTTGTGCCCTTTAATCCCAGCCCCCTGGAGCAGAGGCAGGTGGATCTCTGTGAGATCGAGGCCAGCCTGGTCAACATAGCAAGTTCAGGCCAGTCTGGACAAGAGGGAGACTGTCTCTCCCTTCACCCCCCAAAAAGAAAATGAAAACTTTAAAAGGTGGTAACATGAAACAGTAGATATTACAAACTTAGTCTAACTCCGCCCCCCCCCGAGTTGATGGGGTTTCTTTTTCCCCAGGCACTGACATTTATAATGGTCTCCAAAATTGGAGTAAGAACTGCAAATTAAGTCCCTGTGCCTTTTTAGATGAGATAGTCTACTTTGTGCCAGATTTACTTGGCCAGAGCGGCCTCTGCACTGACCATCCCCAGCAAGTTTTCATCTTTCCTTTTGTAATTTAGGGATGGAACTTTCTGTAGGGAGAGGTGTTTGTGATTCCTGCTCTGAAGAGAGATGGAGGACTTTCTCTTGAATATCTTTGGATTGTGACAGAACCCTGGGGTTCCAGGGTATAGGGCTTCTTTGTAGCTCTATCCCACGGTAGAGCATTTGTCTGGCCACCCTTTATTCCCACACACTCTGGTGCTTACTCCTCCAGTCAACTTTGTGTTTGCTTTTGCCAGCCCCCTTTCCTCTCTGAAATTTTCACTACCACCCCCTGTATGTAGTTCACTTGCTAAGATAATGTCAATATGCTGTGTCTGTGGCAGGTGGGAGGTGGAAGGTGCGAGTCTTGGCATGCTGGTTTAAGGAACTGTGCTATCAGCTGGTATCTACAAGGACCCCTTTGCAGTAGACGAGACTACCTCCAGGAAGCTCTGTGGCAGCAGTGGCTGACACTGCTCTGCAGGGAGGTTGTGGCCACCTTGACGTGGTGACTGGAGCAGTGCAGGCAGCAGGTTGGGCACCTGGGTTCATATGTGAGAGGTTTTCTACGTGTGGAGAAAATGCTGCTCAGCTAGTCAACGAAGGTGGGAGGAGGTACTTGGCCCACAAGTTCAACACCTTTAGTCCTTCCCTTAACCATCTTTGCCAGTGGTTCAGATGTAGCTTCTCATTCCACAGCTTATCCTGAGGTATTCTACTTTTAGGAAACACCTCAGGTGAGAAAAGGTCCCAGCTCCAGTGAGGCTGCAGAGCCACCTTCAGCAAGTGGGGAAGGTAAGAAAAATGAAGCAAGGAAGGCAGCTTATTGGAAGGCAGAGCTAAGCCAGAATGTGGCTGGTACTACCATTAGGCCAAGCAGCAGCTGAGCACCCCATCTAGCAATGTTCCACCCTGGCGATGGCCCAGGTTAGACTGGAAGCAGAACCCATTTTAATATTTCTACTTTATGGAACCTACATCTTTTATTCCGACAACATTTTAAAAAGGTTCAATCTACACTTGAAAGATGGTGTACTTTCCTTTATAAGAGCATACAGTTAAATTCATAGCCCTGATCCATCATACTATTGTGTGTGTATTAAATGTTACTGTGAGCATACATGTTTGTGTGGTGATCAGAAGACAACCCCAGGTGCTGGTACTCACCATTTACCTTGTTTGAGACAGAGTCTCTTGCTCACAGCTGGGTATGCCAGGGTAGAAGGATCATGGGATTAGGGGGAATCTCCTGTCTCCACCCCTCACCATAGGAATACAGAAGTTTGTTACCATGTTATCACAGCGGGGCTCTATGGGTTCTGGGGATTCCAGCTCCTATCCTCACATTTGCCAGGCATGTGCTTTATCCACAGAGTCATCATCTCGCCAGCCCCCATATTTATACTCTCGACCACTTATTCTCTTATATGCATTTGTCTGTTATTAGTGTATTTGCATCTGTGTCTCTTTCCATGCTTTAAAATCTTTAGTTTCTCAAAGGATAGTGTTATTTGATATTGTATGAACACAGAATAGCTATTTACATAAGTAATCAATGTTGTTACACTGCATTTTCAGTTGTGTGTTTGGACGACTAACAGAGATCTCTCCTTTTTTATTTAGTGGTTTAATTTCTTGGTTAAAATTCTGTGTTGTTGTGTCATTATCCTTCATTTCTTCTTTTTCTACCTGGCATTCCATTGCCTTAGCTTTTCAAATTCTGTTTGCTTTAGGTGTGTCTCTTGAACCTGAATATCAGTCAGCTCTTTGTTCTTGAAGTTTATCTTCCAGTAGATTCCTGAAGACTACCCATGGTAGAGATTTTCCTGTTCTATTATGTGTTTAAAATTTATTCTTTTATATAGCTTGATACTTAAAGGACAGATAGCTTGATATAAACCATTTTGCTCATAATAATATTCATTGAATTTCTTGAATGATTTTCCATTGTACCCTGATTTGTATGTTGCTTTAGTGAAGTCAACTGCCAGCTTAATCCATGTTCTGTTTTGTAACTTATTTGATTTTTCTTTTTTAAAAATTATTTATTTAATAACGATATAACTAGAAGAAGCATTTCATTACATCAGAATTGACATATTCAATAACAATTTCCAGAGCTAGGATGCATCTCTTTACAAAATTGGCTGTACATTCTTCGGTTTACAGTCGAATTATTACAGTTATACAATATTGTACTCAGTATAAACCCTATAAGACATAAAACTGAATGAGGTTTTAAGATTAAAAAAAGATCAAAAATCATTTTTGATACAATTGACACTAAACTGCACATGCATTTCTAATCTCTATATATCTGATTATTACTAGTCACAGTC
>NW_008334003.1:964385-965536 GCF_000622305.1 Nannospalax galili
TCGCCTGTCTGGCATTATTGCTTGTTATGTAGCCTTTAGCTATACACATGGACTCTTATGAAATTATATTGGCCCATTTAATCTTTGTTTATGCTTTCCTTTTGGGTGTTTAAGGCCATACAGTTGGTCCAGATAAACTGATTTATTTTCACTCTTAAGGCCGTTTGAGGATCTGTTCCTCAGGGGTCACATGAGCTTGGGAGGAACCCCTGGCTCCTTTCTTTTACCAGTTCTGCCTAGGTGAAGATAAATCAAAGGTCCTGCTATACCATGGTTGGTTTCTCTTGGAAGCATGGAGGAAATGATTCCTCTGTGTTGACCCTACTCGTTATAGACTGGACACTGGTTCAAGTCCATCTGGTGGGGTCTTCTCGGCCTCCTTGATCAAGAGGACAGGTGACCCACCAGCATTATAGGACATTTTGAGAGATGCTCATAGTCCCCTGGAACCAGTTGACCTAGGAAGGCAAGGAGCAAAATCTGACCAAATCCTTTACATCCCTCTGACCAAATCATTATAGGCCTCAAAGTATGTCTGTTAAACATCCAAGAAGGTTAGTTCCACCAGTCTTGTACTTTTAATTACTGTGTGTCGTGTAGATAAATCTCGGGCAAAGACCAATTGTTCTCAGATAAACCTTGCCTAGACATATATTTCTTGATCTGCTATGTATAATTTGTCAGTGGGTTGTAGGAGTAATATGGTTCCCTCTGGTTTTCAAAACTAGCTAAGCATTGTTTATCTCTCACATTGTCTCACCCCTCCATCATGGTTTTCCCACTTAATGTGACCCCATTTCCCACCTTTCTCCCTTAATAATACCTTTCTCCTATGGTCCTACCTCTCTTCAGCTCCTTCTTTCCCTTTATTCTCTAGGTTCCTTGTATACCTGTCCCTCCCCGCTCCCTTAAACTAATCCAATTTTTATCCTTATCTCCCTTATTAAGGCCTGTTTCTTACTGTTCTTCTCTTTCAGGTTCTTTCTTTTCCTTTACCTCCCTGTTTCCTTTCCATTATCCTGGTTCCTGTAGTTATGTCTGGTTTTGCATACTTATTAATCAGAGTCTGGTTCTGGGATCCACATATGAGGGAGAACATATGTTGATTTTTTTCTGAATCTGTGTTACTTCACTTAGTATGACAGTTTCTA
>NW_008334003.1:965740-977615 GCF_000622305.1 Nannospalax galili
AGTTTGCAGCCCCACCAGCAGTGGATGAGTGTTCCCCTTTCCCCACATCCTCCCAACATTTGGTATCCATTTGTTTCTTGATCTTAGCCAGACTGACTGGGATAAGGTGAAATCTTAAAGTGGTTTTAATTTGCATTTCCCTAATTATTAGTGATGTTGAACATATTTTAAGATGTTTCATAGCCATCTTTACTTCTTCTTTTGAGAACTCTCTGTTTAGCTCCTTAGCCCATCTTTTAATTGGGTTGCTTCTTGTCTTGGTTCTCTGTTTTTTGAGTTCATTATACATTTTGGTTATTAAACCTCTGTGGGGTGTGTCGCTGGTGAAAATTTTCTCCCATTCTGGGTTTTCTGTTTGCTTCCTTGGTTGTCTCCTTTGATGTACAGAAGCTTTTTAGTTTAATGGGGTCCTGTTTGTTAATTCTTGCCCTTGTTTCCTGAGCAATTGATGTCCAAGTTAGAAAGTCCTTTCCTACACCTATATCTTTTAGGTTTTTCCCAATGTTTTCTTCTAATAGTTTCAGAGTTTCAGGCTTTAAATTGGGGTCTTTGAGCCATTTGGAATTGACTTTTGTGCAGGGTGAAAGATAGGGGTTTAAGTTTCATTCTTCTACAAGCAGAGATCCAGTTTTGCCAGCACTATTTGCTAAACATGCTGTCTTTCCTCCAGTTAATGTTCTTGGCCCCTTTGTCAAATATCAGGTAGCAAAAATTGCATTTACTCATATTTGGGTCTTCAATTTTGTTCCATTGGTCTATGGGTCTATTTCTATGCCAGTACCATATTGTTTTTATGACTATAGCTCTGTAGTAGAGCTTAAAATATGGTATAGTAATCCCCCAGTGTTGCTCTTTGTGCTCAGGGTTGCTTTGGCTATCCAGGGTCTTTTGTGCTTCCACATGAATTTTAAGATGTTTTTAAAAATTCCATAAAGCAAAGTCAATCTCCCAGCCCCCACATCTTGTTCTCCTTCTAGCCTTGGGCACAGGCCTGCTTCTGCTCTTAGCTCCCCAGATCTCTGGATTACCCTCTTAGTTCATACCCACCCACTGCATCCTGATTCCCTTAACCCATATCAGCTCAATTCTTCAGTCTAGTTTCTTAGAGCCTTCACAGCTTCTCCCCATCCCCAACTTGCCTTTGCACACCTGAGAGCAGCATTCTATCCTGGCTCTCTGCCACCCCAACTTGTCTTGAATTCCTTAGACCAGCCTTCGTCCCTGGTAAGTCTAATCCTGTCCATAGTGCCTTGACTCCAGTACAACCTGAGAAACTCCAGTCTTCCATACCCCACATCCTGTTCTCCCTCTTGCCTTGAGCACAGGCCCACTTTTGTTCTTAGCACCCCATATATCACTACCCTCTTAACTCTGTGAGGTGGTGAAGTTACCAAATCATGCCTTCTCCATCCCCCTACATTAAATCCAACTACAGCCCCTCCCATTCATACAGGTTAGACTTCCCTGCCCTTTAGTAGGGGCCCAGACTTTGCAAACTGCCTGAGATCACCTGAATCCAACCTCCACCTAGCAAGCTTCCCAAATTCTCAACATAGGGTTCTCAAAAGAAGAAATAAAGATCACTAAGAAACATCTTAAAGCATATAGGTTTTTAAAGTATTCCCTTATAATGTTCTGTATCTTTCTGGTTTCTGTTGTGGTGTTTCCCCTTTCATCTCTGATTTTGTTGATTTAGAGGTGCTCTTTCTTTCTTTTGGTTAACTGAGCTAGCAGTCTGTCCATCTTCTTTATCTTTTCAAAATACCAGCTGTTGGATTCGTTGATTCTCTGTATTGTTTTCTTTGTTTCAATTTCATTAATTTCTGCCCTGATTTTTGTTATTTCCTCTTGTCTGCTGGGTTTGGGTTTCACTTGCTGTTGCTTTTCAAGTGTGTTGGGTTGCAATGTTAATTCATTTATTTGGGTTCTTTCCGAGTTTTTGATGTAGGCACTTAGAGCTGTAAACTTCCTTCTTAGGACAGCTTTCAGTGTGTCCCAGAGGTTTTGCTGTGTTGTTTTGTCCTTTTCATTTAATTCCAGGAATACTTTTATTTCTTTCTTAATTTCTCTTTTGACCCATTCATCATTCAGGAGTGTATTGTTTATTCTCCATGTTTCATGTGGGGTTTAGGGCTTCTTCAGGTGTTGATTGTAAGCTTTATTGCATTGTGGTCTGATAGAATGCATGGAATTATTTCAATCTTTTTGTATTTTTTGAGGTTTGTTTTGTACCCCAGTATATGGTCAATTTTGAAGAAGATTCCATGGGGTGCTGAGTAGAAAGCATGTCCTTTGGTGTTTTGGTGGAATACTCGGTAGATGTCTGTTAAGTCCATTTGATATATGGTATTGTTTAATTCAGATGTCTCTCTGTTAGCTCTCTGCCCTGTTGACCTATCTAATGGAGACAGTGGGGTATTGAAGTCCCCTACTATTAGTGAATTGGAATTAATCTGGTTCTTAAAATCCTGTAGTATTGTTTTAATGAAGTTGGGTGCACCAGAGTATGGTGAATATATGTTCATGATTGTAATATCTTCTTGATTCATTGTTACTTTGATCAAAATGAAGTGGTCCTCTTTGTCTCTTCTGATTAGTTTTAGTTTAAAGTATATATTTCTCAGGTATTAGAATTGCTTTGCCTGCCTTTTTCTTAGTACCATTTGCTTGGTATATATATATTTTTTCCCGTCCTTTCACTTTGAGATAGTGTCTGTCCTTGAAAGTGAGATGAGTTTCTTGCAGACAACAAAAAGATGGCTTTTGTTTCTTAATCCATTCACATAGTCTGTGATTTGACTGGGAAGTTCAGTCCATTAATATTAAAGTTATTAATGAAAGATGAGTATTGAATCCTGTCATTTTTATTTCTGTTTACAGCCTTGATATAGCTGTGCTTTTCCACAGTTATACCTTCATTGGATTTATTTTTGCAATCCCTTGGGTATAGTCATTCCTTCCTTCAGCTTTTTGTATTTCTTCCAGAACTCTCTGAAGGGCTGGTTTTGTGGACATGAATTCCTTCAGCCTATTTATGTCATGGAAGATTTTTCTTTCCCCTTCAACTATAATAGACATTTTGGTTGGGTATAGTAATCTGGGTTGGCATCTGTGGTCATTTAAAACTGGGAATACTTTGGTCCAAACTCTTTTGCGTTCATAGTTTTCACTGAAAAGTCAGCTGTAATCCTAATGGGTTTTCCTTTATATGTGACTTGTTGTTTCTCTTTTGCAGCTTTCAGTATTGTCTCTTTGTTTTGTACATTTAGTGTTTTTACTATGATGTGCTGTGGAGGGTTTCTTTTCTGGTTCTGTCTGTTTGATGTTCTATATGCTTCTTGTAGTTGTATGGGCATGTCTTTCTTTAATTTTGGGAAATTTTCTTCCACAATTCTTTTGAAGATCTGGTCCATGACATTATCTTGGGATTCTCCTTCCTGTATGCCTATGATTTGTAACTTTGGTCTTTTTATGGTGTCACACAATTCCTGCATATTCCATTCTTGTGATTTCTTAAATTTTTCATAATCTTTGCTTGAGTTGTCTAGTTCGTCCACTTTATCTTCCAGTCTTGTTACTCTGTTTTTCATTTCATTCATCCCATTGGTGAGGCTTTCTCTGGTCATTTCTAATTGGCTTACTGAGTGTTTCACATCCTTCTTCATTTCAGCCTGAGTATTCTTCAATATTTCTAACTCTTTTCTGAATTCATTCAGAAGTTTATCCCTGTCGTCCATCAGTTCTTTGATTTCTTTTTTTGTGTGTTCTTTAAATTCATTGAAATCTTTTATCATGTTTATAATTGTTCTTTTGAGTTCCATGTCCTGCATTATCTCTAGGGAGTTCTCATTGTGTTCCTCTAGAGTACTGTTGGTATTTGGTGGGGATATGTTAGTTTGGTTTTTCATGTTATTATTTTTTCTCTGTGATTTTGACATGTGAATTTCTTTTGTAGTTTCTGATTCTTGTGTGAGACTCACGCCTTCAGGTTTAGGTCTGGTTCTTTTGTGAACTTTATGTGTCTTTGTGGTTTAATTTTTGTGCATGAAAAGCTGGTTCGTCTAAGCTTCCGGTTCTCTCTTTTAATTTTATATTGGAGTGGCCAGATTGCTTTTGTCTTCAGGAGTTCCCACAGAGGCCCAATTCAGATGAGGGTCAGAAGGTTTCAGGTTTTCTCAAAAGATCTGGATCCCTCCAGGAACGATTTTGGATTCAGGAATTTGGGGGTTGGACTGGCCTGGGACCGTGCCCCGAGAAAGATGCTGGTCTAGGGCAGGTGGTGGCCGTCCCACCCAGAGATGCAAAGGCAGATGGGGTGGGAAGAAGCCCTAAGGCCTCCTGGAGACTGCACTGAGGAGCTGGGTTGGTCTGGATGCAAAGGATCAGGAAGAGGAAAGGTCAGACCGGAGCCCCAGAAAGAGGCTCATGGGTGGTGCAGGCTCAGGGAAGCAGAGGGAGGTGAGCGCGGGGCCAGGCCCAGAAGCAGTGTTCCTGGGGCTCAGAGAAGGCACTATGTTGGTCTGGATGAAAAGGATCAGGAAGCAGTGTTGGTTCCCCAGGTGTCCTGGGCCCCAAGACAAATAATGGGACAGGATCCAAACTAGGAGAGATGGGCGGGGGAGATGGAAGGGTGAATGAGGCTGGTGGAGTCAAGGCGTGGAGGGCCTGATGGATTTACCCCAGAGAGAGGCATGTGGGTAGGAGAGAGCTTGATTTTTCTTTTAACATGCAGACCTTGAATTTTTTTTCTTATATTTAAATATAGTATTCTTGATAGACTGTTTTAGAATATGTTATTGCTTATCAATTTATCTTGTCCTCAATGACCATTTTGATATCAATAATCAAGCAGTTTTAAGGTACATTAGTACACTTAATTAAAAAGTATTGAATTTTTGTGTACTCAGTATACTATGTTTTGATTGTATTTAGGCCCCTCCCCTATCTGCATATTCTCATAGCACCCCACCAGATTTCTTGCATTCTGTCATATGATAAGGTCTATAGAATCAAGTTTGTGTACCTAAATTTCTCTTGGTATGAGTTGAATTACTGGAGCTTGGTCAAACTATTTAGTGTCACTGCCATGAAGACCAACGAATCTTCCTCACCCAGCAATGATCAGTTGTCAATAGCTCCTCAACTAAGGTTGGGGCTTCTTACTCATTTCCCTAGTTCTATGCTGGGCTTTTGTCTGGTTTGAGTTTACATGGGCCTTGTGCATTCTGTCACCATTGCTGTAAGTTCATATGAGAAACTTCTCAACTGCCAGGAAATGTGTTTTCTTGTGGTCATCCACCACCTCTGGCACTAACAGTCTTTACATCCCCTCTTCCATAGTGGTCTCTGAGTGGTGAGAGGAAAGCTTATCTGTAAATATAAGGAAAAAATTTTGGAATATATTAAGAAATTACGTTTGTCTAGGGATGTGACAGAGGTTTTTCTCTAAGATCTATGACCTCTTCAGTCATGCATATTTGGTTATGTAATAAGCTAAGTTTTCTACAGTAGCTTTGGGTTTACAAAAATTTGATTGGAAAATATTTTAGTATATATTCTCTCTTTCCTCTCCTATTTTCCTCTATTGTTCATACATTGTTCTAATGTGGTGCAGTTGTTAGAGTAGATGAATAAGTAATTCTGTACTATTATCAAATAGTTTTTATGGTTCATGGTGTTTGCAAATTCATGCCATGCATCTACCAACTCAGCCAGATAATCTCTGTGCTCAGTGTTGTGCTTTCTCTCCTTTCTACTCTCCTTTCTACTCAGTTCCCGAGGCCACTGATCAGCTTACTGTATCTATAGTTTTGCTGAAGTCAGATATTTTTACTGCTATAAACATTTTCCATATAGATTGACATAGGAGTTTTGTTACATTATTACTTTTTCTTTAGGCTTGTACTTGTGTGTGTATATAACTCTCCCCTCTATTTTCTATGAAACTTATTTGCTTTTAAAAATTTTTAAAATTTAGGGGCTATAGAGATGGCTTCATGGTTAAGAGCACTGGCTGCTCTTGTAAAAGACCTGGATTCGATTCCCAGCACTCACATGGTGGTTAACAACTGTTCATAACTCCAGTTCTGGGGGAATCCAATGCCTTCTTCTGACCTCCACAGGCATTGCACAACACATGTGCACTTACACACATGCAGGCAATACACTCATACACATAAAATAAAAATAATAAAATATTTTTTAAAAATTTAATTTAAGTTTATGTGTATGAATGTATTGCCTGCATGTGTGTAAGTGCACCCCTGTCATGCAATATCTGTGGAAGTGAGAAGAGGGTGTCAGATCCCCTGAAATTGGAGTTATGGACAGTTGTTAGCCACCATCTGGGTGATTCAAACCCCAGTCTTCTGCAAGAGCAACCAGTGCTCTTCACCATTGAGCTATCTTTCTAGCTCATTTGTTTCAAAATATATTTAAAACTATTATTTTTGAGCATTTATTTATTTAGGCACTGCTCTATGACTCATACCTACCCTGCTTAGCTAGTCAGAACCTGTCAGCTTGTAACACTCAGCTCTCTCTTGGCCTAGGTCCCTTCAGGTTGCCAAAGAGCTCTTGACTAGCATTGGAAGTTACTCACCCGCCCCCAACTATTTCTCCATCATTGGGCCTTAGGAACAGGCCTGCTCATGCTGCCCGTATCTACCCTGCTCAGCTAGTCAGAATACACCACTTTTTCATTATCTTCCTGTTTCAGGGTCAGGCCCATTCATACTTCTTCTTTTGTTTATTGAGCTCTTTAAATTTCATCCATTTCCTAGTCAAATCCTGAACCCCTCCCCATCCATGCCTCCCCTCCCCCACCAAACCCCATGCACTCTGCAATAAATGCTGAGTCCTATTCATTCAGGTGTTTGTAACCAAATGTCCTTCAGTGTAAATGCATGCACTGGAGTCTAGTCAGGCCATCGAGTGGTCATATGAAAGTCATACTTTCCCTCACCCAGCCACAACCAGTCTCAAATAGTTCTCAGTCTAATGCTATTTCTCGACCTATTTCTCTCCTCCCCTTTAGGCCCTTGTTTAATTGAGCCAACATGGGTCCCATGCTGGATGCCACCACTACAGGTTGACAGGCCATTTATACTTTATTTTTTTATTTTTATTATTAATTTTTTATGTGTGAGTTTTCTTTGTTATTGAGCTTTTAAAATTTTGCAAGAGATGGAGGCCACTGCAGAGTTGCACATCTGGTCAGGCACATTTATACTTTTGAGAGTTCCTGACTAACATTGCCTGGAACCATCCTGTTCCTCCAACTAAAAAATAATCAGAAGAGAGAACCTGAAGCACATGTCAGCTAACTATTCATACCTTTTCCAGAAAGCAACAAAATTACATAAACAATAAGAAAAGAACCAAACTTCAACACAAGAAAGGCAGGCTAGACTTTCATATCAGACACATAACCACAAAAGAGGGCCATAGGCCCAGGTCACAATGCAAAATGAAAAATAATATGAAAAACCAAGATAATGTATATCACCAGATCCATAAGTCCTATAGACGTGTTCAACAATGATAACTACCCAGAGGAATACCAGGACACAGAACTTATAAAGCAACCATAAACATGATCAAAGAACTCAACACATGTAGAGAACACACCCAAAGAACTCACAGAGGATGGGAATAAACTCCTCACTGAAACTCAAGAAGACACAAATATATGGCTGAATGAAATGACAAAGACACTTCAGGATTTGAAAAGTGAATTCATGAAAAAGATAGAAATATTAAACTGAAGCTGAAATGAAAATGGATAAGAAACTCAATAAGCAAATTTGAAATGACAGGAGAAAGCCAGAGTTGATCCATGAACATAAGGAAACAGGGTTTCAGTCCATTGGAAGCTTGCTTATGTGAATTTATGGCAATGGTGGCGGAGATCACAAGACCCATGCTAACTCAGGCAAGGGTCCAGCATGAAGTGAGAGAAATGGGCAGGGGGCCCTGACCCTAGCCTGGGAAGTGTTGGCAACTGATTACTGTTGGGTGAGGGAGGGTAGATTTTCTTTAAGATCTCTAGATAGGCTGACTAAATTCCAGTGGATGAACTTGCACCGAAGGACACCTGGATACAAATGCTTGACTCTATGAGAGATAACATATGACAGAATGCATGAGGTCTGTTGTGCGGGACGGGGGCTATGGAGGAAAGGATTGGAGAGGGTGGTCTAAATTTGATTAAGAACTATTATATGGAATGCACAAACACTCAGAAAAGAAAAAAAGTGTTTAAAATAATAAATTTAAAAAGTATAAAAATAGAAATTTGAGTGTTTTTTTCTTTTTATGTGTACATGTGCACATGCCTGTGGTGGCCACAAGAGAGCATAGGATCCCATGGAGTTGGAGTAGCAGGTGGTTCTGAGCCATCTGAAGTGGTGTTTGTAGCTGAACTTGAGTTCCTTGGAAGTGCTCTTAATCTCTCAGCCTTCTCTTCAGCTATTTTGTTTTTAATTTCACCTTTGATTTTGTTTATTGTTTATTATCTTCTTCTTTTCTTCAGTGTCCCTTAAAATATTTTCATTCACATCTTCTTCACTGGATATGGTATAATTTATAATTTTCTTTTTAAAAATATTTTTTATGTGTGTGAGTATATTGCATGTATGTAAGTGCATCCATGTTGTGCCATGCCCACAGCAGTCAGAAGAGGGCATCAGATCCCCTGGAACTGGAGTTACAGATGGTTGTTAGCCACCATGTGGGAGTTGAACTGGGAGTTGAACCCAAGTCCTCTGCAAGATTTAACCACTGAGTCATCTCTCCAGCCCAAGTTTTATTCTAACATTTTTCCACTAACAAAAAGTAATTTAAAGTATATTTAATAAGTATTTGAATGTATCAAAATGACCTCAAATATTATGAAAAATTTCCTTTCATAGAAGCTTTAACACAAGTATCTATTACTTGCTGTAATCAAATATATTGTAAAAGGGAAGTTCCTATTGAAATTCAGGTTGAAACTCAGCAATGCTAATGGCACCACGAGTGTTGCTTAAACTTTTTTTTTAAATCATAGAACAATTTATTTACTTTCTCTTTTCTAAGCAGATCCCATATAGTAACACTCTGAAAGGCTGAGTTACAGATTTATAAATTGTAAATGTAGGAATCATATTATGGGCTGAATTCCTCATATGTTCATATGTTGGTGGCCAGAACCTAAGAATGTGCTTATATTTGGATACATGAGCTTTAGAGGGATGATTAAATTAATTGAGGCAATTTGGATGGGCTATAATCCAGTTAGGTTGGTTTTACTATACAAGGAAGAAAATGGGATGTACACATCATGAACATGCACAGCATGTCATGAACATGCAGAGAGAGAAGATGCCATGAGGAAACAGTGAGTGGATGCCCTCTGCTTGCCAAGAGGAAAGCCCTGGAAGAAACCAAGCCTGGTAACACCTGGGTCTGAACTTACAGACTCTAGGACTAAGTGAAAACACATTTATTTTGTTTAAGCTGTCTTTGCCTAAGTATGTGGATATTATTCATTATGAGCTGACTGATAAAAATAGGTCTACTGATTGTTGACCAGCTGTTTTTCAGGTAGGTTTGTTTTCTGTGTAGCCAACTAAAAGACACTTGGAGCATGGTCAGATTGGGACATGTAGCCCTTTCAGAAAACTAAATAACTTGGTGCTCCTTCAAATCAAGATTATGAAATTATTTTTTCAACATTTATTTGAGGAGAGTCTGATCATTTGAGGCAAAACAGATGAATGAGAGAATGCTTGGATTTGTCAGTTATTAAAATCATAGGTATGTAATGGCATTTCCCCAAGTTAAAGCTGCCACTAAGTCAGATGGGAAGATTGGGGTGAATTTTGACATTAGAAACATAAAATACATTGATTTTTCTATAGGCTTTTATCATTTTAATGTAAATATCTGAAATGAGAATCAGAATACATAAGCATTAAGAGTTGAAATAAAAAAATACTGGGCATGGTGGCACATACCTTTAATCCTGCACTTAGGAGGCAGAGGCCAGCCTGATCTACTAATGAGTCCCAGGCCAGCTGGAGCTACAGGGAGACCGGTCTCAAAAAGACAAGAGTTGAAAACACACATTGATATTTGGTGTACCATTGAGAAAATAGAATTTGAAATTAAATAGGATTTTGAAAAACTGTCAAATGGCTTTTAACTTGACAAAATCTTAGGCTGTCAATGTGGTATTGACTAGAGCAAAAAACTGTCAATTTAGGAGTAGACTTAAAACAGTTAATATGGAGAAGTTAAATCACTTGTAAACTGTGTTTGAAGTTATGTGATAGCATGATTTGTATGTAGAATTAATATTTGCCCTGTCTAGACATATGGCTTTTGTAAACAAGAACTGTGGTTATATTTGTGATCATTTAAAACCTTCAGGAAGAGTCAGTGTTAAGATGCTGAACCCACTCAGGGAATCAAGTCTTAACTGTGAGAGTGTCACCAGCACCCACTCTGTTCACATTTATTTTTGAAAATGGTCTTGAAGTAAAATGCTCTGAAGGTTTAAAAGGAGGGGTGTCAGTTTAGATTAAAGAACTACATAGCGAACAGCAAGGTCTGCATTTACTGCATCTTATACATACATTCCTTTCCTGTGTAGTGGCATTTTTAAAGCTATTTTTTTTCCACAAAGGAAAAAAGTTAAGAAAAATTAGTGATTGAGGCCCAAGGCAATTCTTCTGTTCTGGTTTGGGCTCATCTTTTTCTAGGTTCTAACAACTATTTTCCTGTCTTCTATTTTTGGTGACATTTGACACCTTATTTCACTTTGAAACCACAGTAGTCTTTGCAGATTGCTCTCAGATGCCACTGTAATTGTTTAAAGTTCAAATATTTATCTTTTAGCTCTGGTGCAGGTGTGAATCTTCAGTTAACATCTGCATAATGCATGATGGTATGACTTCTAAAAGGAATGACATTCTTTTTCCTATGTTTCGATAATGACGCTCCTTTCAGTGAAAACAGTAACTTCTTGCCTACGAATCAAATTGATTTACCTCAGATTGCAGGGAAAATGGGTATCATAAAACTTCCTGTAAAAATTCATTAAATACTTCCTAGCTCAGAATATGTTTGCTTTTGATCATTTCATCCTCTATATTGTCTGGCCTTCAAAAATAGTTTGCAAACTTTAAAGTGCTAATGAAGATGCTAATTTAAGATATTGTTAATTTAATTGAATGCTGAAAGATATATTTTCTTTTCTCTGTTGTTCCTTGAAATTCTCCTTTGATAGTTCTCTGAAACTAAGGGAAAAGGACATAATGATGAATTCTAGGCAAATAGGAAGAAAAAAAAGTTTAAAAACTTTTATATTTATTTTTATTTTCAGATTTTCCTAAATGAGTACCATAAAATAAATTCAACCTCTAAAGTTTCTTTCTTTCATTGTAACATCTGCATCTCTAGAGTAAAAGGAGCCCGAAGTTTGAGGACTTTCACTTTATTCTTGGCTTTTTAGTCTATTATTGGCAAAATATTTTTTAAAATAAAGCTATTGACTCCCAAATCTCTAAACATTGCAATCTAACTTGGTTTTAATCTGTAAGATTTTCTCGCCCCATTTATACCTAGTGAAATTCACAAGCAGGGTTTGCTCTAATTAGTTTCATTTTTAACAGGCTAACATGGGACCATCAAAGTATCAAGTCTCAACTGTACAACCTGACATCTCATTAACACTTATTTTTTTTTTAACCTATTCAATAACATTTTTCTGAGCTAGGGTACATCTCTTTCAAAATTGGCTGTACATTTCTAGGTTTACAGATGAATTATTATGCTTATACAATCTTTTTCTAATTATAATCTCTATAAGACATAAAATTAAATGAGGTTT
>NW_008334003.1:977680-1001100 GCF_000622305.1 Nannospalax galili
GGCATCTGAGCATGAATACAAACTCGTCAGGTAGACAACCTCCCTCTTCCACTAGAGCCTCCATACTCTGCTATCCCTGCCACTGTCCACTGTGCTGTCAGCATCCCCATCCATTCCCCCCATCTGCCCTTCTGGTAAATCTAGTCAGCCAGAGGTCCCTGTTCCAGGAGGATCAGCTGTTCCTTATCAACGGCAATCCATTGTCAGTATTCCTTTGGATAGAATTGGGGTCTGCTGTTCATGTTTCCAGTAGTATGTTGGGTTACTGTCTGGAAGAGCCTTTATCCATCCTGGCCAAGAACTCGACTGAAGGTATCACCTGTCTGGCTTTGCTGTTTGTCAAGTAACTTTTAGTTATATATATGTGTGCTCTTATGAAATTATATTGGCCCCTTTAATCTTTGGTTATACTTCCCTTTTGGGTGTTTAAGGACATACCATTGGACCAGATAAACTGATTTGTTTTCACTCTTGAGGTCATTTGAGGATCTGTTCCTCAGGGGTCCCATGGGCTTGGGAGGAGCCCCTGGCTCCTTTCTTTTACCAGTTCCATCTACGTGAAGATAAGTCAAAGGTCCTGCTCGACCATTGTTGGCTTCTCTTGGAAGCATGGAGGAAATGATTCCTCTGTTCATTAACGCTTATTTTATAGCATATGGTGTTAGGGTGAACTGAGTTAATGTGGGAGCCAGCAAGGTGGTAGAGATGGGTATAGAGTCAAATTTTCCTAGCATTTGTCATGTCATTTTAAGGAAAAACATTAGTTACATTTTTCTGAGCATGAAAGATCTCTTGGCATAGTAGTTTACATGGACTACTGTGGAAATGATCCTAAAACTCAAGCTCAAATGTGCCTCACATAATAGGATAGAGCACAACATAATTTAAATAAGAGTAACCATGTTTCTTGTGCATATTTATTACAGAGGTAACTATAGGTTAACTAATTTTATTACTTGCAGATATACATGAAATATTTGTAAATATTTTTCTATATTCCCTACAAAAACTCAAGTTCTTTCCTTGTGACTTAGATTTGGATATTTTAACAAATTGTCAGTTACAAATGTAAAGTCATGCATTGAACAACTTGTAAGTTTCTTTAAATTGAGATATGTCTTGTTTTATGGAAGAAGAGAATAAAAACATCCTTAAACTGTTTTCAAAGTAGGCCTATACTAATATATTAGTTGAAAGTACTCAAACATGTAGCTTTTATCTATTCATAAATGCTTTTCAGTGAATCTACACAGCAAATACTTCAATGGACTCTAATGCCTGGGGCTGCCAGATGGTAAAATTCTAAGATGCAGAGCTCTGATGACCCAGGGATCATTTAACTCAACATACTAACTTTATAGAGTTCAAAACTCAGCTTCAGCCCTTTGGTTTAAGTATCAGTGTCCTCTTTGACACAAGAGATTTATACAAAAAAGTCCACGATGAATAGAGACAATTGATTTGCATTTTTGTGTTTAATACTCCAAACTAATGAAAATAGCACATGAAGAGACAGGATGTAGAGTACATTAAGGACTTTCAGTGGCAGGTTAACATGACATTGCAGCAGATCGTGTTTCCTAATTCCCAGAAAGAAGTGTCATTTTCTAAGGAAGTATAATTTATTTCAAAAATGATACATAGAGCATACATTTCCATACAGTAGAAAGCACTGCCGTGTTAGACACTATCCTGCATCTCCATGTCTTCTTCTTTTGCTTCACTCTGTTGAAAGCTCTGTAACTCTCATAAACTTTTAAATAATCCTATTTTAAGTATTTTAATAAAATGATAGTCTTTATATACAACCCATATTGGTCTCAAGCTTTTGATCCTCTTACCTCCACTTCCTGAGTGTTAGGATGATATGTATGTACCCCACACCTGGCTTTTATTTCTCCTCCTCATCAATCCTTCTGATCCAGCACTGTTTGCATAAAATAGTAAAAACATCATGGTACTTCAGAGTAACTCTTTAAAAGCAGGATCCACTCTAGTGATGTTAATTTAATTAGAATGTTAATTTATTATATAGAAATTATTTTTAATGTATATTTTTATTGACTTTTTGTGAATTTCATACAAAATATCTTAGTCATCTTCATACCCTCTCCACATTCACACATCCCTATACCCCCTACCGGATTTCATGCATTCTGTCATATATGTTAAGACCTATCAAGTCATGTTGGTGTACCTAGATGTCACTCAGTACAAATTCATCCACTGGGGTCTAGTAAGTCTATCTAGAGTCTCTCCCTTAAAGAAGATCAACTCTTACCCAGAAGTAATTACTCTCTGTAGTAGTCTCCATCTGTTGCAAAAGAAGCTTATTTGATGAGTGGTGACTGGTATACTTGTCTATAAATATAAAGATCTGTATTTAGCATATAGTAAGAAATCATTTGTTTAGGTTTGTGACACACTTAGGATTGTGTCTAAGATCTAAAACCTCCCAGTCATGTGAATTTGGCTATGTTTACAGTGGCACACATGAGTTTCTGCCATTGAGCAAGCTTTAAGTCCAATTAGATAACTGTTGATTACCACCAAGATAAAAGTGACACTACTGAATCAATATAGTGTACTGTGTCCATCATTGTTGTGGTTATTAGGTTTTAAAGCTGGGGTTGGGTCATCGATTGATTTTTTTCTCTCCCTTAGCAGCTTGCATAGTGTCCTCCAAAACCATCAGAGCTAGTTTCCAGGGAGGAGGCTTCCAGGTCAGTGCCAGCTTGATTTTCCAAGTCTTGTATATGAAGTATGTCCTATCTTCAGAAATAGGGTCTTACCTTCAAGTTTTGGGAGAAAATGAAGAGCTGTGGCAGTAGCCTATGTCATTTTTGGGGTCTCTTGGACTACCCTGACCAACAGCTTGAAGGGAGATTTCTTCTGTCTGGCACTGTGTTTCTTGTTATATAGCCTTCAGCTATACGCTTGGTAATAGTCTCAATCTGTTGCAAAAAGAAGCTTCTTTGAGTGGTGACTGACACAGTTGTCTGTAAGGACACAAATTTAGGCCTAACATTTTTTTAAATGTGTATTTTTAATTGAATTTTTGTGGATTTCATCCAACACATCTTAATCATATCTAAACCCTCTTCCCTATCTGCACCCTCCTTAGCCAGCTAATTTTATAACTGGGTCATTTGTTTCTTGATTCTCTGTTTTTTTGAGCTGTTTGTAGACTCTTCTGTCAAACGTGTGTCGCAGTGAGCACTTTCTCCTACTCTCTGGACTTCCTCTTCATTGGATTGGTTGTTTCACTGGGTCAATCGTCCGTCGCCATTCAGCTCTATGTACATATTTTCTTGAGCTTCAGTCAAGAGTTAATTCTTTTGACTTCTTTGAGTTGTTTGTGTGTTCTTTAAAGTCCTTGAATTCTTTGATCATGTTTATGATTGTTCTTTTAAATTCTGTGAGCTGGGGTCTTATGTGTACTTCTCATTGTAGTGCACTGTGTAGTTCACAGTGTAGGACTGGGGGTTTTAGGTGGGGCCATGTTATTTTAGTTTTTCATATTATTAACCTTGAGATGGGGTCTCCCTGTAGCCCTGTCTGGCCTGACATTCACTAGTAGATCATGCTGGCCTAGATCTCACAGATCTGCCAGCCTCTGACTCTGCCCGGACTGCTGGCAGTAAAGGCACGAGCCACCAGTCCTGGCTTCTGTGTCTCTTTGTGTTGCTGACTAGGCATATGAATTTCTTTTGTTGCTTGTGTGTTTGACACAAAATTCTAGCCTGCCTTGTTTAGTTAAAGTTTGGTTCTGTTTATATTGCTGATGCAGCTTGGTTGCTTTCTGATCTAGGACGAATAGTTTCTTTATCTGTGTTTCAGGTTCTCACTTTTGATTTTTTATTGGTGGGACAGGATAGTTCTAATCTGGCTAGTCAGAGTTTTCCAGCAAGGCAAAGGAGTCTAGGCCCAATTCAAGGCAATGAAGATTCAGTAATTGGGTTTTGGCAGTGTAGTCCAGAGCTCTCATATGGGAGGAGCAGAAGGGGGTCTAGGCCCAAGGTAGAGTGGGGATGACATGGGGAGGGTCTAACTGGATAAGCAGAGTAGATGTGAGCCCTGAAGCAGGGAGAATCACAACTGAGTTTTTAATTTCTTTATCGTCTTTAATCTCAGCAAGAGTTTGTTTCTATGGCCACTTATATGCAATCCTTTGTTACATATTATTGATACCTGAGGTTTTCGTGTGGTCCCCATATATAGACACACCTATGTACGTGCACCTTCACATTATGGACATGAACATGCACATGCACAAAGCACTTCATTTCATTTCTTATATTCACCTTTGAAATTTAGCTCTTCATTAATATTATAATTTTTGTTCCTATTGTGTTGTATCTAGATAAATGGAGGCAACTGCCATTCTAGCCCCCTTTCTGACCCTCTTCCTGGCAGTTGGCCCTGAATGAGGCTCTACCCTACTGTCTTACCTTGATATGTTTGAACCACTCTCAGTCCAGCTCTGCATTATAGTCTCCTCTACGCATTGATGGCTTTATCTTATTTTGTTGCTCAATTTGGATGTAGTAAAAATTGCATATTTTGGACAGATGGATAAAATTATAGTTTTTCTAGATGATAAAAGTTAATTGCATGTCTCTCTTTGATATATATGTACACATACATTGTTTATATGTGCTCCCCATACTTATCTATGCCTATAATTACCTCTAAGTTTCCAGTATTTTTATTGACTTATCGTTCTTTGCATTTTATTCATTAAAGAACAGTTTTTGGAGACGAGGTGTGACTGTGCAGTCCTGGCTGGCCTGGAACTTGCTATGTAGCTCAGGCTGGCCTTGAAGTTGTGGTACTTCTCATTCCTCTGCCTCCTGACTGTTGGAATTACAGGAGGAGCTGCCACACTGGGCTTGCCTTTCACTCTTGAGTAAAATAGTTATTTGGTTTTGCTTCTCTGGTTTGTCAGCTTTTCTTAGACCATAATGCTTTACTTTCCAGCCATATAGAACCACTTACTGTATCCCCTCATATTACCATAATCTTAGATTCTCTGTCTTAAAAATACATGGTACATTATTGGAACAAATCCATTAATTTTATGATCAAAGACTTTGTGTTTTCCTAGGGAGATCTATTCTTCATTAAAGCTATTATCTTGTTATATTTTAAATCTAATGTCTCCAAAGGCTCATGTTTAGAGCACTTTATACATCTTGTGGCACTATTTTCAGACTGTGCAGCTTTCAAGAGGTGGGGCAAGACTGGCAACAACAGGACGCTGGAGGTTGTCCTCAATTTTGCTCATAATGTGTTTTTTTCTGCTTCTAGTTCTGGGAACAAATCTCTGTCACATGCTCCTGACTCCACAGTTGGGGCTGCTCTTCCAAGCCAACCTGGTCTCAATGAACTGAAATTCCTTTGAAACTGAACCATAATAACCCTTTTCTCTCTTACATTGTCTCTGCCAGCTAGTTGGTTATAGAGATGTGAAAAGTAAACAATAAAGAAAACTGGTACTAAAAGTGAGATCATTACCGTAGTGCTCGAGAAAATATGTTTAAATTGCCTGATTTGTCAACATAACTGGGTGGAGATGGGCTATAATTCTCTATACTTTAAAACTGGTCTTTTTGTGAAATTTTAATTTATTTTTTGTTTTTAATATATATTTTATTAAATTACAAAGGTCAAAATAGCTTACAATATTACAATATTTGACCCATTATTATCACCAATGCTTCCTTTCTTTTTAAAATTTTTCTTTTCTTTTGTTTTATATTGAACTTTTGTGTATTTCATACAGAATATCTCAAACAATCTTAATCATCTTTATAGCCCTGTCACTACTGGCACCCTCCTAAGCCCCCCACCCCCACTGGAGCCCATGTACTCTGTCATTGCTGTTAAGGCCCACTGTGTCAAGTCAGTGTCCCCAGATGCTCCCCAGTGCAAGTCCATCCACTGAGGTATAGTCAGCCTATCAAGAGTCGCTTATTTTAGGAAGATCAGCTCTTTCTCACTTAGCAGCAATCAGTTGCCAATATTTCTTCAGATAAGATTTGGGTCTGCAGTCAGATTGGCTAAGATTAAGAGAATGGAAAACTCCAAATGCTGGAGAGAATGTGGAGAAAGAAGAATGCTCATTCACTGCTGGTGCGAATGCAAACCTATGCAACCAGTAGGGAAAGCAGGGTGGAGAACCCTCAGAAAACTAGAAATGAACTTTCCATAGGATCCAGTGATACCCCTCATTGGCATGTACCCAAGTACTCATCCTACTGTAAAGACACCTGTATATCCATGTTTGTTGCTGCTCTCTCCACAATAGCTAAGAAATGGAAACAACATAAATGCCCCTTAACTGATGAATGGTTAATGAAAATGTGGTCCATTTTCATTATGTGTGTTCTCCCTCGTTTGTGGATTGTAGCACAATCCCTTCCTTACATGTGAGTATATAAATTCTGATGTAACACCAGGCACCAGGGAAAGGGAAAGGACACAAAGAAGTAAAGGAAAAGAAACAACCTGAAAGGGGGAGAGTAGGGAGCAGATGTCACCCGAGGGAGGTGGAAAAGGTGGGAGTAATCAGCAGTGAAGAGAGGAGGGAGGGACACGCAAGGGACCATGGGTGGGGGAGGGAAGTCAGGAACAGAAGGATGGCGGGAGTCAGGAGGTATTGGGGGAGGTTGGGGATAATGGGGGCCCTGTGACTGGGAAGGGAGGGAGGAGGGAGGCGGGATGGGAGAAAAAACGTGAATCTTAGGGGACTAGGAAACCTAGAAGGAAAAGTGATGCCCTAGAAACCTTATAAGAAATGCATGTAGAATGTCTGAACATTAATGCATATGTATAGTTAGGAGCTGTTTGGAAGGAAGTGCAGTGCCAGATAGAAGAGACAAACATGCCATACAACACTCATCAAAGAAATTTCTTTTTGCAACAGATGGATGCTACTGCAGAGTTGCACATCTGGTCAGGCACAGTGAACATACACCTCAGTATTAGGTGACACATCTTCAGTCAAATCTCTACAACCAAGGCTCGTGGAACATAGCAGAATAAGGGGTAGAAAGAGGGCTAATGCACCCCTCAATTCTCACCAATGAGGCTTCCATGTACATCAGAGTGTGATACACACAGAAGGTCACAAATGGCCAAGTTTTGGATATTAAGAGACTGTAGAGTGTAGAATAGGACTTCTATATGGAACCTCACCTTCCCAAGGCTCAGGGACCATTGTGGAAGAGGAGGCACAGTGTAAGAGCCAGATGGTAAGAGCCAGGGCTGGTTCATGAACATAAGGAAGTAGAGGCTTCCAGGTCACTGGAGGCTTCCTCATGTGCACAGGCACATGAAATGCAGGGCTTATATCAGCTCAATTAAACAAGGGCCCAAAGGGGAGGTGAGAAATAGGTGGCAGGTCAGCATTAGATGGAAAACTATTTGAGACTGATTGCTGCTGGGTGAGGGAGAGTATGATTTACATAAGACCACTGGATGGGCCGACTAGACTCCAGTGGATGCATTTACACTGATGGACATTTGGGTACAAACACCTGAATGAATAGGACTCAGCATGTATGGCAGAGTACATAGGGTTTGATGGGGGGATGGGGAGGAATGGATGGGGTTGAGGGGTCTGGATCTGAGTGGGAAATGTATGAAATTTTACAAGCTCAAGGAAAAAAATGTTATAAAGGCTTTGAAAAGTTAAAAAAAAAGAGATTGGGGCCTGTTGTTCATTTTTCCCAATTCTATGCTGTGTTTTTGTCTGTCTGAGTTTGCAAGGGACTTGAGTATGCTGACACCATTGACATAGACTCATATGAGCAGGTTCCCAGGAGCTTGTAGGGCACTGTTTCCATATGGTCATGCACCTCCTCTCTGGCTCTTAATCTTTCTCTCCCCTCTTCCACAATGGTTCCTGAGCCTTGTTTGGATGAAGTTTAATAAAGGGTCCTTTCCCAGGACCAGGATTCAGCAGACTCTTGATCTCTACACTTTGGCCATTTATGAACTTTTCTGTTCCTGGCCCTCTGCTGCATGAGGGAGCGTCATTAATGAGAACTGAGAGATTTACCAGTGTCCTCTTCTTTACTCCTGTTCCATATTCCATGAGCTTTAGGTGTACAGATTGCATTGTAGATGTGTCACTTAGGCCTGGGCAATTCAAAGACAATGTCTGTGTGTGACCAGTTGTGGTACTTGGTAATAGTCTTCAACTGGTGCAAAATGAGCTTCTTTGATGAGTGGTGACTGGGATATTTGCCTGTAAACATAAGGATATATATTTGCACATAGCGAGAAATCACATTAGTCTAGCTATGTGACAGTCTTGGGGTTTTCTCTAAGATCCATGAAATGCCATTGAGTGGGCTTTTAGTCCAATTAGGTAGCTGCTGATTGCCCCCAAGATAAAAGTGCCACTACTGCACCAATGATGTATGCGGTACTGGCCATTGATATAGTTATTTGGTCTTGAGACTGGTGTTGGACCATCAATTGATGTTCTCCTTTACCAGCTTGTATAGTGATCTCCAAAGCTATGAAAGCTAGCTTTCAGGAGAGGTGGCTTCCAGGTCAGTTCCAGCTCCAATGCTCCAAATCCTGTTTTCAAAGTATGTTCTGTCTTCAGCAGTAGGTCTTACCTTCAAGTTCTGGGAGGCCATCAAAGGCTGTGGCAATAGCCTAAGTAGTTTTGGGAATCTCTTGGACAATAGCTCAAAGGAAGGTTTCTCCTGTCTGGCACTGTTTTGAGTTATGTAGCCTTTAGCTATAGTCCAAAAACCTACTGAGATAGTAACATAAAATGTCTCTACATGAGTCCATGAGTATAGCTAAAAATAGACTTTCTTAAATTGTGTGTGTGTGTGTTATTTTCCTATGTGTAGTTTGCAGTTACATTCACTTGTGCCGGTACATTTGGGGGCCGCAGTCACCAGGAGTCTACTTCTATTACTCTCCAACTTATTTTTTGAGACAAGGTCTCTCATTGAATGTAGAACTCTTCATTTTGGATAGACTGAACAGCAAACCCCTGGGATGTGACTGTCTTCACTACTCTCCCCTGACCTCACCCAAGTACTAGGGTTACAGAAGGGCTTTTTTGCAATCTTTGACATGATTACTAGAGATCCAAACCTAGCTCCTTGTGCTTGCATACCAAACACCTTTCTCACTGAGCCACCTCCCCAGTTTCATGGCATAGATAATCCTTACAGCAATGCCTTATGCCTATCATTTACTCATTTACATATTTTAAAGTAAAGCAAAGCAATTATTTATCAAAGTTGCAAATATTGCCAACTCTCATGAAACTTGTAAGTATGGAATGTGGACTATGAAAAGAAGTCCATAAATCCCTTGGTCTCATATGCTTTTCTGATATAAAATATTAATTTAGAAATTGAATATTGAGACTGGAGACATAGCTCAGGTGTTAATAGTGTATATTGTTCTTTGAGAGGACCCCAGTTTGGTTTCATGAACCTTCTAGGTACCAGGCATTTTTCTGGTGTCTAGGAATACAAGGCCAAGTCATACTGCTTTCTTTATATCTTTGTAGAAAAACAGTTTATGAAAGATATCTAAACAACATTATGTTAGTTATATTTACATCACTGTCACCAAGTACTGGACAGAAAAAAATAAAAAGAGAAAACGTTTACTCTGACTCGCAGTTCCGGGGCATTCCAGTCCATGGCTGTGGGAAGGCCTGATGTAGCAGCTCTATCCATGGCAGCAGGATCACAAGGTGGAGGCTTATTCCCATGGCTACAGAAAGAAAAGTGACACTTCAGGGTAGAAACAGGGATATTAACAACCTCCAAGGGCCCATCTCTAGTAGCTTACTTCTGCTGTACGGGCACATCTCCTAGTCTCCTTAGCCTTCAAAACAGCATCACAAGCCATGAACTGAGCATTCAAAACAAGAGCCCTTGAGCAACAGTTCATGTTCAAACTATAAACATGGCCATCTCATAATGAAACATGGATGTGGTCCAACTTCAAATGTTCACAAGTCTTAAAAGTGCAAACACTGCTCAAAAGTCTAGTGTCCTTCAGATTCAAGGCAAACAGAACTAAGCCTCTGAAAACAAAAAATGTTATATACATCTCTATACAATGGTACACAGTAAATATTCCATTCCGAACTGGAGGAATGGTTGGGGCATAGAAAGGAAAGATCAGTCCAAAGTAAGACCTAGAAGAGCAAACACTAAATCCAGGAGTTTCTTGTCCAGCTACAACATATCATAGCAACATTTAAGTACAAACAGGCTTAAGCAGCCGCACCTCTATAAGCTTGCTGCACTCAGGTTTCTTTCTAAACCTGTGGCTATTCTATTCAATGCCTGTGGCTTTCCTGGCAGATGTCACACACTAATGGCATCTAAAACACCCTATGGTCTCCTTGATAATATGCATTTCCTCTTCAAATTTTCATGCTGCATGTTGTTTAGTTTTTACAAGGCCCAGTTACTCCCATTGCTCTTGCATTCTGCATGCCTATAAAAACCAGTGCCATGTGGATGATGCCAAGTTCTGTTACCAAGAGGTAGTTGGCCCCCTTTGTAGCATGACCACAGCAGCCTTAGAATTCCTGTATAGCTGAACCTGAGAAAACTATTAGGTATCTCTATTTAAGCAAAAAACTCCTAAGCATGCTCTTTTCAAATGAAAGTATTTTGAATGGTTTTGTATTTTGGTACCCTGGAGTCTTTGGTTAGTGAAATTTCACTTTTAAGGCATCTTTTTTTGGTTCTCATTGAAAAGTCTGACTAAGAGCAACAAGCAATAACCGTTCTATAGCTTAAATGATATGCTCCATTGAAATTTAAAAAAAATTAAGCCTTAATCACATTTGTTTTTTTAGGACATAGGTAAAAGGCATCCAGATTTGTATTTCTATACATCTAGTCCAATTCCCAGTAGGATTTTTGTTCACATTTGAAACTTCATGAACACAATCTTTATACTATTTCTTTCAGCATTCTAGGCTTTCAAACTCCCAACAGGATAGCTCACTAAGGTATACATACGGAATTTTATGGCTTTTCTATTCAGCATCTACAAATTCTTCCAAATCTCTCCCACAAACCAATTAAGAAGACTAGTTTTAGTCTATTCCCCTAGAGGCCTCACAGCCTGCCCCCACCACCAACTTGCCTTTGCACACCTGAGACCAGCCTCCTTCCCTGGATGTCCCCACCCCCAATCTGATTGGGATTCCTGAGACCAGCCTCCTTTCCTGGTAAGTTTGACCCTGCCCACTGTGCCTTGACTCCCACAACCTGCTTCAGTCTCCCTGCTCCCACATCCTGCTCTTCTTCTAGCCATGGGCACAGGCTGGCTTCTGCTTTTGGTACCTTAGGCCTCTGGACTACAGTCTTGGCCCAGATCTCCTCCACAGCATCCTGATTCTTTGCACCCAGACCAACCCAATTCTTCAGGCTAGTTCCCTAGAGCCCTCACAGCCTGTCCCCATCCCTAACTTGCCTTTGCACACCTTTTGCCAGCCTTCTTCCCTGACTATCCCCACCCCCAACCTGCCTGGGATTCCTGAGACCAGCCTCCTTCGCCGACTGCCTGTGAATGCCTGAATCCTACCTCGAACTAGCAAGCCTCCCGCATTGTACCCTGTCTGCTGACTAGAAGGACCCAAACCTTAGGAGGAAGCTTGAGAGCATCTGATCCTCATCTGACTTGGACCTCTGTGGGAACTCCCGAGGAGCTGGACTAAAGCCATCAGGCCCCTCCAATATAAAATCAACAGAGAGAACCTGAAGCCCAGACCAACCAGCTTATATCCAATAAGAAAACAACAAAGGCACGTAAACAACACAAACAGAAACAGACCTAAAAGCAAAGGAAGGCTTGAGTCTCACACAAGAATTAGAACTAAAAAAAGAAATCCATATGGGAAAGTCACAGTGAAAAAACAACATGAAAAAACCCCAAAAATATGTCCCCACCAAGCTCCTACAGTCCTATAGAGCTGGTGTACAGTGAGAACCTCCTTGAGATAACACAAGACATGCAATTCAAAAGAACGATTATAAACATGATAAAATAATTCAATGAATATAAAGACTACACAAATCAAAGAACCAAAAGAAGATAGGGATAAGCTTCTGAGTGAATCCACTAAAGTTTGAAATATTGAAGAATACTCAGGCTGAAATGAAGAAGGAAGTGAAACACTCATTAATAGTAGGGGACTTCAATACCCCATTGTCTCCATTAGACAAGTCAACAGGACAGAGAATAAATAGACATCTGAATTAAACAACCATACATCAAATGACCTAACAGATGTCTGCCGAATATTCTCAATCACCAAATAATAGACTTTCTATTCAGCGCTCCATGGAACTTTTTCCAAAATTGACCACATACAGGGGCACAAAACAAGACTCAACAAATACAAAAAATTGAAATGATTCCATGCATTCTATCAGACCACAATGCAACAAAGATTAAAATCAACACTGGAAGAAACCAGTGTAGTAACTACATGAACACATGGAGATTAAACAACACACTCCCGAAGAAAGAAATAAAAGAATCCCTGGAACTAAATGAAAAGGACAATACAACAAAACCTCTGGGACACTTTGAAAGTAGTCCTTAGTGGGAAGTTTATAGCTCTAAGTACCTACATTAAAACATCAGAAAGAACACAAATATCTTAACATTGCAACTCAAGACACTTGAAAAGCAACAGTAAATGAAAGCCAAACCCAGAAGACAAGAAGAAATAACAAAAATCAGAGCAGAAATTAAGGAAATAGAAACAAAGAATCAATAAATCCAAGAGCTGATTCTTTGAAAAGATGAACAAGATAGACCCTTAGCCCAGTTAATCAAAAGAAAGAAAGAGCACCTCCAAATCAGCCACATCAGGGATGAAAGGGGAAACATCACAACAGACACCAAAACGATCCAGAACATTTAAACAGAATACTTCAAAAATCTATATGCTACTAAATTTGAAAACCTAAAAGAAGTGGATGGGTATCTAAAAGCATGTGAATCATCAAAATTAAACCAGGAAGAGATCAACATCTTGAACAGACCCATAACACATAAGGAAATTGAGACAGCAATACAAAGCCTCCCAACTGAAAAAAGGCCAGGCCCAGATGGATTTACAGCAAAATTCTACCATTTAAAGAAGAACTATATCCAATACTACTTAGTTTATTCAAAAAGATAGAAACAGAGTAAGAACTGCCAAATTCCTTCTATGAAGCCAGCATCACTCTAATACCAACCCCAGGTAAAGATACAACTGTAAAAGAAAACTTATAGACCCATATCCTTTATGAGCATAGATGCAAAAATTCTCAGCAAAATACTTGAACACTGTATACACACATCAAAAAGATCACCCATGATGATCAAGTTGGCTTTATTCCAGAGATGGTTCAATATACGTAAGCCAATAAACATCATAAATCATATAAATGGACTCAAAGACAAGAAACACATCATCATCATCTCAATAGATGCAGAGAAGGCCTTGGACTGGAGGGAGCATACTTCAGCACAATTAAAGCCATATACAACAAACCCACATCCAACATCATTCTAAATGGAGAAAAACTGGAAGCATTCCCATTAAAATCAGGAATCAGACAAGGCTTTCCACTATCCCCACTCCTTTTTAACACAGTGCTTGAAACTCTTGCAAGAGCAGTAAGACAAGAGAAGGAAATAAAAAGTAATAATTGGAGAAGAAGAGGTCAAATTATCCCTTTTTACAGACGATATGATTTTATATCTAAGAGGCACCAAAAATTCCACCAGAAAACTCATAGAAATGATTAACACTTTCAGTAAAGTGGCAGGTTACAAAATAAATACATAAATATTAGTAACCTTTCTATATACCAACAACAAGCAAAGAAAGAAAGAGTACATGGAAACACTTTCACAATAGCCTCAAAAAAATCTTGGAATAAATCTGACCAAGACATTAAAGACTGCTACAATGAAAAACTTAAATCTTTAAAGAAAGAGATTGAGGAAGACAATAGAAGATGGAAGGACCACCCATGCTCATGGATTGGAAGAATTAATATTGTGAAAATGACCATCCTACCAAAAGCCATTTATAGATTCAATGCAATGCCAATCAAAATCCGCATGGATGTTCTTCACAGGATTGGGAAAAAAACATCCTAAGATTCATATGGAAGCACAAAAGACCCCAGATAGCCAAAGTAATCCTGAGCACTAAGAGCAATGCTGTGGGAATTACTATACTAGATTTTAAACTATATTACAGAGCTATAGTCATAAAAACTATAGTCTATAAAAATAGACCTGTAGATGAATGGAACAAAATTGATGACCCAAATATGAATATATGCAATTTCAGCCATGTAGTATTTGAAAAGGGGCCAAGAAAATTCACTGGAAGAAAGACAGCAATTTCAGCAAATGTTGCTGGCAAACTGGACTCCACTTGTAGAAGAATGAAATTAAACCCCCTATCTTTCACCTTGCACAAAAGTCAACTCCAAATGGATCAAAGACCTCAGTGTGAAACTTGAAACTCTGAAAGTGTTAGAAGAAAACCTTAGCAATAACGTATAAGATATATGTGTAAGAAAGAATTTTGTAAGCCAGACCTCAGTTGCTCAGGAAAAAAATGTCAAGAATCAACAAATGGGACCTCATTAAACAAAAAATCTTCTGTACATCAAAAGAAGCAACCAAGGAAGTGAATAGAAAACACACAAAGTGGGAGAAAATCTTCACCAGCGACACATCTGACAGAGGTTTAACATCCAGAATATATAAAGAACTCAAAAAACAACGAATCAAGAAAGAAAGTACCCAATTAAAAGATAGGTAAGGATCTGGACAGAAAGTTTTCAAGAGAAGAAATAAAGATGACTAAAAAGCATGTTAAAAGGTGTTTAACATTGTTAGTAATTAGGGAAATGCAAACTAAAACCACTTTAAGGTTTCATCTTACCCCAGTCAGACTGGCTAAGATCAAGAGAACAAATGATATCAAATGTTGGAGAGGATATGGGAAGAGAAGAATGCTCATCCACTGCTTGGTGAGATTGAAAACTTGTGCAGCCCCTATGGGAAGCAGCATGGAGAACCACTAAAAAATGAAAAATGAACCTGCCATATGACCTGGTTATACCTCTCCTTGGCATATACCCAAAGGACTCATCCTATTGCAGAGACACTTGTACATCCATGTTTGTTGCTGCTCTTTTCACAATTGCTAAGAGATGGAAGCAACCTAAGTGCCCCTCAACTGATGGGTGGATAATGAAAATGTGGTACATTTACACAATGGTATTCTTAGCAGTAAAGAAAGATGAAATTATGAAATTTGCAGGTTAAATGGATGGAACTAGAAATTGTTATACTAAGTGAAGTAACACAGACTTAGAAAAACAAAACGTGTATGTTGTCCCTCATATGTGGATCCAGGCACCAAATCCTAGTAAGTGAGTATATATCCAGACATAAATATAGGAACCAGGATAATGAAAAGGAACCAGGGCGGTAAAGGAAAAGAAAGAACCTGAGAAAGAAGAACAGTAGGAGACAGGTGTTACTAAGGGAGAAATGGACAAAAATCTTATTTAAATGGGAGCGGGAGGGTTATACAAGGAACCTTGAGTATAAAGGGAAAGAAGGAGGTGGGAACATAGGGAATATAGGTGATGGCTATTATCAAGGGAGAAATGGGGTACATGGTGGCACTTTAAATGGGGAAACCATGAGGGAAGAGAGAGAGAGGGAGAGAGACAGAGCAGAGAGAGAGGAGATAATGTCTAGCTAGTTTTAAAAAAGCCAGAGGAAACCATATTAGTCCATCAACTTACTGACAAATTACACAAACATCATCTCTTCATGAGCCCATGTTTATAGCTAAAGACTACATAACAAGAAACAGTGATAGGAGATACCTTCCTTTGAGTTGTTGGACAAGGTGGTCCAGGAGATTCCCCAAATTACTCAGGCTATTGCCACAGTCCTTGATGGCCTCCCAGAACTTGAAGGTAAGATCCTACTGCAAAAGACAGAACATACTTCAGACAGAGGTTTTGGAGCAATACAGCTTCAGCGGACCTGAAACCACTCCCCCGAAGGCGAGCTCTCATAGCTTTGGAGAGCACTATAAAGGTGCCAAGGGAAAACATCAATGGATGATCCAACACCAGCCTGAAGACCAAAAATTCACATCAGTGGCCAGCACAGCATATGTCATTGTTGCAGTAGTGGTACATTTATCTTGGGGGCAATCAACAGTGACATAATTTGACTAAATGTCCACTCAATGGTAGGAAACTCAAGTGAAGTACTGTATACATAACCCAATACACATGGCTGGAGTGGCCATAGATCTTTGAGAAAACTTTCAGAAAATTTTGATAGTCACATAGCTAGACTAATATGATTTCTTACTATGTGCAAAATATGTTTCCTTATATTTACAAATATCCCAGTTACCATTTACCAAAGAAGGTCATTTTGCATCAGTCAGAGACCATTACCAGGTACCACAACTGGTCACACATGGACATTGTCTATGAATTGCCCAGGCCTAAGTGACACATCTACAATGCAACCTCTATACCTAAGGCTCATGGAACATAGAACAGGGATAAAGAAGAGGACACTAATCTCTCAGTTCTCAATAATGTAGCTCCCTCATGTAGCAGAGGGTCAGGAACATAAAAGTTCACAAATGGCCAAAGCGTAGAGATCAAGAGTCTGCTGAATGATGGTTCTTGGACAGGATCCCTTTATTAAACTTCACCCACCCAAGGCTCAAGGACTATTGTGGAAGAGGGGGCAGAAAGAGTGTAAGAACCAGGGAGGAGGTGCATGGAAACAGTACTACAGACTCTTGGGACCCTGCTCATATGATTTTATGACAATGGTCTCAGCATTCAAAAGTCCCATGCCAACTTGGGCAGACAAAAACCTAGCAAAGAACTGGGGAAATGAACAGCAGACCTCAATCTTATCTGAAGGAATGTTGGCAGCTGATTGCTGCTAGATGAAGAAGAGCTGATCTTCCTACAACAAGGGACTCTAGATAGGCTGACTAGACTCAGTGGTCAGACTTGCACTTGGGAAAGACTGGGGACACTGATAACCTAGTGGGCCTTAACAGGGCCTACAGAGTGTATGGACTCCATTGGGTGGGGGGGCAGCTATGGGCTGGGGCCAGTGGGGATGGGGATATAAAGATGATTAAGATTGTTTGAGGTGTTTCATATGAAATACACAAAAAATTCAATTAAAAAATATAAAATGTTTTCATCAAATGGTACTAAGAAAAAAGCAGGAGTTGCAATTCTAATATATGACAAAATAGACTTCAAACTAAAATTAATCAGAGGATATAGAGGATTACTTCATTCTGATCACAGGAACAATTGACCAAGAAGATATTACAGTCACTATCATATATGCAACAAACTCTAGTGCACCCAACTTCATAAAAACAACACTACAGGACTGTAAAACCCAGATTAATCCCAACTCACTAAGAGTAGGAGACTTCAAGTCCCAGTATCTCTGTTAGGTGAATGGGACAAAGAATAAACAGACATCTGAATTAAACAATACCATACATCAAATGGAACTAACAGCCATCTACTGAATATTCCACCCTAGCACCAAAATATATACTTTCTATTCAGTGCCCCATGTAACTTTCTCCAAAATTGACCACATACTGGGGCACAAAACAAGCCTCAACAAATGCAAAAAGTTGAAATGATACAATGCATTCTACCAGACTACAATGCAATCAAGCTTAAAATCAACACCAGAAGAAACCCTAGTTACTACATGAACTGATGGAGATTAAACAACACACTTCTAAATGATGAATGGGTCAAAAAAGAAATTAAGAGAGAAATAAAAGTATTCTTGGAACTAAATGAAAAGGACAGTACAAGACAACAAAACCTCTGGGACCCTTTGAAAGCAGTCCTTAGAGGGAAGTTTGTAGCTCTAGGTGCCTACATTACAACATCAGAAAGAACACAAATAAATGTCTTAACATTACAACTCAAGACACTTGAAAAGTAACAATAAATGAAACCCAAACCCATCAGACAAGAAGAAATAACAAAAATCAGAGCAGAAATTAAGGAAATAGAAACAAAGAATTAACAAATCCAAGAGCTGGTTCTTTGAAAAGAAATTCATAGCATGTCCATTAAAGTCAGGAACCAGAAAAGGCTGTCCATTACTTCCACTCCTTTTAATTATAGTGCTTGAAACTCTTGTTAGAGCAATAAGACAAGAAAAGGAAATTAAAGGAATACTAATTGGAAAAGATGTCAAATTAACCCTTTTTGCAGATGATATGATACTATATCTAATAAATGTCAAAAATTCCACCAGAAAACTCATAGAAATGATGAAAGCTTTCAGTAAAGTGGCAAGTTATAAAATTAATATACAAAAATCAGTAGCCTATTTATATACCAATAACAAGCAATTGAAGAAAGAGTACCTGGAAACATTCCCATTCACAATAGCCTCAAAAATAATCTTGGAATAAACTTGACCAAATACACTAAGGATCTCTACAATGAAAAATTTCAGTCTTTAAAGAAGAGATGGAGGAAGACACCAGAAGATGGAAGGACCTCCCATGCTTATGGATTGGAAAAATTAATATTGTGAAAATGACCATCCTACCAAAAGCCATTTATTGATTCAATGCAATGCCAATCAAAATCCTTGTGACATTATTCACGTAATTAGAAAAAAATTCTAAAATTCATATGTAAGCACAAAAGACCCCAGATAGCCAAAGCAACCCCAAGCACAAAGAGCAATGCTGGGGGGATTACTATGTAGGATTTCAAACTATATTACACAGCTATAGTCATAAAAAAACATGGTGCTGACACAAAAATAAACCTGTTGATCAATGGAAATAAACTGAAGACCCAAATATGAGTACATGCAATTTCAGCCAGCTGATATTTGACAAAGGGGCCAAGAACGTTCACTGGAGGAAAGACAGCATGTCTAGCAAATGGTGCTGGCAAAAAGAGGCTCTCTACCTGTAGAAGAATAAAACTAGACCATTATCTTTGACCTTGCTCAAAAGTCAACTCCAAATGGATCAAAGACCTAAATGTGAAACCTGAAACTGCAAAACTGTAAGAAGAATACATAGGCATACCCTACAGGATATGTGTGTAGGAAAAGACTTTCTAGATCAGACATCAGTTACTTAGGAATGAAGGTAAACAATCAACATTTGAGACCTCATTAAACTAAAACGCTTCTGTACAGCAAAAGAAACAACCAAGAAATGGAAGAGAAAACCCAGAGTGGGAGAAATCTTCATCAGCAGCACATCTGACAGAGCTTTAATATTCATATTATGTAAAGAATTCTTAACACAGAGAATCAAGTAAACAAATGGCCCAATGAAAGATGGGCTATGGATCTGAACAGAGAGTTCAAAAGAAGAAATAAAGATGTTTATCTTAAAAAAGTGTTCAACATTCTTAGTAATTAGGGAAGTGCAAATTAAAACCACTCTAAGATTTCATTTTACCCCAGTCACACTGGCTAAGATCAAGAGAACAAATGATACCAAATACTGGGGAGGATATGGGGAAAGGGGAACACTCATTTACTGCTGGTGGGATGGCAAACTCATGCACCCCTATGCAAAACAGTGTGGAGAACTCTTAAAAAAACTAAAAATGAACCTCCCATATGACCCAGTTATATCATTCCTTGGCATATATCCAAATGGCTCATCCTACTCCAGATACTTGTGCATTCATGTTCATTGCTGCTCTTTTCACAATAGCTAAGAGATGGAAGCAACCTAACTGTACCTCGACTTTTATGAATGGATAATGAAAATGTGATACATCTACACAGTGGATTTCTACTTGGTAGTAAAGATGAAATCATGAAATTTGAAGGTAAATAGATGGAACTAGGAACTGTTATACTAAGTGAAGTAACACAGACTCAGAAATACAAACGACATATGTTCTTCCTCATTTGTGGCTCCTAGCACTAAATCCTTATATGTGAGTGTATATCCTGATGTAACTCCAGGAACCAGGAAAAAAGAAAGGAATCAGGAAGGTAAATGGAAAGAAAGAACCCGAGAGATAAGAACAGTAGGAGACAGGTGCTACTAAGTGGAAAATGGGGAGAATGAGGGTACTTAAGTGGGAGGAGGAGAAAGTTTTATAAGTAACTGTGGGGATAAAGGGTAATAAAGATATATAGACCCTAAGAAATACATATTATCAAGGGATAAATGGGGAAAATGGGGGTAATTTAATTGGGGAGGGCATGGAGGGAAGGTTAGAGAGGGCTAGAGAGAGGAGAGATAAATCATGTCTAGCTAGTGTAAAACACCTGAGGGACTCATATTAGCCCAAAAATCTACTGAAAAATTGCACATACAGTATCTATACATGAGTCCATGTGTATAGATGAAGACTACATAACAAGAAACAGTGCCAGACAGGAGAGTTCTCCTTTGAGTTGTTGGCCACGGTAGTCCAGAGACTCCGAAAATTTCACAGGCTTTTGCCACAGCCCTTGATTGCCTCCCAGACTTGAAGGTAAGACCCTATTGCTGAAGACAGCAGTACATAATTAGACACAAGACTTGGAGCAATGGAGCTGGAACTGACCTGGAAGTCACCTCCCCCAAAAGCTATCTCATAGTTTTGAAGATCACTATGCAAGTTGCTAAGAGAGAGCATCAATCAATGGTCCAATCCCAGCTCTAAGGCCCAATAACCAAAACAATGACTGACACAGCATACTACATACATTGGGGCAGTAATGGCATTTTATTTTTTTAAAAATATTTTATTTATTTTTTATTTTATGTGTACAAGTGTATTACCTGCATGTATGTGAGTGAGTGCACCCATGTTGTGCAATGCTGCGGAGGTCAGAAGAGGGCTTTGGATTCCCCTGGAACTGGAGTTAAGGAGGTTCATAGCTGCCATGTGGGTGTTGGGAATCGAACCCGGGTCCTCTGTAAAAGCAGTCAGTGCTCTTAACCATTGAGCCATCTCTCCAGCCCAGTAATAGCATTTTAACTTGGGGTTAATCAACAGATATATAATTGAACTTAAAGTCCACTCAATGGGAGGAAACTCATGCGTGGTACTGTAAAAATAGTTAAATACACATGACTGGAGAGGTCATAGACCTTAGAGAAAGGGGGAGAGGATCTGGATGTGAGTAGGAAATGTTGTATGAAAATTTAAAAAACTCAAAAAAATAGCCTGTGTGAACAGTTTGACAATTCACTAACCATTTTTGAAGTTTATTCTATTTCCAGAGAAAATGATTAAATATGCATTAGAAGGCAAGGAAATTTTAGCAATTTTCAGTAGACTCCTCTGTAGATTGAGGCACGGAAATATAACAATTTGACAATGGTATATTTTAAAGGTAAATTAATAGAAAAGAAGCCAAAGGCATCCAATGTGTAGATGATTTAAGGATTTTTAACCTGTTGAATGTCAATTAAAGTTCAGAGGAAAGTAAATGGTGATAAATAATACCTATTAACTGCTTTTGGCCTTCAGGTTCACCTTAACCAATGATGCATAATAATTAGAAAACATTCCATTACCAGCTGGCATCACAGGATTAGATGTGTATGAAAAAACATTGCAAATCTCATAGTTATGACACAAGGTAGCTGCTATTTCTATTATTTCTACCATGCACCAAGTGAGCAGACCATTTGAAACTTCACCAATAAATCTTTAGTGATTGAAAATCCTTGTATATTTATACACTATAAGTAAGCAATGTATAGGTAGGTTATCTCTCCCAGTAATCATAAAGCTACATGCCAAATTTAATATTTGAATGAGAGTTGGCTTTGTACTTCTCTGATTTTAATGTCAACAATTTATTTGAAAATACAAATTCCTTATAGAATTAACATGAAGATTCTTCTTTCTCTATGTTTTACACAGGCCTAAGGAGTAGATAAAGTTTCTCTTTTACCCTGCTCTTTTAGAAAGAGCTTTCTGTCTCACCTGTGGGAAAGTGGACTTTCTTTTAAAAAATTTGTTGAATCTTTGTGTATTTCATACATAAAATTATCTTTATACCCCTTCCATTTGGCATCCTCTTATAGTACTCTCACAGGAGTTCATACATTCTATTAATTGTGTTAAGATCTATCTCTATCTTAAGATGTCTCTCAGTGAAAGTTCATCCACTGGGATCCCATTAAGAAGATCAGCTCTTCCTCACCCAGCAGTAATCAGCTGCCAATAATTCTTCGACTAAAATTGGGGCCTGCTGTCCATTTCTACAGTTCTGTGCTGGGTTTTTGTCTGCTTACATTTGCATGGGTCTTGTACATGCTGACTCAATGGTGTCAACCATTGCTGTACGTTCATATGAGAAGAGTTCCAGAAGCCTGTAGGACTATTTCTGTGTGGTCATGCATATCATCCCTGGCTCTTACAGTCTCTCTACTCCCTCTTCTGCAATGGTCCCTGAACCCTGGGTAGATGGATTGTAATATAGGATTCCTGTACAAGGACCCACACTCTACAGATTCTTATTCTCTGCATTTTGGCCATTTGTGATCTTTTGCATTCCTGGCCCTCTGTCACATGATAGAGCTTCATTGATGAGAATTGAAAGGTGCATTAATGTTCTCTTCATCCCTTGTTCTATGTTCCATGAGCCTTAGGTATACAGGTTGTATCCTAGATGTGCCACTTAGGCTTGGGTAATTCACAGACAATCTTTGTGTGTGACCAGTTGTGGAACTCAGGAATTATCTCTGTCTCTTGAAAAAGAAGTTTCTTTGGTGGGTGGTGACTGGGATACTTGTCTATAATTTTAAGGATCCATATTTTGCACATAGTAAGCAATTGATTTCTGGTTTAGGAAATCCTATCCTACACCTATATCTTGTAGGTTATTGCCAATGTTTTCTTCTAACAGTTTCAGAGTTACAGGTTTCAGATTGAGGTCTTTGATCCATTTGGAGTTGACTTTTGTGGGGAGATATTCTTTGGGTTTTTCATGGTATTGTTTTCTTTTGCTGTGACTCTAGCATGTGGATTTCTTTTGTAGTTTCTGATTCTTTTTTTTTAATTTTTACAAAAAACTTTGAGAATTTTATACATGCATATAAGGTGTTTTGATCAAAATCCATGCCCACTCCCTCCCCTCCAACATTCCCCCCATCTGAAGAGGTAACCCTAAAATCTTTTAAGGATTAGATACAAGCTCCCAAATACTTTGGACGTTTTTGGCCTTGGAACAGAGTATGTTGCTAACAGGCCCAAGGACATTTTGACTTTGAGCCAAGAAACTGGCTACACTTCTTTGGGGTCTTTTTACACTAACTGCCTAGCCAATTCCTACCTCCTATTCTTATCACACCATCC
>NW_008334003.1:1001147-1021114 GCF_000622305.1 Nannospalax galili
CCACTCTGGCTTCTTCCATGCTGAACAGGGATGGAGGGTGAGGCAATTGGAGTACCCCTTCAGTGGGTCTATCTAAGAGACTCCCAAATTGCATAACTCTTGTCTCTAAGGGGAAAAGAAAGTCCTTGAATCACGAACAGGAGATGTGAAGGAGAAGTAAAGGCAAGTGTAATTAGCATACAAGTTCTAGACAGGGAACTAGAAAAAAGTCAGAACAGGGCAATTTTCAAATGTTCATATGAGAGTCCATTGGAGTTTCTTGACAAGGGCTTCCAAAAGCATCCCTCTATTGGGTTCTTCCTCATTTTTCTTTTGTCTTCCAAGGCTGGACTATTTGGCTGGAAAGAGTGGTATCCAGTTTCTGATTCTTGTTCTAGGTTTCTGGTTCTCTCTTTTGATTTTATATTGGAAGGACCAGGCTAGTCTGGCTACTCAGGAGTTCTCCAGGAGCATGAAGTGGCCATATAACACTTCCCAAACCTCAGATGGGCAGTACCAAGGTCCAAGGAAAGGAGATGGGAGATGGAAGTACTGGCCCCTACTAGTCAGGAGGGACTCCTGAGCCCTGAAGAAGTGGGAAGGACTGCAGATGCTCCAGAGGATGGGGATGGATACAGCACGATTTGGGAAACTCACCCCACAGAGATCTGAGTCAGGCACAAGTCAGGTGCTCTCATATTTTTCCTAACATCTGGGCCCCTACTAGTCAGCAGAGAAGCCTGCCCCCCAAGGGGGGGGCACAGTGGTTGGGAGGACTGTAGGTAGGTCCCAGTGTAGAGGGATGGGCATGGTGAGATTTGGGAAGCTTACCACCATGTGGAGGCAAGATTCTTCCAAAGAGAGGCAATTTTTAACACATTTTTTCCAGAAATAACTTGAAGCAGATTACATAAAAATATATATACAGCTGGGCATGGGGGTGTACTCCTTTAATCCCAGCACTGGGGAGGCAGAGGTAGGTGAATTTTTGTGAGTTTAAGGCCAACCTGGTCTCCATAGCGAATCCAGGCCAACTGGGAGACCATGTCTCAAAAAGACCAACATATGTATGAAGCTTAAGAGTGGAAAAATAGAAATAAGAAATCAAAGACCAAAAGATTTGCCAAAATGGGGTTAACTTTGGTATAATAATGAGTTTCCATTAGCTTTGTTCTTTTTTTGACAATCCTAACTCATTTATTGGGCTTGCTGACAGAGCATAGGGTGGGGGTTTATTTACAGAGTGACAACCCCTCCATTTAAGGCTGCACTGGAAAGTCCACACTCAAATATAGATCCTGTGACTTCTGAACAGCTGCACAAAATGGTGAGAGAGGTGCCTGAAGGTGCTTTCACCTTATATATCCTTAGCCCCTCCCCAACATGCAGCTAAGGTTGACTGATTGGGTGGGAGGTATAACTGACTCCCTCATCAACTCCTTGATGAGCATGGGACAGAGCTGTGACTATAGCTTGCCAACATAGTGGTCAGAGGACACTTCCAGTTAAGACCCCACCCCTTCCTCCAGCTCTTACATTGTTTCCACCAACTTCTTCCGTAAAAGTTCCTGAGCCTTGCAAGGGGTAATTGGTGTGGGATGATCTTCCTCCAGTTGTGTCAAGGCACTGAGGTTTTAGGTGTCTGCCTTATCTGTTTTCCATGGGCTGCTGGCCCATTTCAGTGGGATTCCATCTACTATAAAAGCACAACAGCAAGAAGCAAGAACACAATGGAATCTCTACACCTAAGGGTCACAGAATATAGTGGAACAGGTGGAACGGGGTTAAAGAGAGTACTAATGCATCTTTCAACTCTAACCAACAGAGTTTTCCATGCAACAGAGGGTGATTAACACTGACAACTGTAGAGACTAAGAGACTGCAGAGTGCATGTCCATGGATAGGACTCCTATATAAACCACTTACCCAGGGCCCAGGGACCATTGTGGAAGAGGGGGTGGAAATACCCTAAGAGCCAGGGATGGTGCATGACCACAAGGAAATAGCCTTACAGGCAGCCAGGAACTTGCTCATATAAAGTTACAGTAATGGTGAAAGCATGCACAAGAAAGAACTAGTGCAAACTCAATAAGACAAAAATCCAGCATAGAACTGTGGAAAAGGGCAGCAGGCCCCAATCTTAGCCAAAGAACTATTGGGCAGCTGATTACTACTAGGTGAGGAAGAGCTGATCTTCTTTAAGATAGGCTGAGGGGCATCAGGAGACACTAATTTGACTCAATAGGCCTTAACATAAATGACAGAATGCATGAAATTCAGAGGTGGTGGTGGGCTATGGGAGGGTGCCAGTGGGGAAGCCGGTACAAGGATGCAAAACCACATCCTCATTCTCATGGGATTCAGAAGGAAAGAAACCTTAAAAAAGGTGGATTTTGAAGTCTAAATTTTCATTGACTACTCTAATTCTTCTATTATAGAACATTTAAAATGTAATCTTACAAAATAACCAACAGGTATGAAGTATGTAGCCAAATACAGTGATGTCTTGTCTCATGTCTTTAGTCTTCAGAGACTCCCTTCTTCTGGTCTGTAGCTTTAATTTAAATGAAAATCTCAACCTTCTGCCTTCCATACACAAAAACTAAAATTTTATGGATTTTGACTAGAATTATGGAAGAAAAACCTTTCTCCAAGAGATTTTATAATGAGAATGATTTGTTACATTGTCCCTTTCCCTGTTGTTATTGAATGTTGAGCACTAGTACGCAAATCATACAAGCTTTCATTTACTTTAGTTAAAAGTATTCAAACCAAAGTTAAGTAAAAGATTAATCTACCTTTAGTTTTTTAAAAAAAGCTCTGAAAGACTACCCTATTTGTAATGTTACTTTGTAACACCAATATGTAAATTGTGTCTACAGCAAAATGCCAAATGCATTAGCTGGTTTGTATATTAGCTTATGCCAGGGAATCTTGCCAAGTGTGAGCACAGTGATTTTTTTCCAGTCAAAATAGAAAGAAGGTTTATAGAAATTATTTTTGTTATTCATACTTCAAATTCATTGGTTTCAAATATTCAAGTAACTGAAGATAAGTTAGGATTTTTGTTCATGAAATAAGTGTTAAAATGATCAAAGGCCCAGTAAAAGTTTGGGTAATATTTAAAAAGAGACTCATTTCCAAAACTAAGTTGTTAGAAAACTTTTCCCTCTACAATAGACCAATTTATAAAATTTATGTAAATATTTTGCATTCTTGGGTTTGGAAGTTAAAGAAGAAGAGTAATTCCATAAAAACTGAATTACTTACTGAAGTGTAAGTATTGTTTTAAACAAATTTATTGATCACCTAGATTACATTAATGCTCTAATTTTTTGTACAAAATCTCCGTAGGGGTGGAGAGAAGAAACTGTTTACTAGGTGAAAGTTATGAAGCCAGAGAGTTTTTATTACCTGATATTCAAGGGCTTATTTTAGGACTATGGGACAAAATTTATGTACCTTAGCTGATATTTAAAGTTTTGTTGCATATCTTATATAAATTGTTTCCCTAATCAAATGATAACTTTCTATTTATACTTAAACAGAACAAACATTTTAAATTCCTCAGTCAACTTTAAAGCAAAAAAACCTTTACTTGAACTCTTCTTTGATCCCTTTTCTTGATTATCCTTTTATCATTTGGCCACAGATGCTTTGCCTCCCTTCCAAGCTCATCTTCTATCTGAAAATTAAGGCTGAAATACCTTAAGCTCTTTCTCTTTTCTGTGCCTTCAGTCACCCGTATGAAGATGATGGATGGATGGCAAGGCCTAACTTACCCGTTCCACTTCTGGCCTGAACATACTCTGCATTGCTGTCATCACTTCATGGATGTCTCAGAGCCATTAGAAAACAGCCCGTAACAATTAAAACACAGACTCTCTCCCAAATTTTGTCAGCTCTCAATTTTAACGAATATCACCAGTTCCAACTGCTTATGTCCCCTAGAGCAAAGTCCATCTTATTTTGTCCACTTCATCACCTATATTCAAGCCATCACAAGGTCTTTTTGAGTCAAGTTTCTAAATATCATATGAGCCAAGCCAAAGTAATCCACCATCTCTTAGTGGGACTATTCTAAGCAGATACTTGTACCCATTTTCCCTATACATTTACAGACACGCTTATTTTTGTCTTGTTGAAAATATTGATGTATTTATTTATTTTTAGACTTAATTTTATTTTTTTATTTTTATATTTTAAATAAATAATTTATTGAGAATTTCATACATGCATATAAGGTGTTTTCATCAAATCCATGCCCACTCCCTCCCCTCCAACTCCTCCCATATCTCCCCATCACTTTTTTCTGATAACTTCATGTACTCTTTCATCTTCTTTGATTTATTTATTTATTTTTATGGGGCTTTTGGCTACTCTAACATTCCCCCTCTGAAGAGGTGACCCTAAAATCTTTTAAGGATTAGATACAAGCTCCCAAATACTTTTGACATTTTTGGCCTTTGGAACAGAGTGTGTTGCTCAGTGGGTCTATCTAAAAGACTCCCAAATTGAAGAAACTGGCTGCTTTTCTTTGGGATCTTGTTACCATAACTGCCTAGTGAATTCCTACCTTCTATTCTTATCACACTATCCTCTGAATAAGTTACCCAAATTGCTAACAGGGAATTAGGGACACAGACCACTCTGACTTCTTCCATGCTGAACAGGGATGCGGGGTGAGGCAATTGGAGTACCCCTTCAGTGGGTCTATCTAAAAGACTCCCAAATTGCATAACTCTTATCTCTAAGGGGAAAAGAAAGTCCTTGAATTGTGACTAGGAGATATGAAGGAGAAGTAAAGGCAAGAGTAATTAGCATTACAAAGCTCTAGACAGGAAACTAGAAAAAAGTCAGAACAGGGCAACTTTCAAATGTTCATATGAGAGTCCATTGGAGTTTCTTGACAAGGGCTTCCAAACGCATCCCTCTATTCGGTTCTTCCTCTTTTTACTTTTGTCTTCCAAGGCTGGACTCTAGAGTGATGGATTCAGGATTTGCTTTCAGGTATTTTGATGGCTGTTGGAGTGGTTAGAATCAGTGTCAGTTCCCTCTCAAAGGCTTCTAGATAGGGGGAGAAAACAAATTTATCCATCATTTTAGAACAATAGCTGGTTGTCTCCCTTAGCTACAGGTGGGCACTACAGTATTGGAAACCAAGCTTTGAAATCTTACACCCGAGCAGCACTTTCTTGTTAGGAAAAAAATCATCAATGAGAAATAATTACCTAAATAACTTTTTATACAGACTTAAACCTAATGTCTGGGAAGTATAATCCCTTGAACTCTTAAAAAATATACTGATGACTTTACCTTTTGGTTTAAGACCATACAGTTGGCCCAAATAAATCAATTTATTTTTACACTTAAGGTCATTTGAGGATCTGTTCCTCAGGGATCACATGGGCTTGGGAGGAGCTCCTGGCTCCTTTCTTTTACCAGTTCCATCTATGTGAAGATAAGTCAAAGGTCCTGCTTGACCATGTCTGGCTTCACTTGGAAGCATGAATGAGATGTTTCCTCTGAGTTGATCCTCCTATTTGCAAACTGGACACTGGTTCAAGTCCATCTCATGGGGTCTCCATGGCCTCCCTGAACAAGAGGACAGGTGACTCACCACAGTTACAAGACATTTTGAGAGATGTTACATAGTCCCTTGGAACTTAGTCAACTTGGAGGGCAAGGGGCAAAAACTGTTCTTTAAGTCCCTCTGACCAGATTAGTATAGGTCTCAAAGTGTGGCTGTTGAACATCCAATAAGGTTAGGTCCACCAGTCTGGTACTTTTAATTATCATGTGCTATGTAGATACAGCTTGGGTAAAAAATGAAATATTATCAGATAAACGTTGACTACATATATATTTTGTTCCTTAAACTTGTTGGCTAAACTATGACCATAGACATTTTAAGATTATGTGCATATTATCTTTGTCTCATACTTTATATATCATAACAAACCTACAGAGGCCTTCATCACTTGCTTAGGCTTTCTCATTTTTTTCTATTTTGGAAAATATCTCCATTCCCATATCCTTTTAACATTTTTTTTTTTTTTTTTCTTTTTTAGACAAGGTCTCCCTGTAACCCCAGGTAGGTGGAACTCACTATGTAAACCTGGCTGGCCTCCACCTGCCTAAGCAATGCTTATTCCCTTTTAAGGTTCTAGTGTCAAGCCAATGTCTGATTAAAGTTTTACTTTGTGCATTTCATACAAAACACCCTAATTATCTTCAAAACCCTCCCCCATCCACAGCCCCACAAAGGCTCCTCTTCATCAGATTTCATGCATTCTGTCATATATTTTAAGGCCTATTGAGTCAAGTTAGTGTACACAGATGTCCCTCAGTGCAAGTTCATCCGCTGGGGTCTAGTCAACCTATCTAGAGTCTCTCCCTTAAAGATCAACTTTCCTTTACCCAACAATACTCAGCTGCCAATAGTTCTTCAGCTAAATTTGGGGCCTGGTGCCCATTCCCCAAGTCTATGCTGAGTTTTTGTCTGCTTGAGTTTGCATGGGTCTTGTGCATGCTGACAACATTGCTGTAAGATCATATGATCAAGGTCCCAGAAGCCTGTAAGACTCTGTTTCCATAAGATCATGCACCTAAATCATTGCTGTAGGATCATATGATCAATGTCCCAGAAGCCTGTAAGACTCTGTTTCCATAAGATCATGCACCTCTTCCCCAGATCTTATAGTCTTTCTGCCACCTCTTCTGAAATGGTCCCTGAGCCCTGGTTGGGTGAAGTTTAATATAGGAGTCCTGTCTAGGGACCCACACTTTGCAGACTCTTATTCTCTACATTTTGGCCATTTGTGTTCATTGCCCTCTGTAGCCTGAGGGAGCTTCATCAATGAGAGTTGAGAGATGCATTAATATTTTCTTTACCCCTTGTTTCTCTATGTTCCATGAGCCTTAGCTATAGAGGTTCCATTGCAGATGTGTCACTTAGGGTTGGGCATCTCACAGACACATATTCTCTGTGTATGACCAGTTCTGGAACTATGTAATGGTCTCTGTCTGTTGCAAAAGAAGTTTCTTTGGTGAGTGGTGACTGGTTTGCTTGTCTGGAAATATAAGGATTTGTATTTAGCATATTTATCTAGGGATGTGTGATCTTCAGAGTTTTCTCTAAGATCTATGACCTCTTCAGCATGTGTATTTGGCTATATTTACAGTACCACACATGATTCCCTCCCATTGAGTGGACTTAAATACAGTTAGGTAGCTGTTGATTACCCCCAAGATAAAAGTATCAGTACCGCAACAATATAGTTTGCTGTGCTTAACATTTTTATAGTTATTATGCCTTAAGGCTAGGTTCAGATTGATGTTCTCCATTAGCAGCTTGCATAGTATCCTTCAAAACAATGATAGCTAGCTTTCAGGGAGGAGGCTTCCCTGTCAGTTCCAGGTCCATTGCTCTAAGTCCTGTGTCTGAAGTATGTCCTGTCTTCAGCAATAGGGTCTTATCTTCAAGTCCTGGGAGACAATCAAGGGCTATGGCAATAGCATGTGTAGTTTGGGGAGTCTCTTGGTCCACTCACACCAACAACTCGAGGGAGGTTTTGCCTGTACAGCCTCTCTCTCTCTCTCTCTCTCTCTCTCTCTCTCTCTCTCTCTCTCTTTCTCTCTCTCCCCCCCCGGCATATATTTGAAGAATGTAAATGAGGTCTTACCACACTCATGATGAGATGAATTATTGTTTTCTTAACACTTTAACTTGATACCTTTTTAATATCCGTGTAAATATGATGATATATGATGATTTATGTTTACCGCTAAGGAAACTAAAGTACAGATGTTCCTCAGGTGTGGGAGTGACTGGAGGCTGGCAGTGGCACATTCAATTCTGCAGTTAACTGTGGGCCCTGGGTTGTTTTTTGAGTATCATCTTTGTACCCCTGCTTATTGGTCAGTCTCTTAACCATGTTCTTTTAATTTGTGTTTTTAAAAAAGTCATTCTTGGGGCCAGGCACAGTGGCGCATGCCTTTAATCCCAGCACTCAGGAGGCATAGGCTGGTGGATCTCTGTGAGTTTGAGGCCAACCTGGTCTCCATAGCAAATCCAGGCCAGCTAGGGCTGCAGGGAGACCCTGTCTCAAAAAGACCACCCCCCCAAAAAAAATCATTCTTGGAAGGCCCTTTCTGAATCTCTCAGCTTAAAATGTAATTTCTGGGGTAGGAGAGATGACTCAGCCGTTAAAAGCACTGGCTGCTCTTGAAGAGGGTTGGATTCCCAGCATCGGCATGGTGGCTAGTAACCGTCCATAACTCCAGCTCCAGGGAATGGGACACCATCTTCTGACCTCCATCGGCATTGCATTACATGCGTGCATTTACATGCATGCAGGAAATACACTCATATACATAAATAAACTAGTAAAATATTTTTGAAAGCTATTCTATATTTAATTTTATTGCTTTATAAATCTTTTCTGGTCATTTGTGTATGATCTTCAGTAGTACTCTCATAATCTTAAGTGGCCACTGGCTCTTGTTTAATCATCAGGTCTTTCTCTGATAATTCAAATATCTACTTTACCTTATGTATTAACATAGAGTGCGTGCATGCACACCCAGACACACACACACACACACACACACACACACACACACACACACACACTCTCACACACACTCACACTTACTTCACATATTTGCTTCTTCTACTAAATCTCTAGTTTTTTTCCAGTGGTCTACTTGTCTGTAAACTAATATGCTGTTTGTAGTTTTATATTTAGTCTGTTTAAATATCTATTATGTCAAGTCATCTTCATCATACTGAATCTGTAATTATGTTATGGAAAACAGTTGTCTCTTTAGTGTGGATCATGGTGACTCTTGGTCATGTCACCATCTTTACATTTGAATTTCCTGTTCACTTGTTTGTGGATGACATTTCTACTTAGGTTGCTACTGGATTATGGAGACGGTATGGAACATGCTGTTGGATTTGCCTTTGGTTTTATAGAAGCTGTGGTCTTTGCGTCACAGCTACCTGGGCAATCTGCCTATTTCATTATGGTGTCCACAGTCCTGGCTTTAACCTAGGTACAAATACCACTATTCTCTGCATTTCTCTGATGATTCACTGGAGACTTTACTCAGGGTCCAGTGGAACATCCTCCTTCCATTGTCTCTGGCTTTTAAGTCTTTTTTCTGCAATGGATTTCACCTCTATGTGTTATAAACTGTACTTTTCTGGTGCTACCTTCTGTCTTGAACTAATACATACCCTAGTGAGTTTGTCTCAGTCAGGAATTTTCTCTCTTATCATTTTGTTTCCCAGTTATATATTGAATTAAAAAACCTTTCATATTTTTAATTTCAATAGAACTTTACCCGTCTTGTCGCATTTTCCTTCCACATCTTTAAAATATTTCCAAAAGAGAGAAAACTCCAAGGCTGTTGTGAGATTCAGTTTCTGTACTGGTAAAGCAATTCTCTGAGAGGACTGGTTGAGTTTAAATGAGGTGTATATGCATCTTACTGTGTTATCAAATTATCAATTATCAAATAACCTCCCCTTCTTACAATATTTTTGTTTTTTTGTTCTTGCATTTGCAGCCCAAGCTGGCTTCGAACTCACGGTCCTCTTGTCTCAGCCTTTGAGTGCTGGCTTCATAAGTGTGCACGACTATGCCAGACTTCCTTCTTTAATCTTAGCAAAAAAATCAGACTCATTCAAACCTCATCTAAGGGTTGAGAGAATGTTGCTGTCAAACAGTTGTTTGAAAGCACCTGAAGTGCCTGAAAGTTTTCAGGTACAAATCTGCTTTTACAAACACCGCATGCAGAATGATAGGAAACTGAGAATTACTAAGTATCCCAGATGCGTTTGAGCCCATGGCTGCAATCTAATAGCAGCAAGAAAACTTTGTGAGAAAACTGATATTGCTGTAATCCCAAGAAGTGATAGTGATGTTGTTTGTGCTGTCAAGCTTCTTTTCTGTGGTGTAGCTATTGGGGTAGCAACACATTACCACAAATGATATCTTAGCAAATGGAGAGCTCAGAGCAACAGTTAAAGCATTACCATAGAAAAGGCCATAGGACATGAGTTACCTTAGCATAGTAGTGTCATAATAATGGCTTTTAAATCACTGAAGGCTGATTGTTCTAAAGAAATGTTAGTTTTGTCAAGTGATCATCTGCCCTGTTTACAATCATAATCAGCATTGTATGAATACTTCAAACTGAAAATTTTATAACTTTACATAATATTTTGCTTATTTGCCAGTTTTTAAAATGGAAACCTTAGTGCATGCCAGAAGTGGAGGCTTATAGCAGGCATTAATATGGCCATTACTTGAGACATAAAGAGAAGTTGGACTGTGGTCCCTGAATAACAGTGTATTCAGTCAGGGCAAAACATAGATCTATGATGAGATGTTCGGGCTTTAGGACAAGCATTTTCTTTCTAGTCTATAATGTTCATTTTTTCCTTTAGATGTACATGAAGGTCGTTTGCTATGATGCTTAACATTCCATCTTCTTTCCTAGAAGATTTTGCATCCAAATGAAAAAAAAATAAATAAGAAAAAAATGAAGTACTGTGCATGTCTGGGAGTGTCTGAAATGAATTTAAAATTTCAAGGTCAACTTGAAGGCAGCAGTGACTCATGAAGCAAGAGTCCTAGCCAACCCTGATGTAATATTTTATATGAAGAGGTTCTCATTAATAAAGTTCTCATTTTTACCAAACTCAGCGACCCAAGGACATTTATTTCATCTTCTATAAGCTAATGATGTCCAGATCTGATTGGATAGGACTCAGAAGCCATTTAACATGTATTTACAGTAAGTATTTACAGCAACTGAGTTAACTGTGTGAAAAAGACATTGTTCTTTTGAAACTACATGGAAGAGCTCTTAGCAGCTGGCTGTAGGGGTCTAGCTAAGCTGAGTCTGTCCAGGACTTAAGGTTTCAGAGATGTAACCATGGGCCAACTGTATTTGCTAACCACGCATTACAGGTTATGAAAGGTTTACTGTTGTCTTCTTTGGATGGTACAAGTTAGAGATCATATATGCAACCAAATAAGCTTTTATGAGTCTTCTCTATTTCAGGTTTTCTGTGTGACTTTAGTCTATGTAAACAACCAAGATTTATCCCTTTTGTAAGGGAGAAGAGATTATCATTTATCAGAGAGCTACCCAAAATACTATATTGTATGCATTCAGTAATATCAGAATTATTTTGAGCTTTATGCTTTTGTGACACTAATGTCATAAGGATGACCTGTGTGTCTCTTGCCTGCTTCTGTTAAAACCATTCTTTTTCCTTGAAAAACAGCATGCTAGTTTCTAGGAGAAACTGCTGATATCAGCTTTTAAATTGTGGTGAAACTCAGCCTTTTGCAACCAAGTCAATGTCTCTATAATAAGGTGCATGTACAGATGTAGTACTACTCAGAGAATCAGTCCATCTGGTCCTCTAAAGAGAGGATTGTATGTTTTGAATTAACATCGTCCTTCTGTAAATACTGAACTTGTTCACTTTCCATGAGTTTACTTTTTCTCTGAACACTATGACTAAAGCTATACTAAGGTTTATGATTGGTAATGGGAATCAGGTTAAAATACTTGCATAGAATTTCTTGCATCTTATATATTTGTTAATTCAAATGAATTGGTCGATTGTCTTTGGTTGGGCACCTACTTTATGGTCAAGTATTTTTCTAAGTATTGAAGTTTATAGACAGATATAACAAAGTCCTTATGTTCAAAGAGTAGCAGATAATTGATGCATAATGATTTTATAAAAGTAGAACATTGTTAAAATTGTCTTATTTTCTTCAGGAAACTAGGGACATTATATTAAATCTTAATTGATGTATACTAATTTCTTAGATATTTGAGACTGTACTTTTAAAATCATGTATTTAACACAAAGCATTAAGAACTGACCAACAATAGTTCTAAAGCCTATTACAGTGTCTTCCTCAAGTAGCAAAAGCATGAGAGGAGCCTTCAGCAATTTCAGGCCATAAGACAGGGATTACTTCTGAGAATGAGCTGTAGGATTAGAGTTTCATGTGTCACTGACCAAAGACTTTAGATATTGCATATTAGAGAAATCAAATTTTAATTTTCTTGTGAAACATTTAAAAAAATTTGTTTTTGTTGAATTTTGTATATTTCATGCAGAATATCTCAAACAATCTTACCATCTTTATACCCCCATCACCACTGGAACTCTCCCATAGGTCCCCACTGGAGCCCATATACTCTGTCATCCCTGCTAAGGCGCATTGTGTCAAGTCAGTGTCCCCAGATGCTCCCCAGTGCAAGTCCAACCACTGAGGTCTAGTCAGCCTATCTAGAGTCTCTTGTTTTAGGAAGATCAGCAATTCTTCACCTAGCAGCAATAAGTTGCCAATATTCAGATAAGTTTGGGGTCTGTTGTTCATTTTCCCAGTTCTATGCTAGGTTTTTGTCTACCTGAGTTTGCATGGGACTTGTGTATGCTGACGCTATTGCCATAAAATCATATGAGCAGGGTCCCAGGAGCTTGTAGGACTCTGTTTCCATATGGTCATGTACCTCCTCCCAGGCTCTTAAAATCTTTCTGGCCCCTCTTCCACAATGGTCCCTGAGCCTTGGGTGGGTGAAGTCTAATAAAGGGTCCTGTTCAAAGACCAGCATTCAGCAGACTCTTGATCTCTACACTTTGGCCATTTGTGAACTTTCTGTTCCTGGCCCTCTGCTGCATGAGGGAGCTTCATTAATGAGAACTGAGAGATTCACCAGTGTCCTCTTCTTTACCTCTGTTCCATGTTCCATGAGCCTTAGGTGTAGAGGTTGCATTGTAGATATATCACTTAGGCCCGGGCAATTCAGACAATGTCTGTGTGTGACCAGTTGTGGTACTTGGTAGTAGTCTCTGACTGGTGCAAAATGAGCTTCTTTGATGAGTGGTAACTGGGATATTTGCCTGTAAACGCAAGGACACATATTTTGCACATAGTATGAAATCACATTAGTCTAGTGATGTGACAGTCTTGAGGTTTTCTCAAGGATCCATGACGTGTATTTGATTATGTTTACAGTACCACACTTGAGTTTCCTCCCATTGAGTGGGCTTTTAGTCCAATTAGGTCCACTTAGCTGTTCATTGCCCCCAAGATGAATGTACCACTACTGCACCAATGACATATGCTGTGCTGGCCATCGATGTGGTTATTTGGTCTTGAGGCTGCTGTTGGCCCGTCGGTTGATGTTTTTCCTTGGCACCTTCACAGTGTTCTCCAGTGCTCTGATAGCTAGCCTTCAGGGGAAGTGGTTTCAGGTTAGTTGCTGCTCCACATCCTGTGTCCAAAGTATGTTCTGTCTTCAGTAGCAGGGTATTACCCTTAAGTTCTGGGAGGCCATCAAGGGCTGTGGTAATAGCCTGAGTAATATTGGAAGTCTCTTGGACTATCCTGGCCAACAACTCAAAGGAAGATTTCTCCTGTCTGGTACTGTTTCTTGTTATGTAGCCTTTAGCTATATATATGGACTCATGTGGAGATATTGTATGTGTGATTTGTCATTAGGTTGTTGACCTAATATGATTCCCTCTGGTCTTTTTAAAACTAGCTAGGCATTAATTATCTCCTCTCTCTCTCTCTCTCTCTCTCTCTCTCTCTCTCTCTCTCTCACTGTCTAACCCTTCTTCCCTGGTTTCCTCCTTTAAAATGTCACTATTTTCCCCATTTCTCCCTTGACAATATCAGTCTTCTATGGTCCCACCTCTCTTGAGTTCCTTCTTTCCCTTTATACCCAAGGTTCCTTGTCTAACCCCTCCCATTTAAATAACCCCATTTTTACCAATATCTCCCTCAGTGACACGTTTCCTACTGTTCTTCTCTCTCAGATTCTTTCTTTTTCCTTTACCTCCCTGGTTCCTTTTAATTATTCTGGTTCTTGTAGTTATGTCTGGATACATACTAACTTATAAGGATTTGGTGCTAGGATCCACATATGAGGGAGAACATACATCTTTTGTTTTCCTGAGTCTGTATTACTTCACTTAGTATAATAGTTTCTAGCTCCATCCATTTACCTGCAAATTTCATGATTTCATCTTTCTTTACCTCTGTGTAGAACTCCATTGTGTAAATGTACCACATTTTCATTATCTACCAGTAAGTTGAGGGACATTTAAGTTGCTTCCATCTCTTAGCTATTGTGAAAAGAGCAGCAGCAAACATTGCTGTAGAAGTGTCTCTGCGATAGGATGAATCCTATGGGTATATGCCAAGGAGTGGTATAATTAGGTCAAATGGTAGGTTCGTTTTTAGTTTTTAAAGGTTTCTCCATCCTATTTTCCATAGGGATTGAACAAGTTTGCAGCCCCACCAGCAGTGGATGAGTGTTCCCCTTTCCCCACATCCTCTCCAACATTTGGTATCATTTGTTCTCTTGATCTTAGCCAGTCTGACCAGGGTAAGATGAAATGTTAAAAAGTGGTTTTAATTTGCATTTATCTGATTACTAATGATGTTGAACACCTTTTAACGTGTTTCTTAGCTATCTTTATTTCTGCTTTAGAGAACTCTCTTTTCAGATCCTTAGCTCATCTTTTAATTGGGTTACTTGCTTGATTCTTTGTTTTTTTGAGTTCTTTATATATTCTGGATGTTAAACCTCTATCAGATGTGTCACTGGTGAAGATTTTCTCCCACTCTGTAGGTTTTCTCTTCACGTTATTGGTGCATCTTTTGATGTACAGAAGCTTTTGCAATTCATGAGACCCCGCTTACTGATTCTTGACCTTAATTCTTGAGTAATTGATCTCTGGTTTAGAAAATCCTTTCCTACACCTACATCTTGTAGGTTATTGGTAACATTTTCTTCTACCAGTTTCAGAGTTTCAGTTTTCACATCTTTGATCCATTTGGAGTTGACTTTTGTGAAAGGTGAAAGATAAGGGTCTAGTTCCATTCTTCTACAGGTGGAGATTCAGTTTTGCCAGCACCATTTGCTGAAGATGCTGTCTTTCCTCCATTGAATGTTCTTGGCCCTTTTGTCAAATACCAAGTGGCTGAAATTGCATCTATTAGGATCTTCAATTTTGAAGGCTCCCAGACTTATCTTGGGAAACTTTTAAGAGTCCAGTTGAAATTTTTGGTGTGTGTGTGTGTTTGTGAAGATACCAGGACTCATGGGGACTATTAGAAAGCACTAATAATTTTCTTCAATAAGAATTTGTCAATCTACCTGAGCCCTCATTCACATATTTGGTTGACTAATGTCCCAGAAATCTGTGCCATATATCACACAGTAGGTGACATGAGATAGCTCAGTGCCATATTTATTGATGGCAGGAAACCACAGCTTATGTGTACTGTAGCCCTGTCTCCTAACATGCAGCCTGACTCACAATGCCCAGTAATGTTTGTGGAGTTGAAATAAAGTAAAAAGTAGATGTTATCTCAGTATAGAACTTTTTTTCTGTCTTTTTGAAACAGGGTCTCCTTGTAGCCCCAGCTGTCCTGGAACTCGCTATGTAGACCAGGCTGGCCTCCAACTCACAAAGATCCACCTGCCTCTGCCTCCCAAGTGCTGGGATTAAAGGCACGCACCACCACGCCCGGCTCAGTATAGAACTTTTTACATTGAATGTCCAAGTAGCTCTGATATGCTAGTTATTATGGTGAAAGATGGATAATCCTGCTCATAGTGATAATGTTTTTGGGGGGTGAACATTGAACACTACAAAAGACAGTATACTGAGTGCTAGGGAAGCACAATAGAGAATTGATTGTGTCTTAATGGATTGGGGAAGGCTTTGTGCTCTTAAAGTGGAAATTGAATTGTACTTTTAAAATGAGAAGAAATTAATCAGGCAGAGAAATGAAAGCTATTCATTGCTGTTCCAGGCATCTATTGCTATGTAATGAGATGCGTCCAAATTCAGTAGCTTTTCCTCATTAGTTTTCCTCGTGAATTTTTAGTATGAGTAGGACCTGTGATGACATGTTGCTGCTCAGTGTGGCTTTAACTGAAATGGTTTTGCAAATTGTTGAGCAGTTGGTTGTTGGCTGGCAGACGAACTAGAATTGGGGCCTTGCTATGATATTGTCTATGTTTTCTCTCAGCATGACAAATATGTTGCAGTGTACTCTAAGAGACAAGCTATGGGATCTGCCTGAACCTGGAAAGACAATATCCTTTCTGGCCATCTGCCAATTCAAGGAGAAATGAAACAGACCCCCAGAAATGTAGCTAACCTTGATCTACTTCATCTGCAGATATAGGGTGATCCTGAATGATTGGCTAAATGCACTGGCTGGCTGAAAAACAGAGAAAACAATTGACATGGGTAGAAAAGCACTTCATATGGTGACAAGAAGCATGAGAAGATGACCTTGGTGAATGGAGAGTGTGAAGAGAGCTTTTTCTTTATTTGAAAATATATAAATTTTCACCTTTGGAGAACCGGCCTGATAATTTCTGTGTTCAGAGCAGTGAACAGGATTTCAGTGTGGAGGACTGACTAGAGTAAGTGGCATCTTAGATGCAATTTTTGGATAGGAAACCATGGATGCAATTTTTGGATAGGAAACCAGGAAATATTTTATAAGATAGGAGATGTGCTTCAACAGAAATAGGAAACCAGTTATTAGGGGATCTGGGAGCTAAGATATATCTCAATAAAATTTCATATAAAAATTTAGAAGGACTTACCTACCAACTAAATGAATATGACTTAAAAGTTATGAAAAATGCATTAATATTCTTTCTGCCCCCTGTTCTTTGATGGTTTCCCAAACCTCTAAGTGCAGAGGTTGCACTATTGATATGTCACATAGGGAGGGGCACCTCGCAGACAATTATTCTCTGCATCTGACCAGTTGTGGAACTTTATTATAGTCTCAATCTGTTGTGAAAAGCAGTTTCTTTGATGAGAGGTTAGAAGTTCACTTATCTGTAATTATAAGGGTACATATTTAGAATACAGTAAGAAATTATGTTGGTCTAGGAATGTGACAAAAGTTAGTTTTTCTCTAGTATATATGCCATTTCTAGCTCTGTGTATTTGTCTGTTTACAGCATGACACATGAGTTTCCTCCCATTGTGCAGGCCTTAAATCCAATTAGACAGCTGTTGCTTAAAAGTGCCATTACTGCACTAATATTTTTTGCTGAGCCCATCATTGTTGTTCGTAGACTTTACAACTGGGTAGGATGATCATTGGTTGGTTGTCTCCCTCGTAAACTTGCATAGTATCTTCTGATCCTATGGGAGCTAGTCTTCAGGGAGGAGAGTTCCAGGTCAGTCCCAGTACCATTGCTCCAAGTCCTGTGTTCAAAATATTCCCTGTGTTCAGCAATAAGTTCTTACCTTTACCTTCTGGGAGGCAGTTTCTTAACTCTCACCAGAGAAGCTTCCTCATGCAACAGATGGTGATTAATCCAGAGAGCCACAACTTCCCAAAATGCAGAGAATAAGAGAATGCAGAGTGCTTGTCCCTGAGTAGGACATCTATATCAAACCTCTGCCACCCAGGGCTCAGGGATCATTGTAGAAGAGGGGGCAGAAAGACTGGAAGAGCCAGAGGAGGTGGATGACCACAAGGAAACAGTTTTTAGACAGCTGGGAAGTTATTCATATGACCTCGCATCAATGGTGACAGAATGCACAAGACCCACATAAGTTCAAGCCTGACAAAATCCCAGCACAGAAATGTGGAAGTGAGTAAGAAGCATCAAGCTGAGGAACTCCCGGCAGCTGATAGCTGCTGGGAAAGGGGGTGTTGGTTTCCTTTAAGGATGTGATTCTACATACAGTAACCTGGCTCCAGTGGATAGACCCACACTGAAGGGCACTTGGAGACACAAATTTGACTTGATAGGCCTTAATATATATGACAGAATACATGAAACTGAGCAGGAGCATTAGGCATTAAGAGGGGTGTAGATAAGGGAGGCAGTCTAAATATGATCAAAATATGTATTGTGAAAGTCATAAAAATTCAATAAAAATTAAAAAAGAATGATCCTTGGTATCACTCTTATAAATAGTTGTGATTTGCTTCTTTAATGTCTGATGAATCTCACTGATTAATATGATTGATTATTAGTCAAAGATCAGCTGGAGTTTAAGATGTCACCTCTTTCAGAGACTAAAAAAAGAGAAAATGCTTTGTACAGATTATTTTCCACATAGAATTCCTTCCAGCTTTTGTTAAAATAAATATGAGTTTTAAGAAAATGGATAAAAATATTTTTGCATTTCTTATGTCCAAATACAGGTAGATAAAAGTTAAAAAAGGAGATACAACTAGGCTCCAGTGGATGAACTCACACTGAGAGACATCTGGGGGCACAAACTTGACTCAATAGGCCTTGAGATATATGATAGAATGCATGAAATCTGGCGATGGTGGGGGGGTGGGGAGAAGGGGAGTGCAGATAGAGGATGGGGTCTAAATATGGTTGTGATCTATTATATAAAATGCACAAAAATTAATTAAATAAAATAGAAGAAAGTAAAAGTAGATAAGTTGTCAATGTAAGATTTGGAAAGCTAAAAGAAATGCAAAGGAAAAAACTCAGTCAACTCTATATGATGTTATGCAGATAAAAGGAACTTTAAAAAACCATGAAGAGACATGGTTGGGAAAAGTGAAGAGATGATGGGTTCAATTTAGGACCCTTCACCCCCCCCCCCAATATTTTAATGTTTTAAAAGAAAATAGTCATGAAGTAACACAGACTCAGAAAAAAAAAAAAAAATCATATGTGGATCCTAGGATCAGACTCTGAGAAATAAGTATGCAAACAGATATAACTGTAGGAACCAGGACAAGGGTAAGGAAACAGTGAGGTAAAGGAAAAGAAATAACCTGAAGGAGAAGAATAGTAGGTAACAGGCCTTAATAAGGGAGATATGAATAAAAAATGGGTTAGTTTAAGGGAGGGGGAGGGAAGGGCATACAAGGAACCTAGAGGATAAAGGGAAAGAAGGAGCTCAAGAGAGGTAGGACCATAGGAGACCCAAGCCCATGTGACCCCTGAGGAACAGATCCTCAAATGACCTTAAGAGTGAAAATAAATTGGTTTATCTGGGCCAACTGTATGGCCTTAAACATCCCAAAGGAAAGTATAAGCAAAGATTAAAGGGACCAATATAAATTTGTTAAGAGTCCATATGCATAGCTAAAGGCTACGTAACAAGCAACAATGTCAGATAGGAGATACCTTCTTTTGAGTTGTTGGCCAGGGTGGCCAAACAGACTCCCAGGTAGTAACCCAGCATAGAACTGGGAAAATGAACAGCACACCCCAATCTTATCTAAAGGAATATTGACAACTGGTTGCTGCTAAATGAGGAACAGCTGACCCTCTAAAACAAAGACCTCTAGATAGGCTGACTAGATTCACCAGATGGACAAGTAGTGGGAAACGGCTGGGGTGCTGACAACACAGCAGACAGTAGCAGGGATATCAGAGTATAAGGGCTCTAGTGGGGGGAGGGAGGCTATGGGAGGGTGCCATCTGGGAAGTGGGTGTGTAGTTGAATAAGATGGTTTGGGATGTTCTTTGTGATATATACACACAAAAAAAATCAATGAATTTAAAAAAATGTATTATATTTGAGGAGGAAGCATGGAAATTTACTTCATGTCAATTAGTAGAGGTGATAAACATTACCATTGAAATCCACCCGATGACTTCATATACATACACAGTTGCCAAGGATGCAAGTGCAACTGATTATGACCAGTAATAATCAGATACATACAGATTAGAGATGCATGTGCCAGCATCTCAGCGTTAGTAGCAAAGACAATGAGTCTTTCTGCAAGGAACGATATATTCTAAAATGGAATGGAGTTCTTTTTTAAAGGTTAAAAACTCATTTGATTTTGTGTCTTACAGGACTTATACTGAGTTCAATATTGTATAACTGTATTAATTCAACTGTGAACCTAGAAACTTGCAGCCACTTGTGAGGAGATGTACTCTTGCTCTGGAGTGTGTTACTG